>NC_089523.1:24274368-24588255 GCF_963924715.1 Thunnus thynnus
CCATTGTCTATTCACAGTCCACAGTGTGTGTGTGTGTGTGTGTGTGTGTGTGTGTGTGTGTGTGTGTGTGTGTGTGTGTGTGTGTATGTGTGTGTGTGCAGCAGTGACAGCCTGTGGCAGCCAGGCCAGGCAGGAGGAGGAAAAGGGCATGTTCAAACAGGGAGAGGGACGGGGGAGACAATGGCATTTTGAAGTGGGGAGAGAAATGCCACTGTACAGTATGGGCCACACAAAGCTCGTTTTGCTACTAGGCTTGTACTGTTGAGTTGGTGTACAACTCAAATCAAATCTTATCAATCTAACAGTCTGCCAGTATTATGGGTTACTCAAGTCTGTATCAACTGGAAAAACCTGCTGGCTAAACGACTCTTGTTAAAGCAACTAGTTTTTGGGGCGGGGACCATGCTTGTGACTCATCTTTTAACAGCAAGAAGTGGGACCAAGGTCAAATTTTTGGAATGTCTGTGCTTTCACTTAACGACAGCTGCATTTAATTTGTAGAAGTATGAGTTAGAAATGGCTGAGAGCTTCAGTGGAGGTGAGCGGAGTAAGTTTTCAAATTGAAAAGGGAGGTTGTTTTGCTTCCAAACGCACAAAGGTGCACTCAAAAGTAGTGCCGAGGTAACATGTGAAAAGGTGCACTGCTTTAAATGTCATGTAAGGAGTAGGTTATTTATTAACAATACTTCTTGGTCTTGGTGTATTTATAAAGGGAGGGGACACACAGGGAAACCTTTCTTTATGAGGTGTGACCCTTTTGCTAAACAGCAATAAGAAGTGACAAAGAAAAATGTAACATCAGTGAGTCTATTTTAGAATAAAATAGTAGTAGAATTGCAGAAATAGTGTTTTTTTTTAGATACATAAACATATAAAGTAGATAGTAAAGAGCATTAAACATTAATGGCTCTATTACGACTACATCTATTAGTCAGGGGGTTAAAAAAATCCATAACACCTGATATTAATGTCTCTGCTTAGTCAGGCTTTTCTCTCCAGGAGTGAGCCCATGTATGTCTGAGTGAGGCGAATACAGACCCATCTATCCATAACATGTATCCCTCTCCAGTGTGGTGGTTTGGCCGGAGACGCTGAGAAACATCCACTCTTACCACACCTCGCTATCCTACCTGCTCGTCTGCGTCTCAACAGGTCAGTGAAAGCATCGTGGAAAAGGAATTGACACTCGAGGATAACAGTAAAATAAATACAAGTTAGGTTTTGGTATTTATATGAAGATTAATTTGCAATGTTTCATTTTTTGTTTTGGTGCACACAAGTTATTCGTCTTATTGTTTGATTTTACACATGTTGATCAACGTGCAGTTGGCAGAGGAATAGTCTTGTTTGTAGTGTTTTATGCACAAGAATGCACATGTCCTGAGGCGTACAACTGCCACCTTTCCAGTTACTGCTATTCAGAGAAACAACAAAAAGATCCGCCCTCTCACCTGTTCCTCAGAACAGGCGAGTGGGCGGATCCTCTAAATCACCATGGACACCAAAGCCAATCCCCTGAGGACTCAGGGGTCTGGTCTGGGCTGTATATGATCAGGTCTTATGTGCATCTTTGTGTAACCATGACGACGCAAACCTATGGAGATCTGCCCTAACAACCACAAGCAGCTATTAGTTCCACAGAGGCCATCGACGCCAGATACTGGAGGTCATGTTCTTTAACATAGTGACTGGTTGTGTGTCTCACTATCCACAGCATGCCAGTCATTCCCAGGCACAAAGGGACTCTTAGTCACTTGAATTCCTCCAGTTAAATGAGGCCAACACAGTTTGATAACCATGGATATGTTGCGATTTTTTTAGCTGGCATGTTCTAAAAATAATGACTCATAAATAAAGAGATAAACTCTGCTGTCAGATTATTTCCATAAACAAAGATGTTTGTTGAAATCTGTAAGATGTGTTCAACACAACCTTGTAAAAAGGTGATCGCCAGCTACATGCTTTTAATGGTAGTTTGATTTATTAAGTGCCATTAACAAAACAAACAATGGCAATAGTTTGAATAGTAAAGGGGTGAATTCAGAGTGCGCACATGAGTTTCAGAATTTGCTAAGATTTCACGTCAGCCTTGAGTAGTCTCTTAAAGCTGAAATTTCAGTGAATTGATCTGTATTATATCCATCAGTATGCTGCAGTGTGGTTGAAACACCAAACCACAGATTTGTCAGGTTTGTCAAGTCGCACCTGTCTGGTTGACCGTGACATTTCAGCTGAATACCTTAGTATCAGTTAATCTACTCAACTACTACTACTCTGCAACAACAGACACTTTATAATGTTTGCTTTTTGGTTTCATGTGATATTTGAATGTACACAGTGATGTCGAGTGCAGCTTTAGTGTAAAATTATGTATTTACAAGTAAAAGAAATTGTCAAATGTAATGGAAGATGAAAATATGAAAGAAGCTGAAAATAAGCATGTAATTGAAATCATGGAAAAGAGTTTTGAGTATGTATAGATGATCTTGTCAACCATTGTATCGCATGAAATTCTGCACAATTTATCAGTAGTGATTTAATATTAGTTATTTTTCTGAGCTGATTAACCCCACAGCTTCATGCCGGTAACAGAGACAGTTTATTATTTTTCTTTCCTCTCAGGATACTTCGTGCAAGACGCAGGTGATATTATCCTGACGGGACACGCAAGAGGATCATGGGAATTCTTGCTCCACCATGCACTGGTAAGGCGATGTGCCTGTGGCCACGTTTTCTTTTCAACTCTAACCAGGTTGCGTGTCTGGTTCAGATTATATATTGCTGCCGGTATGTTGAGCTCAGCAACTTGATTGCACAACACCTGTGAAGGAAGTGAACATCATGTGATCATGTGAACATGTGATCTGCACAGGTAGCCCGTTTCATATGTGTGTGTGAGTGTGTGAAAGTCAGAGTTGTGTTTTATTTTGAGTTGATTCTTGCTGCAATGTTTGGTCCTAAATATATAGACAGAGAAATATATGGATCAAATAAAAAAATCATGAAATGTTGCTAATGTAGTTGTGTGATCAGATGTATTGCGCAACTTGCATCCAGCTAAACGTCCTGTGTTGTACATAAAGACTTAAAGACTCGTTGTATATACTGAATACTGTTTAATAATTTATCATGTATCCACTGAGCAAACAAATCCAGAGAGAGGGAGTCATTACAGTGAAATAACACAGACTATTTGCACAGCTCTGACCTGAGCTGAATGCAATCATGCCACTGAGCGGATATCATTGCAATCATGAGATCAACTGGCAGACTTGCATCATCTTATTTGTATCATTGAATCACGTAGAATATATTTTTGTTCGGTGCTCCCTGTGACATCCAGTTTCCTTTAATTTCCCTCTGAAGTAACCTTAAGGGAGAAAACATCAATCATGCCTGATAGTACCGTTGTGTATCTTTTTGTTCCATCTCCTCATTGAAGGTATATGATGTTAAAACTAAGTGAAACATTTAAAGACTTCATGTTTTATGTATTATATTCTAGATGTTCATTTTAAACACATTTTCCCAAAATTCTACTTGAGAGATTTGATATGTTTGGAAACTTTGGCACCTTCACTAGATTTTAAATTAAAGTTTTGTGGGCTTGAACCATGTTTGGCTGAACAGCACGTGTTTGTAGTGAGTGTAGTGAGTGTTGGGGTTTAAGAGGTTGTATGAGGAGCATTGTTGAGAAAGATACAAATATTTATTAGTAAAAATTAGTAAAAGAACATATCTCAGATACTTGGTTGGTAATTCTTGACCATATTACAAGCTCAACAGGGGTTTTTAGCTCTTTGAAAGCAGTCATTGGCTACCATATATCTACATACAGGGCAATAGCCAAACCTGCAGAGACAAGAAACTTCCACCATCATAATGAACATCATTAAGTCTCTATTGTTGGTCAAACTTTATATTTTTTGCTCCTGTGTCGGGATTCAAGACAAGGAAATCTCTCTTTATTGTTCATCCATTCTACAGCATATTTTGCTAATTCTACTGTTATGTAGATAGTTATAGTTAGATAGTTAGATAATCATACCACATTCCACTACCCCAATATGACAGAAGTTAGTTTGTCGTGCTCACAGAATTGGAAAAACTACATGACTAAAGTCCAACAGCAACCTGTCTCTCCAGAAACAGCGTTCCAGTTAGTCTGGATAATCAACAAACCCTCAATGTTTTCATTGGAGCTGATTTTTTTTTCTAACTGAACAAATAGTCCTCCTTTAAATGTCATTTCTCAATTATGTGAGCACCACAAATGAAATTCCATTCACCCCTCATCAGAGAAGGATATTTCAAGATCTGGATGAATTAAACCAAAACTATCTGCATGCTTAGATACTCTAACACTAGAAAAGTTACCCAAAAAAAATGTTTTTTTTGTGGTGAACTTACACTTAACAGCTTTACAGGGAAAAGCAAACAATAAAAGCAAGGCAAATACAAAAAAGAACAAACAGTGAGATCATAAAAAAAAACCAATGTGATCATCAAACATGTTTGTTAGCTGTATAAACACCTCCCTCTCTTTCTGTCTCCTCCTCAGGTGATCTGGTGTTTCCTGTACGCCCTCTACACTCAGCTGTATGTAGCCGGCGCTGTGATAGCTCTCTTTGTAGAGGTCAACAGTGTCACCTTGCACCTGAGGCTGATGCTAAAGCTGTCCGGAGCTCAGTCCTCCTCCATGTACCACGTCAACAAACTCGCCAACCTCTTCACCTACATTGCTTTCCGTCTGAGCACCCAGTTCTACCTCACCTGGTACATTGTCAACAATTACTCCTGGTTGGACCACGGCGGATACTTTCTCATCACCATGGTGGTGATGAATATTATGATCCTGGTTTATTTCTACCGCCTGCTCCGTGCAGACTTCTTCCCTCATAGTAAGAGCTATGCGGGACAGAACGGGATGCATAATAACAACTCCAAAAAGTTTCTCAGTGAGTGACCGGAAGGTTCATGGGACTTTTGTTTAGGGTGGGAGTTTAGACATTTTGTCTTTTTTAAACCATAACTGACACCAATCCTCATGACGACAAGTTCCCTCATCGTATCGCATATCACTGCCAAAGAAAAAAAAAACCCAAACAACTTTTGGTGGAACAGGGTGCTGCCTTGTTCATATGCTGCTTTCAAGAGCTGTTGTAAAGTCCGAAATTTGGCTTTTCACGGGTAAAAATATAATGCAACAGCGCTCCAAATCAAGCTAAAAATTCTAGGTTTGCAGCATTTCTCAAACCCTTGACATCATGTTACCACTTTTAGCATATTTAAGATTCATTTTCGGCACCAAGAATAGTTTGACATTTTGGGAAACAGGCTCATTCGCTTTTTGGCAGAGAGTTAGATGAGAAGGTCGACACCACTCATAGTTGTTAGAGCGACATCAATCTTCTCATCTAACTCTTGGCAAGAAAGTGAATCCAGTAACTTTATTCCATTCTTTAATCCAACAAACAACCTGTGTGAAACACATACATTTGAAATGTGAAAAAGCATTTTGCAGTTGCTAACATTGTTTGCTGACAAACTAGCTACTGTTTATGTTATGAGATATTAAGATATGTTATATCTTTAATGTGTTTATTATGAGGAGAAAATGACATGTAATCCAGTTTTCTCTCCCTGGGTGTATGAACCACCCGCCAGCTGGGATTTTCCGACATCGGCTCACATTTTAATAATATATGTGTACATACAATACATTTTCTCCCTGCATCTCTATGATGCCATTTGTGGCTGAAGAGATAATGGGCTGTGACTGAACTGGTAGTCAAGGACCATTGAACTGGAGACACACACAACAGTACAGGAAAATTGGACTCTTATTACATTCTTGGAGCTGGAGCTGGATCTTCCTGCCATCTAACAGTCAGATTAAGCTCTTTAGGAAGTGGAAACCCTGAGAAACCCTTCATAATGAGCGGCCGCAGCACAATCACTACAATATCACATCATCAGTAGATGTGGAGTAATAGAAGAGTAAAGAGATTAAGTGTGAACCTTGTTTGCTTGTTTGCAAAATAACAGTAATTTTACTGAATAGATCCCCCCCTTTTTTTTAAAAGCTATTGAGTGACGACCTTCAGGTTAAGATGTGTTTCTTCTTTTTATCTAAAATGGATATATAGCATTTTGTAAATAATGTCCTCATGTGCATTCATGTTTGATATATTTCAAATGGTAATACAAGTTGACCATATAGTAGACTTAAAAAGGCTAATTTTCTGATCATGCCATAAATCATAAGTGCTGACAGTGTCAATTAAAAACCTAATGATCAGTACATTTCATTTTCTATTTCAGCCAAGAGAACCCGAACAGACCAGGACAGAGATTAGATGTGTCTGAGCTGTGCTGCAGTGCCTTTACCACAGTGCCTTTCCCAAAAATAAAAAATAAACAGAGACAAAGATGGTGTGTGAATAATAAAGTAAATATGTAGCGCAGAATGATGATCTGTATGCTTTTGTAAAAGCTTGATTGCTGCCGAGCAGAGATTTTGGAGACAAACATATAGATTAATTTGACCACAATAGTGTGTAATGTATCTTGTAGTGAGTTGTGAGAACAGTTTTTTTTAGGAGCCCTGTATTTTTGCTGAGTGATACCATGAATTAAAAAAGTATTTCAAATCACAGTGTTTGTTTATTTTTGTATTAATATGTCCTCTGCTATTTGTTTTGATGTGTTTATTCTCAGTTTTACATCCATGCAGTATAAAGGTGAAATGATTAGTCAAGGTATCATTTAGTTGATCAACAGAAAGTTAATCTGCAACTACTGTGATAAACAATAAATAATTTTACCAAAATAGCAAAATATATATATATAAAAATATATATAAAATAAATATATATATTTGCTGCTTCCAGCTTCTTAAATGTGAGGATTGGATGCTTTTCTGAATAGATTTTTTTGTTTGTGTTATAAATTATAATGCTTTTTAAAATCTATTTTCTAACGTAGCCGAAACACTTAATTAATTCAGTAGTAGTAGTACTAGTAATGTAACTGTAATTGTTTATTATATTGTTAGTATTATAAAATATTTCGTTATTTTACTGTATGTCTATCATACAGACCACATAGTGTAGTGAGAACAGGCTTATGGCGCCCTCTACAGTCATGATATTGAACTGAAGAACAGGAAACGAGTTTTTTTTTTTGTTTTGTTTTTTGCAGAGGATTTAGTGATATTTTTCCGATCATGAACTCATTTCTAACCCGTAGTTTTACCTTTACTCTTTTGCTTAAAAAAAAGTAAATAAGCATAAATGCAAATGACGTAAGAATATAAGAGTAAATAAATAATAAAAATACAACCAGAAAGAAAGAATGATTAGTCCTTAACGATGATTTGTTTGTTTTTTTTGCATTTTCAGATGTATATATTTTTTGTTGTATATTTTAATATGAACAGGGTTGACTTCATACTGAGTTTCCACTGAGTTTAATATGCTGCCAGTGTTTTCTTCCCTTCCTCATTTCCTCCAGCAGGGAGCGAGCAGAGAGGATCAGCAGCAGCGGTCCAGCCTGGCTGCTTCTCCCCCCTTCAACTTCCGTGGATCGACTTCAGCTCCGTTCAGCATAAACTCAGCGCTTCACAAGTTAACAGTGAAACTCAGCTGGTTTACATTACAGTAAGAGACATATCTTTTTTGGAAGAAAACGAGCCCGAAACACAAGAAAGAGAGAAAGAGGAGGAGAAGAAAACTTGAACGGACCATCCTGCCTCGTTAAAGGTATCCTGTAACATCCCCACAGATTTTTTTTTTTTTTGCTTCAACACGCTGTTTTTAAAAAGTTAAATGTGGTCATACATGTGTATTTCACTGTGGTTTTTCTTAACGTGTGACTTTACCGATGTAAGAAAACACATTAACTGCAGTTAAAGGATCTAAAACGGAGTTTAAAAGCTGTTTTGTTTCATGTATGTTGGAACAAACCAAATCTAGTAAATTAGGCTTCTTCTTCTTTTTTACCAGCAGCTTTGATGAACAATAGGATTAAAGCAGATCTACATTAAGGGGATCAACTGATTATAGTTGTCTGGTCTGGCTCTGTATGAGGCTCAGTAGCTACACAATGGATGACAAACGGTTTCTCTCAGTACAGTTTTGTGTGACTTGGTTTTTTTTTTTCTGCCTCTGTGTCTTTTTTCCCAGGGAGCTGCACACAGTGACAGACAGGAGGAAGGTGTGTATGCAAGTTGAAGTTCATTTTGGAGTCTATATTGTATTCTGGCTACCAGGGGAGAAAAAAACAAAAACAAATGTAAAACCTGACAACATGAACTTTACCCGAACTTTAAGTTACACTTGTGTCAAATATGCTTCTGGTTTGTTTCTTAAAAATCGTTTTAGGGTTACATCATTAGTGCTATGTATGAGAAAGCAGGCTGCAACTAATTGTTTCCATTATGTATTCATCTGCTGATTACTCATCTTGGAATATAAAGTGTCAGAAAACAGGAAAACAAAAAAGCCCTTCACAAGTCCTCACATGTCCAAGGTGACAAATATTAAGTTTGCTATCATAGAGAAGTAAGAAAAACAGCAAATATTCTCATTTGAGCAGTAAAAGCCCTGAATTATTGGCACTAAAATGATTCATTTATTATAAAAAATGATTATAAAAACTACACTCTAAATATAACGAAGCAACAAGCTAATATAATTCTCTCTCTGGTCAGCACACCACATGTCCCTCTGATAAACATTTACTTGGAGACTTGATGTCAGTCCGAGTTTCAGCCATGAGCGTTCTTCCTCCTGTTCGAAAGGACCGAATCATCGCTCAGCTCCCTCAGGTAAAACTCTCATTATAAAAGCCTTGCGGTCTGTAAAACTCTGCACTGCCTCACAAAGTCTGACTTCTTCTCTTGTAGTATTTCAGGAAAGATGCAGCTCTCCACACTAAGGAGGATTTCAACAATAAAGTGAAGACTGCCTGTCAGGAGCAGCGGACCGGCACAGTGGGGTGAGCACAGAAACCAGAGGACAGACCAGGATTACTGTATGTGGTGTTTTGTAGCACTTATTTACTTGTCGCTCTTTCTTTTATTCTTCTCAGCAGATTTAAAATCTCCAAGGTCATTGTGGTGGGTGACCTGGCTGTGGGGAAAACCTGTCTGATTAATAGGTAAGCTCAAAAATTCTCACTAAACTTACACTTCTGGGAAATGGATAACTTGACATAGGAAACACTCAGATAATGCTACGACCTTTAAAACAGCCTGATAATCTTTTTTTTCTACAATCTTGCATCAAATAGTGATGGCAGTGAAAGGTACCAAGTGTTTTTTTCATTCAGATAAACTAATACATTGTGAAAAGTTACAAAAACTCTTTTGAAGGGCCTGTCCTCCCAAAGTACAAAGAAACACATTTTTTGGTATTTAGCCATGCAGAAAGGTTTTCATTTGAGACATCACTCTCTGATATTTCTGTCCCCATCCCAGTACATTACACTTGTGGTGAATTATGTTTGTGCTGCTTATATTATCATTAATAATAATAACTTTATTTGGCCAAAAACTAAAATGAAAACGAACGAGAAGTAAAATAGTTTGATCATAATATGGTAAAACATTACGAATGATACCAGTAAAGTCAATAAAGTTACCCCAAATTAAAAAGATGATTTTCTTTCTGTTTAAAAAAACAAAGGGAGTTTGCTGCTCTGTAAGGCAAAGGGAGGGTGTTACACAGTTAAAAAATTATGTTGAAATGTTCAGAACAGCAACATCTGTTTCCAGAAACAGAGTCCATGTCACTCTCAATAATCTACATGACACACCGTCCACAGTTTTCATTAGAACTACTTTACAACCAAAGAAATCGATTCAATTTTTTGTTGTTTTTAAAATTTGGACTGACCCTTTAAAAAATGTCTAGCTCCACATATGATTTCACATTAAAACCAAAGACAAATCACTTTTTTTCCTTATCTATGGTCTCATGTTTTGCTGAAATCTTTTTGATTGATTTTTGAGATATCCTAATAACAAACAAATAGTATTAATAATATGGAGGTAATTAAGTAGATACATTAGTGGCTGCTGTGGTATAAATAGTACCTGCCTGTTACCTGGATGTCCTTTTTGTTTTCAGGTTTTGCAAGGATGCTTTTGACAAGAACTACAAAGCGACGATCGGTGTTGACTTTGAGATGGAGCGGTTTGAGGTGCTGGGTGTTCCCTTCAGTCTGCAGCTGTGAGTCTCGTGTCTTCTTTATTGTACGTCAGAGTCAGTAAACTGAATGTGACGCACTGTTACTCAGCGGTCGGTCTCGCCTGCGTTACAGGTGGGACACTGCAGGTCAAGAGAGGTTCAAGTGCATCGCTTCTACATACTACAGAGGAGCACAGGGTAAAGGGTTTAAGATCTCTCCCTCCATGCACAAATTCATTAACAAAGTGCCACAGGAGGGAAAAATACACCTTTAAAACAGTTAAAGTGGTTGATGTGAAGTTTTCTTTTCTTCCAGTGGTGATTATCGTCTTTGACGTAAATGATGTTGCCTCTTTGGGACATACGAGGTAAGCTTATTTATCACAAGGGTTTTGTTTGCACTCTTTAGTTGGAGGACTTAAAGTTGTCTTTGTCCGTCCTCAGGCAATGGCTCGAAGACGCCTTGAAAGAAAACGACCCCACCGCTGTTCAGCTGTTCCTCGTGGGCACAAAGAAAGACCTGAGTGTATGTCTTTAAAGTGTTTGAGGTGGACATGCCTGTGCCTTTTTATTGGAGCCAAAGTCAAATGTGAAGTGTTTGGATTGATGCCCGCAGCACAAAGAGTTGGTGTACTAGCTCAAACCTCAGGAATGTAGTTTCCCCTCCCTCATTAGACCCCAAAGCCTTTGAGATAGAGGGGTGAAGACCTTACAAACTGTAATGTAGCAGTAGTGGGAAGCAAGAAGCTGACTTTTTCATTGCCTTTACTTGAGTTATTTTTGTATCTCAAGAAGACTGTTTGTTAACGATTCTCATTGTAATTTTTGTAGAGATCGTAATACGTACTCTATTATGATTTTGTCTTGCTGTGGCTTTTGTAAACAGAACAACAAATTACCAAGACAGTCTGAAAATGAGCAGTATGTTCATATCTAAGAGAAGATTATGAGATATGAAACAGACTGCTACTCTTTCAGTTAAGTCATTTCTTTGTAGTTAGCAAAATATTCTAGTACAATTCTTTCCATCGTCAATTTATCTGTTGGTTATTTTTTCTTTTGTCTATAAAATGTCACAAAAGTAGTACAAAAATGCCTTTTGCAAGTTGTGAAAGTCCAAAGCGACGTCCTTAAATGTCAAAAAACCAAAGAGATTAATTTTAAATTAATATAAAACACAGAAAAGCAGCAAATCTTCACATTTGAGATGCTGGAAGCAAAGAATGTTTTCCTTTTTTTTCTTAATTAAACAACTGTAACAGCTTTTCAATCACCATACTTATTGCAGATTTATTTTCTGTCTTAGCAATTAATCAACTAATTGTTTCAGCTCTAAAGTACAGTAAAACATTACGTTGCATTAAGAGGCTTAAATTTCTTGTGTTGGGGTTTGATTTGGGTCAACGTTGTCATTTTGGTCTCCACTTATTTCTCTTACAGTCTCCTGCTCAGTACTCTCAGATCGAACAAGATGCCCTCAAAATAGCGAAGGAGATAAGCGCAGAGTATTGGGCAGTGTCATCACTGACAGGTGAGTGTTGGGATTTAAATACAGAAGAATGGATCAATGCCACTAACCCCACTGTTAACTCATTGATCTGTGTCTCTCTGGTGCTGTAGGCGAAAACGTGAGAGAGTTTTTCTTCCGGGTTGCATCATTGGCATTTGAGACCAATGTTCTTGCCGAGCTGGAGAAAAGTGGAACGAGGCAAATCGGAGACGTAGTCAGTAAGTATCCAAACAATTTTGTCTGTAATCATGAAAACCATCACATGTGGCGTCAGAGTTTGACACCCCTGGCTGCTGTGTTTCAGGAATTAACAGCACCTCAAGCAGTCTGTACTCTACATCAAAGAAGAAGCAGCCCAACTGCTGTCACTAAGGATGAGAGAGTTTATAAAGTCAAAGGTACGGACTGAAAGTAAGGATTTTTTCTCTGTGGAAAAATGACTGTGGCTGCTCTCCAGCACATGGGAGTGATTCTGTGGTTAAAGCAGGATGAGGAGGAGGAGGAGGAGGAGGAGGAGGGACACTGGAGTCTTAACTTCCGGACATGTTTGAATTCAGTTTTTCCTGCCCTAGAAAGATTTTTCCTCAGTGGGATGTGGATTCTTGCGGTGTTGCTCAGTTTAACTTGTGTGGAGTTACAGAGTGACACAGCAATTACACAAAAATGACCTTTCCAGTACTGACTGCCGCCCTGCATGCCAAAGAATGACTGTGGATGATTTTAACATGATGTATGTAGGGGATGCGTGGATGCTTATTTTACTTAGTGCTTGAATTAAATATTCAGTTTTGCTGCTTCAGTTTGTTTTACAATCAAGATTTTATACTCTGGTTTACCTTAATGGACTGTTTTTATTTGGTACATGGTCTCTTTTGCATGACTAGAAGCAAGATTAGAAGAAAGTATGAAAAATTAATGTCATTTTTTTGTAGCAGAAATATGTTTTTTTTCTGCTTTCCAATCTTGTTAATCATCTTGTGATCCCTCAGATTCATCTTGTGACTACTTGTAGGGGTCCCGACCCCTAGGTTGAGAACCATTGTTGTAATGTAAATGCAGCCTTTTATCTACAGTGTATGCTTCATAGGTACTTTTTGCTTTTAGTTTACAATCATATCAATGACTGAATTTGGATAATTTTTTATATTTAAAAACTTAAACAGTGTACATTCATATTTCCTCATCCTAGTATGCTTTACATCTAATAAAAAATAGTATAAAAGGAAAAAAAATGTCAATCAACTGTTATGGAAATAAAGTACATTTAAAGGAAGGTTTAAGTAAGTAAGTTAGTAAAACTTTATTTATATAGCGCCTTTTTTAATGCAGGTTACAAAGTGCTTTACATCACCATCGACACAGAAAGAAAAAGAGAACATTCAAGAATACATACAGACGAACACAGAAAGCATACAGCAACCAGTCACTATCCAGAGCATACCCTTGAAGTTATCAAATGTTATAGAAAGGACACTCTAAAAAAATGGGTTTTAAAATGTTTAAAACAGTTAACAGATCCACCTGATCTAATGGAAGAGGGACATTGTTCCAAAGCCTGGGCACCTTGGAACAATGTCCGCCCGGTAGCGTAAAGGTTTAGTAGCTTTGAAATGTAGGCTGGAGCTAAACTGTGTAAGGCCTTATAAGTGATTAAAAGAATCTTAAAATCGATCCTGAACTTCACTGGCAGCCAATGCAGTGAGGCTAAAATATGAGTGATGTGAGATCTACAGTCAGTCCTTGTTAATAGCCTAGCAGGTGAAAAGGGAATTGCAGTAATCGAGGCGAGCGGTTATTTAGTTAAAATCAAAGTAATGCTTATTTTATTTAAAAAAAGAATCTTATTAAACAGGGATCTCACTGCAGTTGTTAAGTACGACATCATTATGCAGGTAAAAGTATGTCTTGATCATCTCAGTCTTAGAAAATATCACCTTTCTCCTTTCCTGAACTTTAATAATGTTTCCTGGTTCAGATGTTGAAGCTTTTGAAGGAATCGAGATGCTTCCTGTCAATTTGGCTCTGGAGCTCTTCAGGGATGCAGTGAGAGAATTTGTAGTTTTCCTTAATCCACTTCCCCCCTTCAGTGTTCTCGATGGCCACAGCTGCTACACCTGCAGGAGATGAAGTTATGATATTTACTTTAAAATGTGGAGTTTCACAGACTTAAGACATTTTAATTCACAAACATTTTGACTTACCTGCAACGGTGGCGCCCAGCCTCTCCACCAGCTGGATGGCGGCCTTCATAGTGCCTCCAGTCTCTATCCATTGGTCCACTAACAGCACCCTCAGACCTGTAGCATGAAAAGTCATGTCATCTACTCATATCTACTGGTTGTTTTAATTTTTAAAAAAGGAAAAATGCAAATATTGAATCAGTAGTTACCACATACGTTCAAACATTTCAATCTGATCAACTTCCATTGAACTAAGCAGACCTGAACATCTTAGGTACTTCCTTATTCCTCCAGAATTGTTGCAGACAGACTGGACTAAGATGATCTTTGGTGTATTAAAGCTGATTAAAAGAGTTGTCTTTCATAATATCTGATATGCCGTCAAAGATAACACCTCAAAAAGACTGAATCTCTACTGGATCTTTAGTCATTGTTGAACTGATTCAGCTGTAATTTGCCTCAAGCAACACTGGGGAGTGCTGTGTCACAGGGAATAGATGTAAAAGGAAACCTGTGGTTTAACTCTGGTCATGTATTGTTCAGGGTTAGACGGATATATTGGGTATATATATATATATATATATTAAAAAATCTTTTATAATCTTGTCAAGTCGTCCTCCAGCCTTCAATTTAAATTGTGTTTATTATTTTAATATTTCTATACAAATATACAGTAGAAGTGCATTGCAGGTTTTCCTATGCTCACCAAGCTGAAAACTGTTTCAGTTTCAGATGATCTTCCTCTGGCTTTCCCTGCAAGAAAGAGTCTCTGGGAATAACTAAACCTATTACGTTTTTCATGGAAATTATTCAACTAAAAGTAAATAATAAACAATAAACAAAAATAAATAAATACAGATAACACCAGACTAAACTTATTTATATCTTAGTTAGGTCAGCTTTCACACAGCTGAGTAAACAATCGTCTTCTCAAGAGGAGTATGTAACATGGTTAAAGGGTAAGAAGTAAACATTAACCTGGTTTTAGCACATCCAGTCTTACTTCCATAGTCTTTTCTCTGCCTGTGTAGTCTGTGTAGTTTTGGTTTTGGGTTGCGACACACAGGTGTCCTGCTTTGCGGATTGCCAGAAAACCTTTTCCGAGGGTGGTGGCAACAGACGCCCCTGAAATATAGATTGAAAACATTCATCTACATGGACAGAATGATAAGCAAAAGACCCTCATATGGCAAATCTCCAGTTTAAACTGGACCAGTAATGCTTTCACACATTGAGCCACAAGGCGGTGTCTGTTTAGAGCAGAGAGACACAAATATCTAAATTTAGTATCTGTGGCAGTGGGTCAGGTTTCCTGACATGTCAAGTAGGGTAGCTGGCCAGTAAAATAAAATTAGCGTGACACACCATGTGTCCAACAAATAGTGCTCTTAACTTACTATTTATTTTCCTTCTTAACTCTCTGATTATGTAAAAAATTACGCCCATTACTGTATGTCATGGGTCAAAGTGACCTGCTCTGTTTAAATACACTCACAAATTATCAGTTCAATATGTAAAATTTTGTTATGGTTCCTCAAAGAATTCAGTAAGAACAACTATTAATAAAAATGTCCTTTCTCAGGGATCTTCACTTTCCCTAAATACTCCCATATTTTCTTATACTTTGTAAGTCCAGTTACACTCACTGAAGATAAGATCTCATTATTTTTGTCAATATAATCCCCTCACTTATTTTATTGTGACTGATTTTTTACTGTGTTGTTGAGAGAGGCAGATCATGCAATTATGCTTGTGTTGTAACATGTAAATATAAATATACATGTAAACATTTATGCTGCAAAGAGAAGGGTGTTATGGATAACCAGGCCCTGAGGAGGAGCCAATACACACACCTCCCAAATCTCAACAACCTCAGTGCCAAGCAACCTGATTTGATGATCTAGAGAAGAAATTATTTTAAATTCATAAATTGAATATAAGTTTTACATCACATTTTTTTTAACCAACCAACACAATTAAATCTGTCATGAAAGCATCTGGGTCAAACTGACCGACATCATTATTATATACAAATTTGGTACAGACTTTCCACAACACGTCAGTGTGTCCAGATTTAACGCTTAAATTGTCCTAAATGAGGGAAAGTCACTGGAGTTCAGGGAGTTAAACAGAAGGAAAACAGTATTTCAGACAAAAGCAAAACATGGAAGCAGAAATGGGTCAAATTTACCTGCAACACAATGAGGGTTAAAATTATTTTGTTTATTTCTTTTTACCTAGAATGAATCCCATTGCATCTATCCCGGCAACAAGGTCAATAGTGTCATTGTGGAATGGACTGAGCAGGTCTTTGACACAGTCTGAAATAGCCTGAATCAAGAGCAGAGACAGTGAATGTGCAAATTACAAAGTGTGCTTGTGAATGACACACATAGTGTGTATATTTCTGCAGTAAAAAATGAGTTGCTGTGTTAAGGAAGACAGCAGAAACAGTATCAACACTTCAACAGCCTGGTACAAGGTACAGTAGCAGTGTCATTCCACAAATTGTACCTGGGAGTTGCAGTAAAGTCTTGATGGGTCCAGCCAGGCAAATGTCGGTCCCTTAGTGTTGGGTGCCATTAGAGAAAGGTACCATCCTTTATGTCTGTCTGCAGGAATGGACAACGCATCCATTTGAAAAAATAATTCTGAGCTGTTCGACGAAGAAACTGGGGAGAATGAACTGGACTGTGAATGAGCAAGTCTCCCATATCGGGTTCCAGTGGGGTGAATGGTGGGTGGGAGGGGGCTTTTAATAACACTGGACTATGTCACTTATGCTCCCTGCAGTTGCTGCAGGATTTTTAATTCAAAATCTAGTCAGATAATCATTTGATGATCAGTCACTGACATAACTGCTTCTAAGGCATGCAGTATTCCTTAAATGCATAAAAAATAAACATAAACATCATGCCATCTTTTATTATGTTGTATTCTGGCATTATTTTATGTGATAATGCAGACTGAATGAAATACTCCACATTGCATAAGAAGTAACTTGAAGGCAGACATGATATATGTTCCTGGGTCTTTGGGGATTTTAACAACCAAGTGGGAGTACATTCTTCAATTACAGACAATTTACACATGGTGTTTTTCTTTTCAGGCTTATTCTGATAGTTTTCAGAGTCTGTATCTTTAAATGTGTCTGTTTTTAAGCCAAACAACAAGTTAGATTAAAATAAAAGGAAGAGGTTTAATATTTCTCCACCAGAATCATATTCCTGGTAGTGTGGAGAATTCTGTGAAACAATATTTAAACCATCATATAGGTAGATAATAAATAAATGACTAATTTATATAATATGTTTTCACACTGTTGTGATTTTAACAAAACCAAATACTTTGACACTTTGTATATAAAGTGTCCATGGCTAACATGAAATCAAATATATTATGGTTATGAATACTAGTATTAAAGAAATAATACATCTTGATCTTGCTGACAAATCTGGAAAAAGCTAGTGATAGAAAATAAGAAAATAAATAGCAATTTGGAATAAAAGGGCATGATGGTATTTTGCATGGAAGTTCAATAATCACTTCAACTGCATTATTTTTACTTTTTGATAATGCATTGTATTAAATTTGTGTTTTTACCAGATGTTTGCTGTTACAGGAATGATGTTTAAAGGACGGATTCACAGTTTTTCCAAGTCTGTCTTAAAACAATAGTCAGATTCCCAAATGAACAAAATCCGCAGTCATCGTTTTGAGAAAAAATTTATTTAAAAGTTTATCTGAACCTAATATGAGGCTTCAGCCATCTGAGTTAGTCAAATAAAGTAGATAAATGCCACAGTTACAGTCTTTTAGTGTCTCAATGGACAATATTTCCTGTTCAGCTGCAGTGGAAGGATCATGGTAAAAAGAGGGGATTTGGCATTAAAAAGACTAACGTTAACAGGTATTAACTTGATCTGATTAATTTGGATAACTGAAGTTTCATATTAGCTTCAGGTAAACTTTTAAATACATTTTTGAATGGAAGGAGGCTTGTTGATTTTGGCCCCCATCATGTACATTGTAAGTGTATTATGAAGGGATCTTCTAATGGTCAGTATGAACAGGAGGAATGATTACAGAAGAAAAACATGAGTCAGTGTTTATCTGGGCACCTGACTGTTGTTTTAAAACAGACTTTAAATGACAGCCACCTTTTCAAGCTTATGTGGGATCAGTGTTGCATACTCAAAAGAGATATTTTTGGGTAGAGTGTCAAATTTAGACACAGCTTTCATATAACATGACCTGGTTCTGGCATTGAACAAGCAGGTGTCATCGCAAAGCAATCTGTTGGCTTTCAACATATTAAACATTGTGACTAAAACAGCAGATGGTCATTTTCTCTAATGTTGAACACACTCAGGTGATAAAAGTTCAAGAATGTGTCACTTGTTTTTTTAGTTGCATCTATGCAGTTTGTGCACATATTGTTGTGCACCAAAATCAAATCTGAAATCCTAATAAACTTTGACTTTAGTGATACTGTAAATTTTAGTTTTACGTAATAATAGTTATTAACACTGGACTGAATGAATTGTGACTAGTATTTTTTCATGCCTCAGGTTGTTATTCTGCTCAGAGCTGCTGTCTTCAAGCTTTTACCTTCAGGTGTTTAGATTCACCGGAGGATCAGTGTCTGAATAAGCTCGTGTTGTAATCATGTTCACTGCTGGAGCAACAACATTCATGATGTCAACATGGAGCTGACTGTATTCACAGTATATTTCTCACCTGAATGACTTATTACAGTTATTTAACAAACTGATATCTGAAATTTCATCCTAGTTTTATGCAACAGAACTCAAGCTGAGCTCAAGACGCAGTGTTCACCTTTCTGCCGACAGTTACTGTGCTTTCCCACAGCTTTCACTCTGTCATGAACCTAATGAACTTAAATGTTACACCAGAATGTTACCTTGCTTTCTTACTTTCCCCTATTACAAGGATTACAAGCTAATAAATATTATCAGATGTTAACATAAACTTAAAATCCTCTGACTTTCTCATGCAGAATGTTTTATTTATATGATATACTGAGGATTTAAGTTGGTTCTGCTTAAAGAATTAAAGCAAGACTATGTTATTTTTGCTTAACAGCGCCCTCTGTGGTCATAAGTGGCAATTACAGGATCATTGCACACTTGATTTCCTTTCGCATCCCAACATGCTTGTGTCACTTGCTTTAAATCTGTGATCATTAGCAGACCTGAATTAGCTTAAATGTAGTGTAACAGTAGTAGAGAGGAATCATAAAGTCAGCAAACTGATGCAGAAATGTCAACACAGCTAGGGCCTTGAAATTTGCTAACGATAAGTTACTGGTCGTACCAGACCAAGTGAGGCTGTGGCAAGAAAAATCAAGAGTGTAATGAATCAAGCAAAGTTTTGTTTTTACTGCTTATGAATTTTACTTTTATTTGTAAAAGGAAGATTGTGTTACAGTCTCACTTTAAAGCATAGAATTTGAAAAGCTGTTCACATTGAGGATGTTGTTTCCACTACGATGAGTTGCTGCTGAGCACCACAAATCAAAAACCGTTCCCTTTCATTTTATTGGGGTGGCAGGCAGTAGAAATGTCAGACACAGATATTTTAAAACCTGAACAAATAAAATCAAAATGATCTGCATGGCTAAATACCACCAGGCATAAACATTTTTAAATTTGAGTTTTTATGATTTGGACAATTTGATGCACTCCCAAGACCCCCATTTTACATTTAACACTCTGTTTAAGTTTAATTCTGGTGTATTTCAAACACAGAGGCAAATCCAAAGTGCTTTACATATGAATAAGGAATGCATTAGAACAACACAATAAAAAGGGAAATAAAATCAACTAAAATACATTTTAAAAAATGAATAAATAACATAAAATAAAATATAAATAATCTCAAATACAAATAGACAAGAAAAGACCAGAAATCGATTTTAATACAGCTAAATGCAGCAAAAAAAGGAAATAGAAGTGGAGTAGAAAAATGAAAAATGAATTAAAGTAGACGATTAAGCAATATTGTGCATTTATTTTATACAAAAATCAGTGTTTGACTTTATATTCAGTATACCCACATGCAGGACACTTCATACAGCACACATATTGAAAAAGTGTCTCCACACCAACTTCATTTTTCATTTATGAACTTTGTAAGCAGGCCAGGATGCTGCAGTGAACTCAAACAGAGACTGTCTGACTCCTCATCACCTCCAGGGGGCGCTGTTTTGCAGTTGGAGGAGAGCAAATAAAATGAGTCTTACCCAGCAGGAATCAGTACAATACATATTTCATCAAGTGTCACCTTTCTGTTTCACTGTGTGTTGTTAGTTGACTCCACATGGACTCCAAATCTTTCCCGGTCAACAGCAGGAGTATTAACCTCATTCTGCCCCAAATCCCCTCCTGTAGAGATCACTTTAATTAATGAGAAACTTTTTTTTTTTTTTCTCTCACTCAAGATTTGGTCGAATGTTGCCTCTGGTGATTTTACATCATTTCTCTCCGCCTTCCAACAATCCGATTTCAGTGCCTTGAGTTGGCTGGATCTCCGCCTCTAGAGCTCTGTAAGACCAACCATGTGACAAAACACTGGGCTGATTAGAAGCCCAATCTGACAAGAGGGTTTTCTTTGGGAATGGTCACTTGTTACGAGATGCAGAGGACTCTGAAGTGCATCATTCTCTAAATTATAATGTGATTTTTGTGAGAATTTGTCCAAATATTTCACATGTAAACCCACATATACAATAATTATACAATATACAATACTTTCATGCATGAAACACGTTTCCTCACTGGGCTGCTGTGGAGGATGTGCAATGGTATTCAGTGCAGCAATGTATAAAAAGTCCATAAATAAAGAAATATTATTTGAATACCTTTCACAATCATTAATTAGACCTACTTGTCCACAACAAAATTTGTGAATCCCTGATTAACATGTACTGTAAAATACTGAAGAGATCACAATAACTAACTCTTGCCCTCTTTTCCAAGCTTTTGAGATAAAGTTGGCACAATTAAACACATCAAAATGTAACAACCATTCAATTTTTGACCATCTGTGCACCTGAATATTTCAGGGTTTTGTTGAGCTAATTCATGGACCTTTGACACTCTTAAATAATCATATTATGTAAAATACAGACGGACATAGGACTAACGTCACTTCGCCCAAATCACACAGCTCACATATTGTATTTTCCTCCTGAATAGTTTTGAATCTGACAACTTCAGTAGCTAAATAGGAAGAATATCAATTCAGGTAATACTTCTTTTAAACATGCATATATAATTTTCTCCACATGATGGGAAAAAATCCTAAGTGGAGATTTTTCACTGAGACATTATTTGATGAATGTGATACAGAGGAGTTAAGATAGTTTATCACATTTTAACATGATGAAAATAGATCCAATTCAAGCATATATTTTTAATAATACACACCAAAAAATGAAATAATAACAATAATAGCAACATCACCTAAAAGCAACTTGAAGCTCTTAAGTGGACCAACTCGGTTTATGTAGCTCATGGTAACTGCTCAGGATACCTGAGTGCCATACAGTCAATTTACCGGTCGTTTATTTGAATGAGTTTTCAACCATCAGTTCAGCTTCAGACTCTGAGCTGCTGAGGTCCTTCACTCTCTATGGTTGCGTGCCATAGAGCCAAAGTTTCTCCACATTCCACAATGAAAGAGTTTTGTCCCTACGTTGTGATTTAGGTCATCACCAATTCAGTGCCTGTTTTGTGGCAATTGAAAGATGTCCAATCTCCTGGGTTGGCACAATCACCCCATGCCTGTTACCATGGAAAGCGGGGCAAACTAGAACCTCCTCCATGCGTGTTCCCAAAGTAAATCTCCACTTTCTGGGGGGTTTAGCTGAGGGGGCTGGGAGGTAACTTGCGGTCATCATCTCTCTCTGCAATGAAAGGTGCTGGAGGTTCATGAGCTACACACCCACATATTAACCCTCTGCTCGACTCCTGCAGGTTTTTATTCACTGAGGTAATCTCAGTACGAACCAACGCTCAGCAGCCGCGTAATAGATAGATATACTCAAACCAGGCTGGAAATCTAAAGAGGTTAATTCGGCTGACTCCTCCCAGCGTTGCCATTTATCTTATTAATAATCGCACGACTTTAGCTTCGCCTTAAAAGTGGGAGGGCTGCTCGAGAGGGCTGGAAACCCGACAGGAACTGTCTCCGTGACACATGGTGCTGAAAGTGCCACTCGCCGCATCATGTGGTCGGTCTTTTTTGTCTTTCTGTCTTACCTGGACAGAAACTTCGTCAAGGGCGACCTCCTCAGCCGAGCTTTGGAAGCCGAGAAGGAGAGCAAAGACTTGTTCTCCATGATCAACGGCACCTTTTGCGCAAAAATGTCGGCCGTAGGGGAGAATTTCCTGTACCAGGTGTCAGACGGAGCCGAGGTGGTGCGCTCCGTGGTCAGCCCCTCTGGGATGCTGGTGAACTGCTCTGTGATAGTGAACCAGATGCAGGTGAAATCTTTCATGCATGAGTGCAGGTTGGGATTGAAAGAGCAGAAAGCCGGGCATCATCTGGAGACGCGTTTTGCGCACATGGATGAAGCCAAGCTGATGTGCCGGGAGTTTAAAAAGAGGTCGGAGCGCGCCGGCAGGGTGGAAGAGAATGATAACTCTGAGCTCCAGGACAAGGTTTTAAAAAGATCCAAGAGAGGCTTTACGTATCCTGGGACACTTTGGTGTGGAGCGGGCAACATGGCTGATAATTATAACCAGCTAGGTGGGTTGTGACATTAGATGTTTAACCAAGCATGTTGCAGATATTACATTATTAATCATTGCCTACATCTTTGTTTTAGGAGACTTTGCAGACACTGACAGCTGTTGCCGTACGCATGATCACTGTCCCCATGTCATTCATGCCTTCTCTTCAAATTATGGTCACACTAATTTCAAGTGGCACTCCATCTGTCATTGCGACTGTGATCAGGCGTGAGTAAAAAAATTACAACCTATTTATGTACGTTAAGTCGCGTTAAATCTCAATTTTATGTATGAGACCAAAAGTGGTTGCTATTGCATATAGGCCCGATTTACTGTTAATTTGGCATTTGTTACATTTGTTCATTTTTAATTCATTAGTAAAAGATGTTGAATGCAGAGATGGAAAGGCAACTGCACAATATATGTGTTTTGGATAATGTTGTGTAATGAAAATGATAGAACTCGAGCCAGGATTGTGACAGCAAGTACAACGCTGGAAATATAATGATCCATTTATAGTTTGAAAGCTCCATCCCTCCCACACTGTAAAAATGAATGTTTTTTCAGGCTCTTAAAAAGCTGTGTAAAATTTTGCATCAGCATTTTTAGGAATTAGCCTGAGGGGGTTTAATACCATAATGAACATAATTTTAAAGACTTGCAACAGAATTAATTACATAATCTAGAATCAGTGAAAATTAATTCAGTCAACTTGAAACAGCTGTTTAGTTATTTTGACAAATGTAACTGGTCAGATTTTTTCCGTCCAGGTCACTGCTTTTTTTAAGGACTTCTCCATTATAAATGAATTATTATTCTTTTAGAAAAACAGTCTGAAATGAAGCTTCTGACAAAAATGAAGGCAGGTGTGAGTCATAACGGTAAAAGGTTAATGTCAGTAAAATATCAGGAAGACCAACTGAGCTAACAAAGAGTACACAAAGAACCAACATCTTAAATGTGTCACTGTTGGTTAGATCATGACTCTAAAGGAAAAGAATAAAGCTGGATGATCAGAGCATTATTCCAATGATGATCTAACAGCTTCAAACTGAGTGTAGGGATTCATGCAATATTTTGGATAACCTTATCTAAATTTTGGAAATTAACGACAGCTTGATACCTTGCAGATGAGTTATAGGTCAATACATATGAATTAAAATCTTCTCAGCTGCACAGTATCGTCAAAGCAGGGAGCATCTGCAGGAGAGGAGTCGTAGCACAAAGTCAAACTCAGCAAATATACTTCTGTACTTTTAATCAAACTTGCCATTTCCTTTTATGGTTGAATAATTTCCAATAGTGAATTTTTGTTCTTACATTCTGCAGGTTGAGAAGCTGTCTGAGGAAAGTCAATGACACAT
This sequence comes from Thunnus thynnus, assembly GCF_963924715.1. Classification (NCBI taxonomy): domain Eukaryota; kingdom Metazoa; phylum Chordata; class Actinopteri; order Scombriformes; family Scombridae; genus Thunnus; species Thunnus thynnus. Next base: position 24,298,375 of record NC_089523.1, read on the forward strand.
CTTCCAGGGTTGTTGGTCAGGCGTTCTTCAATGTTATTGGTGTGCCTTGCTTTGAGTTTTCTTATGAAGAACAGTGTGCAGAGCGGCACTGGTATGGCGTGTAAGTATCTTTGCTTGTAAGTAGCTTATTGAGTTGTACTACTTTCAGCAGTCATACCAACATGTACCCTGGTTTTGCTGAATGACTGAAGCTAAGCAGGCGCGGGCTTGGATAGTACTTGGATGGGAAACCTCCTGGGAAAACTAAGTTGCTGCTGGAAGTGGTGTTAGTGGGCAAGTAGGGGGCAGTCTTCCCTCTGGTCCAAATAAAATCCCAGTGCCCCGGTGCAGTCACAGGGATATTGTGCTGTAGGAGATGACATCCTTTGGATGAGATGTTAAACTGGGGTCCTGACTCACTTGGTCATTAAAAAGGACCTATTATGCTCATTTTCAACTCTATATTTTTATTCTGGGACTCCACTAGAGTTACTTTGCATGAATCACAGTTAAAAAACTCCTTATTTATCTTATACTGGCCCTTTATGCAGCCCCTCAGTTCAGCCTCTGTCACTTAACAGGCGATTTTAGCTCCTATGTCTTTTAGGCCCCCCTCCTGATAAGCCCACTCTGTTCTGATTGGCCAGCTTTCCAGAAGCCTGCCGAGGCACATCCGTATCAGAGTCGTGTTAAGTTACTGCTGATGAAAACCAAATATTTCCTGCTTTGCGGCTTTATATTAAAAGCTTTTAAATGATTAAATAGTGGGGGATTTATATTGCAAAGAATTTACAGGAAATGAAACGTGTTCCTTACTGAATTAGCTTCGTTAGCGGCGCTAAAACCAGTCGACACAACAATATATGGGAATGTTTGGAGCTATTTGTTCAGCGGATCAGTGAGAAATAATGCAGGGATGAATAGTGCAAGCAGAAACAGCCACAGTCATGATGATGTTTGATGAAGAGCTGCAGACAACCAGCACACCTCCAACAGGTAAACAACTTATTTCAATTTGCACTACCCCCAAAACAATGGAAAAATGCCATAATGTTAGCTGAGTGGAGCTGTTAACTTGTGCACTGTGATTGGAGCAGATGACCGTATAAAGAAATCCACCATGAGCCGACGTCGGGGTGAAAGTAGAGAAAAAACATTGTAAACCAGATCAGTCTGAAGCTGGTGCTTTTTGCTCACAGGGATCACTTCTACATACATTTACCTCATTATCTGACACTTTGACCACATTTAATATGAACATCCAACATAGTAACATTATATATATGACTGAAATTAAGGAAAAGTATAATAGGTCCCCTTAAAAGATCCCATAGCTCTTATAGCACTGAGTAGATTTTTTCCAGTGTCCTGGCAAAATTCCCAGCCTGGCTTTCTCCATCTGGCCACCTTAACATCCCCAGTGTAATTGGCTCAATGATTCCCGTCCTCTCCACCTCAAACTATATGTGGTGAGTGTTCTCATGCAAAATGACTGACGTGGCATCACCCAGATGGGTGCTACAAATTGGTGGTGGTTGAAGTGTGTTTCCCCCCTTCACTGTGAGGCACTTTGGGTATCAAGATAAAGCACTATATAATTGTAATACATTATTATTATTATTATTTCTGAAATCACTACATACAACCTCCCTTTCCTCCATTCTCTCATAGGTGTAAACGATATGAGAAGTTCCCCATTGCTGTGCTGAAAGAGGCTGTCCCGTATGACTTCGGAGGTATCGATGTCATCGATGAGCTGACGGTTGGTCCTCCCAAGAAGAAAGATTCCAATAAAAGTGACGAAGAGAAAACAGAGAGTACAACACAGTCTACAATATCAGGGCCTGAAGAGCCTTCACTCAGAAATGTGGTCACTGCTGCTGAGGACTTCATCAAGGTGCTTGCTACCGTCTCCACTTCTCAAAGCTCCACCACTGACTCCGACAAAGGTGAGACAGAAAGCTCTGAGAAGAAGAAGAGGAAGAACACAGGCCAAAAGAAGAAAGCCACCAAAAAGCGAAAAGGAAAGGGGAGGAAGCAAAAGCAGAAAGCTGAGACAGTTGTTAAAATAGAGGAAGGAGCAACAGTTTCACCCTCTGGCAGCAAGGCAGAAGAAGTCATCTCTCTTAGTAACTTCATCAGTGAGTCACACAAACATGACCAGTCAAGTATAAACACAAACAGAGTTGATAACAATGAATATGAGCTCAGAGGAAAAGAGGAGCCCTCCAATGAAGTCATGAAAGATGAACCAGCGATGGATAAGGAGAAGGTTTCCATTACATCACCTATGACAGATCAGAAGAAGCCAGTGGAGATGGATGATGATGCACCGATAGCAGAAGAAATCACTCTTTCTACACCAATAAGTACAACTACTGTTATTCTACATAAAGCAGAAAACAGATGGTTAAGAAAGGAGAAAAAGAAGAGGAAGAAAATTACTTTTCCTCGCTCTGAAGAGGTTGTTTCAAATATTGCCCAATCTATAACAAAAACAAAAGACAACTTAAGTATCATTTCTGTGCCTGCCATTATTACCATAACTGCAATGGCACAGCCCGAGCAACAAAGTTTTGGGAGTGACACTGAAAAGCGACCTGTAGTAAGCACAGCCGGTACCCCCATTGTAATCTCCAAAATCAAAAGAAACAGGTCAAAGGAGAGAGAAGACAGGGAGGGGAGGAAAAAAAGGGGGAAAGTCAGCTCAGCTTCTCCCATTGTGGCCACTGCCCACGAAAATACTTCTGCAGACAATCTGAAAGTGACCCCTCTCACCGGGGCTCCGACCGTGCCATCAGTCCCCACCATGGAGCAGCAGGTTTCTCACCGGCTGGACATTTATGGAGGGAGGATGCCTGTCCACATTACAGCTCTGAAGCCTTCGTTTAGCGCGTCTAAAGGGCAAAGGTCAAAGGACAGAGGACGGAGAAATAGAAGGAGAAAAACAGCTTTACCTCTTTCAAGTGAAAATCCACCTTTTCACAAGAGCTTTGAAAATGTGCTTCATATCTTCCCATCTCCAGGCACAAGAGAAGCACTGAAAAGTCCTACAACTACTCCAAGTAGCAGGCTTACAGAAGAGATAGGAACTTACAGTGAATGGAGGCTTTTTACAACAGCTGTCCCTTCTATCATAACCAAAAGACATGGGCAGACAATCAGACAGCAGAGAAAACCAAGAAAGAAAGCCACGCCTGCTGCTCTCAATGACAGAGTTTCTGTCCCTAAACAAACTGAACATACAACAATGACATTTACAACCATGTCATCCAAAGTCACCACAACTAAAGAGTTCAATTTACAGAGATCTGAAAACTCAAAGCCCCGCGTGACCACCTCGACCACTCCCTTTATGAGCCCAATTCAGCTATCTATCGAGAGAGTAAAAGAGCAATTCTCCAGGAAGAAGAGAAGAAAAGCAGCGCTGTCTGTTAGACAACAATGAGCCATGTGGTGCAAACATAGCAGGATAGGCTGAAAAAAGGCAACTTAGCTGGCTAGGCTAGCTCCTGATGATTGGATAAGCTTGCTTCATGATGAGTTAAACACTAGCCTACATTAAAAAAAAATCTGACAGTATAATCTTTTCAGGTTCAGCATTTAAATCACAGAAATTGACAGAAATCATACGTGATTGTAATGTAAGAATCATGTTTTGTAATATTGTATTCTGCATGTCTACAATAAAATGTGTGAATGATTGTGAATGTATGAGTGCTTTAATTTATATGTAGAGATAAAACAAAAGTTAAATTCTCCTGTTTCAAAGGAACAGTTTGACTTGCCGAGATGAGTGTACTGATATCACTCAAATGTTTCTACGATCAATGTGAAGCTACAGCCAACAGCCAGTTAGCTTAGCTTAGCATTAATACTGAAAATGAGGAAACAGCTAGCTTAGCACAACAAAATACACCAAACAGCAGCTCTAAAACTCACTAATTAAGACACTAATTAAGACTATATCTTGGCTGGGCGCATTGACTTTCCCAATTTCAAGTGTTTGAGCTAAGCCAACCTAATCGGCTGCTGGCGGTAGCTTCATAGTTTTTGCTAAGACATAAGAGTGGTATCGATCTAAGACTGTCAAAACTATTATTCCTTTAAACGTCTTTGTAGATATCTGAAATGGTATATAACTCAGGTAAAATATGACATTATGAGCAGATAGATAGACACATACATACATGCATAGATGGATACATAGTTAGATAAAGCACATTCCTTATCTCAGCTGGAAATATTTAATCAAAAGGGGAAAATTTAAACTCAGTGGCTTAACCTGCTTAGCTTGAATTTTTCCACACATAGCATGCAAAGGAACCAAGCCAAAAATGCTGCAGGTTTATGCACTGTGCTCTTTTGTTCAAGGGGACTGAGGACTTATAGTTGCCACCCCCATCGTGGTTTAAGGCAGGGTCATTCTCCACGCAGATTAGGTGCTCACTTTGCACATTATGTTCACCCCTCACCACTAGGAGTTTTAACACCCAGCGCATAGGCTGAAATCCTCCAGGTCAGCTGATCCTCACATGCTTGCATAAGAAGAATTTATCAGAATGAGTTTTGAAAGGGTGACACATCCAAATGAGATGTCCACCATATCTGACATGTATGCAATTATAAGCAGCACTTTGTCAAGGGAAGATTTTCAGATATACTGCATAGTTTCCGATTATCTTGTGTAAATCCTTGGCAAAGGAGCTTGGCATTCACACAATCATAAGCTGAAATGGCAGAGCGAGTAACACAGCTGGATCTGGGAAAAAGCGTTTTCTCAGAGCGAGGGAAAGAAAAAGTGGCAGGAATTTTCCATTTCATCTGCAAGTATGACCTCTCAGAATATATTCTGGGTTCAAATTTATGCTCATATAAACAAGCAACATCTGCATACAGATTGAAATTATAGGTTGGGGTTTTAAAACACGAATGCTGACTATGACAAAATAACCAGAGTACCCACTAATTAAAAATATATAATGTATGCCTGAGTGCTTACACAAGCTATGCAACTCTGCCTCACAAGAGGCAGCATTCAAATGCATACTGACAATAAGTATTAGTTTTAGTCATATGTGTAGCTTATGCTTGTAACTTACATTTGTTCAAATAAAATGTATATGGGGATAGAAAATAATTAACACACTTACAGAGGCCAACACACATGGTCCATGCATGAAGTATAATTCATTTGCAATTGTTCACGTTATATCATATATCAGTCAGTCATATGTGTAAGGATTAGGGGGGTTTTGACATGTATTTTTGATTTATTAAGCTCACAAATCTGTACAGCAATGTTTTTGTGCATGCAGACTACAAAGTGAAGTAATGTTGTAAATAATATAATAAACGTCATGTGTCCTCTTTGACACATGTGGTCCCACATCTGTCTCCATTGGTATGCTGATGCATTAACTCACCTGATAACTGCACCAAGATAACTAGGAAACAACCAGAGGGAAACTAGCAGCTTAACTAGCTAATAAGTAGAGAGCAGAGTAAAGTCCATCATTCAGACTGTGTGGTGCCTCTCTTGATCGCTGCATTCTTTCAAACAGATGAATTAGGCCAGACTGTGTATGTAATCACTGGTTAATACAAATTCTTAAATTCATTTATTTTTAAATTTCCAATAACTGTAAAGACTCAGTACCATGTGTGTCTTAGTCCTTTGCACTGAAACAAAACTATGTTTCGCTGTGAAAGCCAGTCTTGGTAGGTACAGTTAGGGACTCAGACAGCAGACATGAAACCCCAGCAAAAGCATTTGAGGTGAGCGACACTCCATCCACAGCTGTCTTCTCTGGTGTCTCACAAGCTCTGTACTCTGGTCCTCTGGAAACTCTGTAATAAAAGAAAATGTTTTGTTAAGTTTAAAACAAATTGTCTAAAATAGATTAAGTAAATTCAGTGTGAATCTGTTCACTTAAACTTTTACTACACATACCTCCATGCCCCTGAGTGCTGGTACGTCTTGCCAGGTGAACAAAGGTGAACAAAGTGAAGGGAACCAGTATGGTGGTACAAGTGAGTAGACCTGAAAAACATTAAAGCTAAATTCCCTGAAAAAAGTCCCAACATATTGTTTGTCTACCCCAGTAGAGCCACATATGTAATGGTAAGTTGTGCAGCAGCAAAGGTTTAATAAGGGAACTGTAACACAATTGTTCAAGAAAGACTGTTTTCACCGTTACACGTATTTGCTAGTTCAGTTGTAATTAATCTGTACTTCAGCACATTGGCTTTGAAATGTAACATGACTATGAGGTTAATCTTTCCTCTTTACCTTGATGGTGTTTACATCCACAGATGAACAGTGTAGGAATTATAGCTTTAGTTTTTATTTGTAACTAAAGTCCTCCAATTCTAGCAGACCAAAGATCATTTGGCCAATTAAAACAAACTTTATCATGATATCTAATATTTGATGTCAAACCATTTTCAGTCATTGACTGTCTGAAGTCTGTGATCCCAGAGGACACTTATATCTCCCCTGGTGATTCTATGTCGGACCTGAACTATAAACTGGAATTTTGCCTTTGGTCTGATTTTCGGCAAGTGACACACCTACTCAGCTGGACTTAGGTCAGATGATGACAATGCCAGTGGAGAACATCCCACTGCTGGGTCATAAAAAAAACTCCCCGGCTGCATTTGCAGTATATTTAGGATTGTCCTCCTCCTGCATTGTCCTACAGTTGGCAGACTACCTAAAAAGGGGGCTACAGTGGCTTCACTGTTAACCCAATATGGATGTTAACACACAAAAAACCCTACTTAAAACCAGGTCTACTTATCAGCTTCCAGTTTTCCTCTGGCTGTTTCCAAGTTATCTTGGTACAGTCATTGGGTGAGTTTATGCATCAGCATACCAGTGGAGATACCACACCTGTCAAATAAGACACATGGCATTTATATTATTTACGACATTTCTTTACTTTGTAGTCTGCATGCACAAACACATCGCTGGTGATGTACAGATTTGTGAGCTTAATAAATCAAAAATGCATGTCAAAACACCCCTAATCCTTACATATATGACTGACGAGGGTTCAGTTAACTCACTTCTCCCATATATGTAGATATGTCACACAGCAAATAATCCAAATCATGTGCAAAACAGCTGATAATAATTAAGGAGTACAAGTTTGTACAAGTTGGATAATGGAACAAGTGGACACTTTAGCATACTGAAGTGTATTGCACTTCCTAAGACAATGAAATCAGGAAATACCCCGAAAAATGGGGTTTTTCATTATACAACATGAACAACTGCAAATGAATTATACTTCATGTACGGACCAGCAATTTTATCTTCGCACAACATTTCATTAATTATATAACTGAATTTATGTGCAAGTTTAATTTTACAAATATGTTCTTTTTGAGTGGACACGTACTTTTGTGTATTTTGGTCTGAAGCTGTATTTTATTATTTCTAGAGGTTCTTAGTTCCAATTAAGGCAGATCTTAATGCTACAGCATACAATGTGGGGAAGGCCTGTCCTCAGTTGGGTCCACAAAGAAATGGTTTTCTCAGTTTGGTGTGAAATAAGTTGACTGGTCTGCACAGAGCCCCGACCTCAACCCTATCCAACTGTGAGCAAGGGCTTATTACCCAACATCAGGGGGCGACCTCTCTAATGCTCTTTTGACCTAATGAGGAGCAAATCCCTGCAGCCAGCTTCCAAAATCTTCCCGGAAGAGTGGAGGCTGTTATGGCTGCAGATAAATGTTCATGGTGTCCTCATACTTTTGGCCATGTAGTGGACACAGCTGACATTGAGAGGGAGGTATCTCCACAATCTAGGGTCACATCAGCAAAAGCAAAATTCCCTCTTATGCAACAGTTAACAGCTTCAGTCTAGAGATGCGGAGGAGACTTGAGTGGTCAAAGATCTGAGATGAAATGTAAGACGCCAGAGTGTTTAGTGCCTTAATGACACACATTTACAGAAATTTACAATTTAATACCTTAAGATTTTACATGTTTATTTATATTAATTTTTAAACTTGTACACTCAGTTTTCTTTTTGCTCCTATTTTGTATTTTCGTCTATGATGTGTTCATGTGTTTTTTGCGTTTTTATCCTTTGTTTCACTGCTGCACAACTAATTGCCCTTTGGGGACAAATAAAGTCATTGATCTTCTGGTTTCCAGTGCACCTTCTTTGAAGCACTGTAAACCAGTGGGAGGCCAGCACAGGGGTGATGTGTACTTTTTGTGCCACTAATAAGCCTTGAAACAGTGTTGTAGATAAATTGCAGAAGGAACAAAGAAGCTTGGCTACAAATCAACAAGAAATGAAGGTGTGAAATACTTTTTCTCAGATCACAGAGTTGGACAGTCTTGATTTCTCCATTAATTAAAATTAAAAGGAAAGATTTGCAGGCAACATGTCACATGAAATATCTAAAAGATTATGTGGTTAGACAATAATCACCACCAGAACTCGAGGATCTCCTGAAAGTATGTGATAGACTCATCTGACAGCCACTCCCCAGGGTACTGGCTGGATGCCCACTGTGCAGGGGTCGTGTTAGGGTTTTGACCCCGGGCCTATTACAGTGCCGATGGCTTTGAACATTTGGGAGGTTACGCTGTGAGGTACACCCCTGACTGCTCTGGTCAGACAGAAAAACACACAAAGGGATACACAGTCCATTGTATGGGTGATAATGAGTGGACATCACGCTCTGTGGCATCCCATTAACTGAAGCATCCAGTAATCCATTATATTCACCCACACAGAGCAGAATTTATTGATTGAGAAAAACTAACCTGTAGTGTGTAAATTGGCTGTTTTGGCACTGATGGATGAGGGAGTGCATGTTCTGCTTCTGCCATCCTTGTTTCTACAGTTTCCCATTTAACTCTTTACAAAAAGTATTGATGAACTGCATTGGAAAAGTTTAATAATACAACACAATGACATGTACGGTTTCCTGCCTTTTTCTGCTTCTTATACAAACCCGGTAATATGTTTTACTCCTGTAATGGCAGGTGACCAAAACACAAAAAGTCTTTGCGCCCATTCCTCTGACACACATTTTCTGTTTGGGTGTGAGGAGCTGCAGCCTGGCACAAGAGGAGATTCTTTACACTGTCCGACGCTCATGGCCAAAAACACTGAGCCGAGTGCTTTGCCAACATTTGTGTATTCGTATATAAATGTGCTCTCTGTGTAAATGGGTGTTCATTAGCATCAGAAAGACGGTGAGTGGTGGTTGGCAGTCACCAGCTACTCTTGGCTCTCCTCTGGACAGAAAACTAAGCAGGAACTTCTCTGGCAGAAACACAGTCGTAGATAAAAGTAGGTTAAGGACCTTCCCTTAACCTGACTGTAAGGAAACCATGTGTAAGGGTTTAACATGTCACTTCCATACTGCTGCAAAGCATTATAAGCATTACATGACTCCCTTTCTTTCACCAGAATTACTTTTTTGAAAATATTTGTGACAACAACATGAAATATGAAGGAAAAAAAATTACATTATCTGCCTTTTGTCATCTCCTCTGTGTCATTCAAGCTGGAGAGAAATATGAAAGTAGCTCTCTGTCACTGTTTCATCTTTTCCTCACTGTGGAATTAACTAAATGTGCCTGCAGTATAACTGAATTTTCTGTTTTTGTATCAGCTGAAGAAGCTACGAGCTTTTAATCTAATAAGAAAAGTTTATTGAAATATGATTATATAGAAAAGATGATAACCAAAACATACTGATCATTTCACTTCCCTTAACTTTGTGTCTACTTTAATCCATTAAATACACAGGACTACTTTTACTTCCCCACTTCTGAAGACTCACATATCACCAACATGTTTTCTCCCTCCGAGTGAGAGAGGGTATTTTTCACTCACTTTTCATTCACTATCAGCATCAAAGCCACAGCGTGTCCTTATGAAGTTGCCAATTTTTGTCTAACAAGTCTGAAGTCAAACAGTAAGTTTCATAACCTCATGTAATGTTGTGTTTGTGACCTCTAGTGGGCAAAGCCTGAAGGAATGCTGCGTGGTGGAAATCCAGATCTCATGTATGTCTATGAAAAGTACATCATTTGGTTTAACTTACACGTCTTGTAACTGTACTGCTCTTTTTTTAGAAGACCAACTAGTGTCTTTAAGATATACTATTAACACCTGCAAAACTGCACATTGTGGCATTGTTTCTCATCATTTTATAATAATGTTTTCAATATTAACAACACCACTGCAAATACTATTTTCTCATTTTCCCATTGTGGTTGTTTGTCGCTTAAAGGCCCAAATGACCCAAATTAATGTGATAGAGGCCTGAGAGTTATAGAATAAAACACTCTTAACATGCATTAACATTAAATGTCACTTTGTTGGCACAAAAACTTAAGGATGCTACCTTCTCATTGTCTCTGTGCCTCTCCAGCTGTTCCACAAAGGCATCCAGCTCCAGGTTTGTGTGTAGCTCCAAGTTTTTCCAAGTTGGAATCTTCTGCTGACTTCAAACCATCAACAAGCATCTTGTGCAGCCACTCGTAGGTCTGTGGGTGAGCCTGCAGACCATCCCGAGCATCCATGTGGGTGTCAGTGCTGCAGATAAACGGTGAAGAGATCATTTCAAACAATGACAACACACTAATTGTGATTTAAATAATTTAGATTTTGTTGAATAAAAATAAAGGTACATTTTTTATCACAGTTAAAATGTATCTTAATGTGATCAGTGTGTCAAATGCGAGGAGTTGTAGCCTGTTCTGTTTTTCCCCTGTAGGCTGTATCAGACATAACAACTGTGTGATGATGATGTGCAGCACCAAAAGCATCATTTATAAGTCAGCAAATAAATTAGATTATGACACTGATACACACATTCACATCTCATTCTGAAATGTATCTGAAGCAGCTTCTGTAGTGACATCTAGTGGACATTAAAGGACTAAGTTTCTCTTCTGTGGGACAGTTTTGTGTGCCTGAAAACTGACTATAAATATTTTACTAAAAGTTTTACTAAACCACTTGGGTTGATTTTCTCTTGTTAATATCCTAATTCTTCTAACTTCTATAAAACATCCTTGCAAAATGTCGATATTTCTATTATTTGCAACATTTTTAATGCCACTTTAAAACCATTGTGTCAGAAACCATAAAGTTTGTGATGTCTGACCTCTTTCTTCTTGCACTTGTCTCACCAGAACTCTTCTTCTTCCACATAGACACTGGCCACAATGTCAACATCTCCTGGGCATCCTGGAAACCTCTGTGAAGAAGGTTTAGATGTCTCTCATTGGCATATTTGTACATTAGGAGGCTGACAATTTCTATATGAATAAGAACTGATTTTTAGCTCACAATCAGCTGCATCTGTGTTTCTTGGCAACTTCTCTCCTCATTTGGTTTTCTACAAAAGTTAACCCTCGCCATCCTTCATGAAAAAACAGAAAAAGAATCTACATCAATCCACATATTATTCAAATTCAATTCTACCGCCAATACACATTTATCAACATCCTTATGCTGTACTGAGGCACCAAACCACTGTGAAATACACTTTCAGAACACTGTACCAACATAAACAAGTTGAAGTTCATCTGAAATTTTAACCATAAAGAAAGTATAGCTGAATTAAATATTGTTTCTCTGTGGACCAGGATATAAAAAACTACAAAACATAACACACATATAACACAGTGTTTATGCACGTAATAGATTTGAATTATTTTAGGCCAGATATTGCATTAATTATGATTCTTAATATTAGTGTTATTAATAGGGATGTGCAGAAGGCCCATATTTGTATTTGTATCTATATTTGTTGAGGCAGCAAAATTATTTGTATTTGAATAAAAGTGGAAAGAGGCCTAAAAGTCCTGTTTTTGTTCTTATTATGCTTTTAATTTTAGAAAATTAAAGTGTTACAAGCGTTTATGAATAAACCACCTCACGAAGGAGGTCCCCACACTCGAACTGAAGTCTTCCAGATCATAGACGACTGTGCTGACTACTGAGCTAAAACTTAACTCATCGCCACATTGCAGACAGACTTCTACCTATTTATACACCCATAACACCGAGACAGTACACAGTGTAACATGTAGGGAAGAACTTCAAAGGCGATTATTGCTTTGCAATTTTCATTTATTGCCTGATTTTTACAACCTAACCTTGTGGAAAGGAGATGGGGAACAACAGGTTATAGACAGTCCTTTGTAAGCATTTCGTGTGCGTCAGTAGCTCAGCTTTATCCCTGGCGAACACTCTCAACTCCAGGGGTGTGGAAATGTGCATCATGTAGCAGGTGGATGTGACTCCCCTTGTTGAGACCTGCTGATAGACGTAACAGTGAAGCAGAGGAGAGAGACTGAGATAGCAATGTAACCGACTTGCGTACTGATATTTGACATGTTTTTTTTTTCTTCTGAAATTTTTTTAAAAATATTTGTATGAAACAAATATTCGTAAAAAAACCCACTATTTGTGCTTTGCTGAATAATGTATTCGATTTCGGGCACACCCCTAGTTACTAATGTGTTGTTTTAAATGTTATGGAGTTTTGTGTCAGGTGTACCCATGCTGTAAAAAGTCCACAGGTCAAAACAGGACTAATTCTGCTGCACAGTATCTGACTGCTAATGAGATCCCTGCCCCACGCACACCCCCTATACTAACACTGCATCTAATCTATACAAACAAGGAAATGGACAAAGTCTCGTAAAAACAGATTTTCATTCAGACAGGCTATAGTAGTTGTGTTACATAAGCAGCACATTTCATTGATAGATGGCAAACACTGTTGTAACACCTAACCTCATATCTCCATATTACTCAAGGGAAATCTCTTATCTACAGGAGAGATAATCCAATGACCCCTGACCATATCTGTGTGTTTTGATATCGGACTGTGACAAGTATTTGAGGACAGAGAATGACTGCAGATATGAACCTGACAAATATCTATGGAGGTGAGGCACAAGCATGCCAGCATCAGAGCTGCTGCTGTGAATTTCCTTTTTTTGAAGTGACCCTCCACTCCAGAAAGTGTTTTGTTTATTGCTGCTTCACTTGAATGTTTGACTATGAGCAGAGTTTGACACTAGTGTGACATAGAAACCAAAAACTCCCAGGATATAGTTTTCAGTGAAGCAGAAGACATCAAGTCTGTCCTAAAACAATGGTCAGAGATCCAAATGAACAAATGACATGTTTTTCTTGCTGTAATCATTCCTCCTGTTCATAGTGGCCATTAAGAGATCCCTTCATAATGTACTTCCAATGTAATTGAAGGGGGGACAAAATCCAGTCTTCCTTCCATGCAAAAATGTATTTAAAAGTTTATTTGAAACTAATATGCAGCTTCAATTGTCGAAATGAGTCAAACCAATATTGTTCAAAGTTTAAGTCTTTTTAGAGCCCAATTTCATCTTTGTGCTATGATCCTTCCACTGCAGCTCAACAGGAAACACTGTCAATCAAGACTCAAAGAAGGATTTTTTTTACTAAAAAGATTGTAACTGTGGAAGATATCCACTTTATTTGACTAACTCAGACTGTTGAAGCCTCATATTATTTTCAGATAAACTTTAAATACATTTTTGCTCAAAATGATGACTGTGGATTTTGTTCCCAATCAATTACATTGTAAGGGCATTATGAAGGGATCTTCTAATGTTCAGTATGAACAGGAGGAATGATTACAGCAAGAAAAATGTGTTAATGTTCATTTGGGCACCTGACCATTGTTCTAAGACAGTCAAACCAGGAAAGATAAAACAACATGTAGTCTATCATGGAAAACCAGGAACATTGTAGGCAATGTTTTTTTATCTTTCTGATAAATATACTGTATAATAAAGGGGGATTATTTTGGTGAAATCATTAAATTATTAGGAAACTGGTTTAAAAAAATATCACATAAACTGTTATTATTTTTGCCTTGTTTTGACATAATGGTTTTCCTGCACATGTAACCAGCTGCAGAGTGACTGTGCTGAACATGCTCTTGACCTTTGACCTCTGACAGAAGAACAAGTCTATTACCAGATCCCAAATTGTAACTTTTGTAAAATCAAATAAGTTGTGTGCAATTTTTGAATATTTTTATAGTCTTTATATTCTTCATATTCATATATTTTTGTGACTGTATGTTGTTGTGTTTGTCATCACTACAGTATTTGTTTACTGCCTGGCAGGAAATCAAAATTCTGTGAAACAAATTTCATTTCCAAATCGAGATATTTATTCTTTAGGTGCAAGATTACAGAGCGAACAAAAGAGCAAAAGTTCATATATGATCAGATAAAGTAATGAGTTTCACAATTATTGTAGGAAATGAGTCAGATGATGAATGCGTCAGTACATTAATTCAACTGTCACATGTTGCCTTTGCTACAACACCTGCTCCACAGGTCGCATCTGAATGTCTCCAATCTGAAAGAAAAGATGTAGAGGTTATCACATTAGAGTTAAACCACTGATATTTTGACAGTGAAAGACCAAAGGTTGTAACCCTTTGTGATACGTTGCACTAAAATATGTACATGAGAAAGGAAACCACAAACCTGCACATGGGGAGGGGCGCTGAGGACGTATGTAACAGCATTTGCTACATCTATGGCTTCCAAAGGCTGAAAGAGAAGTGAAACGTTTAATCATTTAGAGCGGCTAAAATGTCTTAGAAATTATATTGATATTCTAGTAATTATATCAGCAATACTCTAGGCATCTTGAGATAATATTTTTACCTTAAATTTTGTGTATGCAGCAGCAGCTTTATCAATGTTCTGGCTGTGGAGCCTTGGAGCAAATTCTGTCTTCACTACACCAGGGGATATACACTGCAGAAAGAAGACATTATCAGAGTTGACTGAATGTGTCGAGTGAAAATATTTATTTAAAGTGAGGACGGGGAGTGATGAAGTCTCACTGTGGCTCTTATGTGGGTCTTGGCCTCACGCAGCTCCTGCCTCAGGCCCTCTGTCAGGGCTGTCACAGCAAACTTGGTGGCGCTGTAGAAATGCACATCAGTGTTGTGAACCACACGATGTCCGCTCATGCTGCGACAAGAAAAGATGAATTGTGAGTTGTAGAAAAGGTTAAATCAGGTCAGCGCCAGTATTTGATCATCAACATCATAAATCATCAGTTAATATAACTGCACCTGTTTATGTTTATGATGTGTCCGTCGTCAATATTTCTTTCTTTCATTGACTGATAAGCTTCACGTGTGCATATCGCCAATGCAAGGACGTTCACCTGCATGAATATATGAAATCGCAGAAATATCCCAGCATTATTACCCTCCAGATAATGGCCTCTAGTCTATAAATGAGCTAATATGCAGATGTAGGAGACATTTTCGTATTTTTTAGATGATACTTGACCCAGTTTTACAATCCAATAGTTGTATATTGACTAAATTTTAGCATAAATACAGTGAAACTAGAGGTCACGTATAAATACATATATTCTATTATATGTATTTATGACAACAGGGGCCTTTATCCTCCGGCCATAATTCCCCACAGAATTATATTTAATTCCTAAAATAAAGAAACTTAGCTCTTACATCCAGCATGTTCTTCCAGCTACTGGTTTTGCCAGCTAACAGTGATTCAGGATGAGCCAAGCCAGCGTTGTTGATGCACACATCCACACCCTTGTGCTGGGCTTTGATGGCAGAGAACATGGACAGAATCTCCTCCTCATTGTTCAGGTCGCACTTGACGGGCACCAAAACACCACTGTGGCCTTCACTTTGACACTCAGCTGCCAGGTTCTGAAATCCAAATGAAAAAAAAAAGTCAGAATATCGGCTTTGGAGACAACTTTGTGAAATGGTTTTCCATTTTCAGTAACATTAAAAGGAGAATTTAACAATTTTTCAAGCTAATATGAAGCTTCAGCTGCCCAAATTAGTCAAATCAAGAAGATATCTTTCAACCTTTCAGTGCATTATGACTTAATATGATTAACAGCAAGGTTTGAAATGATTAGGCCTAGTATTTAAGCTAGGGTAGGAAAAGGTCACTTTTTGTGTTTTGGTTTCTCTTGGTTTAGGCAGAGATCAGGAGAAACATTAACTAACTCTGACTTACGTAATAGTGACTCAGCTAAAAGTGTTTAACACAGTTACTGTAGAACAATAATTTATATTGTGTGTGATTGAGTCTTTCTTTGTGATTTTGGCAATCTAACTGTAACAAAAATAGCTTTAAGGTTAATGTGCTTTCATTTTTTATTTTGAATATAAAGTGCTTCATGTACAGCTGATCAGTCACCTGACCTCACCTTCAATTTTTAATTTATAGTCTTTGTTTTTCAGTTTTTAGCTAGCTAAGTAGCTCTAGCTTCTCTACCAGTGTAACATTGGTTTGTACTTCTTGTCTATAGTGGGCTGTTACTCCCTGAATCCCCCCAAGTGCAGAAATTAAGTTTAAAGTTTAGGGCAAACCTGTATTTTCTCCAGGTCCCTGGCGCAGCCTACCACTTTCATACCATACCGAACTAACTCTTTAGCAACAGCCGCCCCGATCCCAACCGAGGCTCCAGTCACCAGAGCCACCCTGCCCTTCCAGCGGTCCATCACACCGACACACGGTTCCTACTATAGTGTCAACACAAAATCCTGACAGTAATTAAAAGAGTACTGAAGAATATTGTCCCTGAAGCTGCGTACCCGTGAACGCAGCACGCTGGAAGGCGCACAGCTCCGCCCATGTACAATACGTCATTGTGCTGCATTCAGGACAACAGCGAAGTGTAGGATTTCGCACAAAAATGCATTTTCAAGGGCTAGGTCAATCATCTCTATGTTGTTGTATAATGGGACTACCAATCTCTTAGGCCAGAGATTAAAACAACTAAATTTGAACATAAATATTCATGTTTCAAATGTTTCAAGACATATGAAGGTACTCAGCTGTGAATAATAATTTGTGTCTGATATCATTTCTCTGTAAAACAAGTTCAATTACATGGTTAGAAATTCTTAAAATGACATCTACACCTTCTACCTCATTAAAAATCCACAGTCTATGAATGTGTAGATATTTTTTATTTCAAAAGTTTAACTGCTGGACATGAGATGTCTCCTTCTTCACTGTAAAGTTAATTCTCAGTGTATGTGAACTGGATGCTTCAAGTTTCCACATCACACACCACAAATCATGCATACAAGCGTATAACTCTTAACCTCAGATTTGAGGTGAGCACAGAGAAACTTTCCACTTTCAGCAGCTGAATGTGAGAACATCCTTCAAATCTCAAACTCTGCACGTACATCATTCTGCACAGTGAAACTCAAACATTCAACTGAAGGAACAATGCGCAAAACACATTTTTGAGTGGAGGGGGGCTTCAAACATTAAGGCCTATTATTAAAGTCCTCCTCTTCTAAAAAAAAACAAAACGTTTTTCTTATTGTTAGTTGACTGTGATATTTAACCTTCACTGTGCAGAATGATGTATGTACAGAGTTTAACACTAGAAGGCTGTTTTCAAATTAATCTGCACAAGGTGGAAAGTTTCTCTGAACTCTTCTTTTCTTTCTATGAGTTTAAGCCAATTACCTACTACAAGCATGATTTGTGACATCACAACTACTGTATTTAGATCCAATCATGGTCCAGTATCCAATAGTGCAGAGTTCATGCAATTTTACTCTATATATTACTTTACATACTCTATATTTCCATTTTTCATAATAACATATATTCTCACTTCTATTCATGATTTTCACCACAATTTGTACTTTGCACCTCCTTATGACAGTTGAATTCATTAAAAATATGTTAATCAAAATGTTGTGAAGCAAGTCAGTTTTTAATACTGGAATGCAATAATTGAAAAGCTGTATTTTGCTTGTGCTGGTGGATGAACTGAATGTAAGACCAGTTGCTGAAGTTGCAAGAGGTAGTAGTTATAAGGCATCATATTATTATTATGGACTCGGAGACATACAAAAGAAAAATCTAAGGATAAAATAAGGAATACATTTAAATACTGAATAGAGTTCCAGAAATTTGGTGTAGGTACATGAGATGGTATAAATAATAGAAATAGTTATACAAGTATCCATGCAGTATTTAAACCAGCAGCAGTAACAACATACAGTACAGTACTAGCCATCATTATCCTCTTACTGTCATATAGTGATAGGTCTGCCTTCAAGAAATGATTAAGAAAACCATTTTTAAAAATGTTTTTGTTCTTAAATAAGTTTAATAAGACAAACAAAGCTAAACTGCATATTCCAGCTGGGAGTTTTTTCAGGCCAAACCCTCTGAACGAGGGCTCATTATTCATTATCTTCTGAATATGAGCCTTCAGATATCAGTGCATCAGTGGTCACAGAAATCAGGGGTCATAAAAGCAAAGCATGTGGGCGGGTGTGAGCAGGATTCATAGGTAGGCCCACCTGTCTTATAACAGTCTGGTTGAACTCTGTTTCTGACATCTTCTTCCAAAACGTTTAATACAGGCGGACTGGGATAGATACACTACATTTACAATGCTGCTAACAAGTGTTCTAGTTTTCATTGCATCTTCCATGAAGATTGTCACAGGCGCAGGTAAGTTCACTAAAATAATTTTAATTGACGGAAATACAGCAAATTTGGACAGATTTTATTAAATATATTCAGTTTCAGTAATGGGTTGGTGGTAAATAAGTTGTCTGGTATCTGATGTTCTTTTACATCATGTTATATGGAACCAAAATAGTTACTGTATGACACCAACAGTAGCAGAATAGTCTTCAATTAATGGAAGAAGTGTATGCGTCTGTGACAAGAACACAGTTTTCTTTCTGATAATTTTCCTTGCCGGGAGTAATTCTGTAGCTGTTTTTGATCTCATATTGAATAAACTTATTTCAAACCATTTGTTCCAGATTGGTGCTACCAGTCCCAAGTTTCATGCAATCACACCTGCTCCGGTAAAACTCAAGACAAACTGCTCGCCATAAAAATGAAAAAAACCCAGTAGAGTTGAATGCAGCAGCGTGTGAACATTGTTATTTATCTTCTTGCTTTACAGGGCCAGACGTATGGAAAGTGATTTCGCAGGCCTGCAGTGGCAGATCCCAGTCTCCAGTTAACATCGTTACAAGGAGAGTGCTGCTAGATGAACGTCTCACTCCTTTCCACTTCACTGGCTATCAAGAAACTTTTCACGGTCGCCTTATAAACAATGGTCACACCGGTATGTCTTTGTAACCCCTTTAACCTGCATTAGGAAAAAATAATAATTGCAGCTTTGAATGAAAAACAAACAAATAAGACAGTAGTTCTCTGCTTCTTTTAAATCACAGCTGAAGACTTTTCTGTTTGCCGCTGCCTTTTAGTAGACCAAATTTGAGGGTTAATATTTTACATTGCACTGTAACTTTTATTCTCTTGTTTTATCTGTTTTATTCCCTTTTAGCTTCTTTTTATTTCCAAAATTAACACTTTTTAATTGTTTTTATATGTCTTTTTACTTGTGTTGCTTTTATATTCTGTTTTTGATGCCTTTTATGCTCTATGTAAAGAACTTTGAATTGCCTTGTTGCTAAAATGTGCTATACAAATAAACTTGCCTTGCCTTCAGAGTGGATGACATCAATTTGATTGGTTGTAAAATAGTCATAAGGCCTCAGTTCTAAACTGCTGAGATAATGGTTTTACAGTATACGGTATAAGAGAGGGGAAAAATGTGTAATAAAAGAGAAAGGAAAAAAAGGTGCTGCAGCCCGGTTTAATGTAAAGTGACTCCCAAAAGTAGATTCATGACCCTTGAGATGCAAAAAAACACTGATGTTCTTTTTAAATTTGCACTGTAGTTAAGTCCAGAAAGGTCATCACAGGAAGGGTTTCAATGCATCATTTTTCTACCTGAATTTTTCAGTTATTACTTTTTTTTCTAGTTAAACTTCATTTGCCATTCAGTATACGGATCAGTGGGGGAAATCTGGTCACAACATACAAGGCAGCTGAACTCCACCTTCACTGGGGCAAAGATGGAGGCCCAGGGTCTGAACACACGGTTGATGGAGAGCAGGCTCCCATGGAGGTATAAGATTTGGTCACTGTGTGTTAAAATTAGCACCACATATTAGAAAATCCATTTTAATAACCTTTGTATGCCCTCTACAGATGCATATTGTCCACATAAAAGAAGAATACGACTCTTTATCCCAGGCTATAAGAGACCCTGAAGGTGTGGCTGTTCTTGGATTTTTTTTTCAGGTGATTTTATTTGTTTTTCTTTTATCAAAAGCAGCAGAGAGAAGCTTAACATGGATGTTTTCCTATAAAATAAGTGTAATATGAATTATCAAAAGTGAAAAAAATCCCTATTAATAAGTATACACACCTAGGTTTAGAAGATGGTTGAAATTTTTGATGATATTTTCACACTGTACCATTGCTTGTCAACTGAGACAGAAGAACAGGATGTTACAGTATAGCAGAGGTCGGACGGAGGGATTACATCGATATAATTGTAGCCTGGCTAGTAAATTAACATAATCTAAAATTTAAAGAGAGCTCCTGGATTCTCAGATGCAGCTTTGATGAATGGAGGTAACAGACATTTAATTGGATTTGTCCAGAGATTCCTTTAACAATGGCATCCTTAAAGAAGAAAACACATGGTCCAAGAATTGAGCCTTGAGGTACACCACAGAAATTGTGAAATCCTTCAATAAATGTTATTGTTCTCACACGTTTCAGAGAACCGTCTCTTTCATCAGGACATACAAAGCATAAAATTACCATCCAGAACCTTCTGTACAATGTCATGTTTCCTGGGACTTCAGTGTCTAATGATTTAATTCAAACAATTTAAGTGTCTGCTTCATCCAAATCATTCATGATTTCAGGCACTTAAACATGTTCTTTCATTTCAGGAATCAAGTTCTGCAAACAAGAAATTTGATCCCCTCATAAATGCCCTGAAGAGTATCACTCGACCCAGTAAGTTATATCTGCTGACATGGAAAAATAGCATAATTGTGCTTTATTGTCTTCCAGGCACATTGTTTGTAGGGTCCTAAATGTGTTGCAGATTGTTCCAGCGTTGGGCTAAAGTGCAAATGTCATGAGATAACACAACGTCATAAAACACCCTTTTCTTACACCCCAGCAATAAATCAATTAGAGCTTTGAAGTTGTTCCCTTGAACACATTTATTGATTAATAATAGCTTTTGTAGTGTATTTCATTGTCCTCTTAATATTTCATAAAACCAGCCAACAGCACAACACTGAGAGGTGTGTCCCTGGATATGTTCATTCCTTCTCAGAAGAATATGACCAAGTACTTTCGCTATAAAGGCTCCCTCACTACACCCAACTGTTCTGAAGCTGTTGTCTGGAGCCTGTTTGAAAGCACTATTCCACTCAGCAGGAAACAGGTAATTTTATGACAATATTTTATCATTTACTCAATGGAGGAAAGAGGTTAATTTACTGAAGTACTGCCTTTAGGTTCATTACTGAAGTGCTGGTACTTCACTTAAGCAGTTATATTATGTAAGACTTCATTATTTCACTTTATCTCAATTCATGCAGCATTTCCCCAAACTGGAGATACAAGATTTTTCATGATGTTGTTCATTAACAACAGAAATCTCCAATTTTGGAGATTTCTGTTGTTGATGCATTAACGTATATGGTACAGATTAATGAAAAAGACAGTTTTGTCTTTTGACATTTGAGTACAATACTCTCATCAAGTAAAAAATAGGCAGGACCTTGTAATGGAGAATTTGATGACATTGCAAATTTTTATTTAAAGGATGAGGCTGGCAATAATCTTTATTTTTTTATATTGACAACAAACCAAATGAAAACACGAAGACCAACAATGTGTTTGTCCGTCTCTCAATATTTTCCAACTTTCCCACCTTGTGTGTGTCTGTCAGGACTATGCCCATTCATTCCTAGAAATTGTTACTCTTAAATTGTGCATTTGATAGGCGGCGGATGAATAAACATTTGGTGCTCTGGTGAGTTTTAACAGCAGCAGGTGCAGCAAGCATGGTGGCTAAGTGGTTAGCACTGTTGCCTCACAGAAAGAACCCCTGCCATCCCAGGTCCTTTCTATGTGGAGTTTGTATTTCTCCCCATGTTTGCATGGGTTTCCGCTGTGTGCTCTAGTTTCCTCCCACCATCAAAAACATGTATATTACAGTTAATACTCCTGTCAGTGCCCCTGACCACTGGCACTGGCGAAAAGAACTGGAGTTGGTCCCTGGGTGCTGTATTGTGGCTGCCCACTGCTCCTAGTGTGTGTGTATAGGATAGGTCAAATGCAGATCAATTTGATTTCAATGTATATTTGTACTGAGAAATGACAATAAAGAAATCTTAATCTTAAGTGTTACTCACAGATGTGTTTTGATAGTTTTAAAGGGACGAAACATACTTGTGTGATTTTCTGTCATTTATGCACTGTTATAAGGTCAGATGTTAAACAGTTGAAGTGAATGTATGTAAAACCCTGTTTGCAATGTTACCTCTACTTCCTCATCGACCTGATGTCAGATTAATTACACATGCCCTCAAATGGCCTGCTCTGTAGTCTTTGTTGCTAGTTGTCCACTCAAATATTTTGGATCAGATTTTGGTTCAAATATGTACAAATGCATTTGAGAAGTTAATATTTTGAGCTAAGAACTAGAAAAAGAAGTGAAATCTTCCTATTACTGTTTGTTTACATAGCCTCTGGAACCACCGGAGGTCTGTTGAGGGGCAGCTACCAGAAGCTGGTCAATCAGAACAGAGTGGCCTTAAAGAGACTGGAGCTAAAGCAGCCTGTTTCAGACAGAGGCTGAACTGAGGGACTATATAAAGGACCAGTATGACATAAATAAGGAGTTTTTTGAACTGTAAATCATGAAAAGATAGATAGATAGAGCCCTTGAATAAATATATAGACCTGGAAATGTGCATGATACATCCCCTTTAAACAACAATTGAGGTCTATGGCACAGAGGAATAAGATGTATCAGGCTTTGGCTACACAGGCAATATTAGTATGCTCAATGTATTCTTGATTTTGGTATTTTCAAAGGATTTGTTGACAATAACAAAACTATAGAACATCACCTGTCTTATTCAGGCATATTATTACCCTGCAGAGTAAATACTCACGTGTTTGCTGTGGTTTCATCTCTGTTACAGCTTGCTGCATTCAACCACCTTCAGTTTTCTGATGGAAACCAGATGAGAAAAACCTACAGACCAGTGCAACCCTTGAATGGAAGGCAGATTTATTACTCTGGAGGCCATGTTGCTGTGGTTAGCACTGTACTGCTCATCAGTTCAGTGCTGGTATCCACTGCTGGTGCGTTCTCCATGAACACCGCAGGATGAATGCCAAAGTCCTGTTCTGATGGTCAAAAGGACCATTTCCATTAATTATTGTCAAATGCATAAAATATATTGTACTGTATATTTAAAAGTATATAAAATTATGTATGTGTGAATCTACCGTACAGTATGTGTGATTTTGTGTCTAACTGACTGACTGGGAGTGAGATGCCTTGCTGAAGCACGGTGCAAAACACAAAGTTAGAGATCTTTTATGTAATTATGAGAAGTGAAAGCGAGGAAGAAGATATCAACTGCAATAGTCTCGCGCCGCTGCTCGATTGCACTGACAGAGTGCGAGCACAAGCACGAGCAATAAGATGCTGATTGCAGCTTAATGGCCACAGGTGTAATGAGAAGGAATTTCTGAAACGTATATACAGAACCTTTAATGCTCATTTCTGATTTTTTAGACAGATCCAATCATTTTCTGTTGATGGTTCACGTTATTCTTTGTAACCGTTGTAAACACAGTCGAGGTCCTAAACTGCAACAAACACCAAAAAACAAATAAAAAACTGCTCAGCTACTATAAGTTACTTCCAGTTTGGCTCGCCCAACAAATTTTAAACTTCCTCATCTCTCTATTGACCCCTGGTACTGTTATTGCTCTCCTCCATGTTTATTTTTACCATGAGAAGTGAGAAGTTAAAAAAACCACATGAATAGATACTTTATTGTCACTGCAGAAGTACAATGAAATGTCATTTGGAGCAAACCTATAGATAGCCTAATTAAGAATAAAAAAACTTTATAAAATATATAGACACTATACAGTATAAGATACAAAAATATAAAATAGATAAGAATTAAATACTGTATATGCACAGAAAAAAGTAATATGTCCAGTACTTGGAGCAAGTGGAGCTAGTAGTGCAGCAGATCTGACCATTCAGACAGCGGTCACATAGTCAGAGATCAGATTAGTCATTTGGAGGCAAAAAAACAAAAAACAAAAAAGGATTTGGGCTACTCAGCATGTAATGTGAACACAGCCTATGACTTCTCTATAATCCACACTAACTGGACAATATCAGTTCCAGTTCCACTAACATCCACAGAGTGGCAGCACTGAATAACTCTGAATGACTTGGTTCAGCTTGCTGTGCTTGCAGTGAACCCTGGGTAGTAGTTGTACACTGTACGTACAGTTCTAATATAGTGCATGAATATCCTCAAATGTTTCTTTTTCTATCTTTAGGAGTCTTGGGGAAGTTTAATCTCTCATTTTATAACCCGTGATTCTAACCACAGCAGGATGATGTAATGAGAAAGTTAGACTCTGAAACAGGAATGATGTCTTTTTGTGGTGTGTGTACTGTAGACACCACACATGTCCCAGCAGGTGTCCACTATAAGACGAGTTTCAACATACATAAGTACGTGTTTCAACACGGTTCATTTTTATGCTCTTGGTGACACTGATTGAATAAACACTGAAGAAGAACACTTAAAATTTATTTCTCAAAGGAAAGAGACATTCCCAGCTACTGTGTCTCAGCTACACAGTCACAGAGAAGAGGAGTTTGAGATCAATCATCATAGGTAAAACATAATTCAATCAGTCCTAAGAAGTGACCTGAGAGGATAATACCTACTGGTGTCATTAGATGCTGCGCTTGTTTTTGGCATCCTGACGCTATCTATATCACCTTAAGTAGTCGAGGAGATCACTTTGGATGTAATCCCATGTTGCACAGGAATAGATGTCTGATGCAAGCACAGCCTCTAGCGCAACAGTGCTGAGATAATCTGCAGGATGCACAGTCATGCTTGCCTGCTGCAGTGGTTCTTTCTTTGTTTTCTTGGACAAGACACATACAGGCTCATTATTATAACCTTTATGTGTGTGCAGGTGTTATTTGAATAGAAAAAAGGAGTATATTGTGTGATTCCCTGCAACAAATTAAACTTCTTAATTTGCAACCTGATTTTTTTCAGTCTTGTACATTACTGGCTGCTTGTCTTTTCTTCTTCTTTTTCTTTCTTACAAGGACATCTTTTCTCGGTTTGTGCACGCCACCCATCCCCCACTTCCTCTTATTTCACTTGGTGTGACTCTGAGGTTAGGGTTGTCAAGACAACGGAGGACACAGGCCTGTCTATCGCCCATTTTGCGAAGTTTCTGTTGTTGCAAGCATATTGCACATTTGCTGCTGGGATAGGGAAGAGGCATTGCACCATCCCCCACCCACACCTTGTCACAAACACACAGGCGTGAGTGAGTTCTCAGAAATATAAACGAGATATGAAGTGTTAGCTCTTCCTGTAATCTATACAGACGACTTAAGAGTTGAACGGCAGTAAAATATGACATATTTGAGGCCAGCAATTAGGCGCACCATACTCCCTTTGCTAACGTAATCATTTAACATTATTTCTAAAATGATCAATAAGTCTGCTGTAATGTTTCATCTAAGGATCTCACTTTGATCTTTTATCATTACGTTGCTATTTCAGTCAGGGCACACCTCAGTGTTGCATCAGAAAACATCATTTAGTCCTGAGATAACTGGGATACACATATAAATTATTAATGGGATCAATATCCAGGATCTGACTTCTTTTTTTTTTAAAAAAAAAAAAAACAGGTGTCACCTTGTAACTGTATGTCCATAAAAGGGATGAGCTCACGCTTGGCAGCAGTGGTGCAGTCTGTCAGCGTTTCATGGGCGTAGGCTTTGAATTTGCATGTGTGTGTGTGTTTGTGTGTGTTTGTGTGTGTGTATGTGTGTGTGTATAGAAGTGGAAAGTAACTAAGTACACTCCCTAAAATGTAAGTACAATTTTGAGATACTGGCCACTTTTGAGTGAAGTTGTGAGCTTTTTTCAGTCCACTACATTTACTTGATGGCTACAGGTAATTTAAAGAGTAAGATTGTAAATGAAAATATATGATGCTCTATATGATATGTGATACTTTAAATAAAATGTACTGAGTAGTTAGAATCACTCACATACAGTAGTTGGACCAGATAGAGCAGCTACAGGTTTGAATTAAACAAATTAACATTATAATTTCTCACAAACATGAGAGCATTTTTTATATTTTTTTCTGTAAATATCTTACAGTAGTAGTTTTATAGTTTTTCCGCCACTATGTGTGTATATGTGTGTGTGTATGTGTGTGTGTGCATGCATGCATAAGCATGTGCACATCTGCATACACTTCCCTGCATGTATAAATTGTGTGTGTGTGTGTCTTTGTGTGTGTGCATGTGTGTATGTGTGTATGTGTGTGTGTGTGTGTGTGTGTGTGTGTGTGTGACTAGAGCCACAGCTTTTCCTGTGTTAACCACGTGGCTCAGACACGGTTAATAAAAAGATCACGTTCACTTCTGGGTTTCCTTTCTTCTGAGGAGCCCAAGCACTGGTAAGACTCATGACAGCAAGTGACATTTTTGAAATCCGATCATTTCTGTTTTCTTTGTTTTTTGTATCTTTACAATGAAAATGTATTTAAATTTACAGAATTTTCACTAAGTGAGATTGATTTTACTGCCTTGTCAATGTACTGTATCAGCATCTTTTTAAGGAAATGCCAAAATGTCAAAATGCTACGGAAACTCTATATGAAACTTAGAGTAAACTGTTTTATTATTTGTCAATTATGAAATGATGTTAGACAATGAAACTGTGTCATATTTAATGTGTAAAAACTTGCCTTTAGTCAACCCATCATATCATCAGTGTTTGCGTTGGAGCGACAAGAGGCTACTGATGTACAGTGTTGTCACCCATAAAGTAGAAAGCACTACTAAACTTCACTACACAGTGTAGTGTTTCCTACTTTATGGATGAGTATACTGTTGGCTGCAGAGGAATCTAACAGAAAAAAGAAACCGACGGACTTTATGTGAAAAGTTTGAAAACTTCTAGGCCCATCATGAAAACCTGCTGAATTTCTCTGCTGCTTTTGTTGTTTCGTTGTTTTTTTTTTGTTTGTTTTTTTTTGGAAATTGTTAATTTCTGACAGATTGATGTGATGAAGGTAAATGCAAAATTCAACCATAATTGTTTTACTTAATGTAGTAAAATCAGATACCTGCACAGACAGTCGCTCTACAGTTAAAAGAAAGCGGGAAAGCAGTGTACAAATTCAAGAGTTTATTTTTGCTTTTTGTTAGTGATACACTAATCATTTCCTTCTTCTTTTTTTTTTTTTTTTTACAAAGTTTCTGTTTTTTGTTTCACATGAAAAATACCGCAAAACTTAAAAAAAAAAAAAAAAAAAAAAAAAAAAAATCCCCTAATGACTCTATATGAAAAGACTATGAGCCCATTATAGAAAATATATATACAGGGTGTAAGGCAAATATGGACATGCTATAGTGATACACTGTGGTCTTCAAAAAACTGAGACTATAAGTGTATTCTTAAGGCTAAAATAATCTATCCTTTGCAAGCAGGTATGACTGAAATTCCATTTAATTTTAAATTTTAAAAACGTAATTTTGGATATATGACTGTTTTGTTTTGTGAAAGTGCATAAAGTAGAAGCAAAGTGAATTTACCAGACAAATAAAAAGCAAACTGAAACTCTTCCACGGTGAATTGTTATATAATAAAACAATTACATAGATTTGTATTTAAAATATGATTTGTAATTGTCTGTATTTCTTACCAAAAAAATGTGTAATTACTGTTATAATTCTTCAATAAATGATTTACCTGACCAGTGTATGACGAGAACTCTTTTTACTTTGCAGCATTCTGATCAAGCTGATTAATTTAGATAGACTCTCACTGATTTGCCATCTAAAGCAGGTGCTGTGCTTTACTACAATATAAAAATATAAAAATCTTTTTGACACATAAAATGTCCATGTAGCTATTTTTTAAATATTTTTTTATATATAAAAATACTGCTGATATCCTGTTGTGTCCAAGACTTGGCATTGGTACCTAATGTGGCGTTTTATTCTAATTCCACGGTAGTGCCTGCAGAAAGTTTGATGGGACCAAACCTCGCCGTCCTTGCAGATCCCCCTAAAATTGAAATAAAAAGACAATAATTGTGAGCAAACAGTGAGGTTAAAAACTAGGTGGCAATAAATGTAAAAATGTAGAGATGACGCTCACATAGTAGAATCCGTCTTGATCTATGTCACCTAGAACATATATGATGTCTCCTGAACGAAAGCCAAGTTCAACCTGTTAAAGAAAAGACAAACATGTTTAAGTTTGAAACATCATAAACCACTTTGTTGAATTTATAGCAACAGATTATGTATCAGATTATTATGTATCATTATAGTTCTTACTTCACTGTCCACGTTGGGTGAATTTTCCCACGGATCATAGTCAAATAAGGCCACCATTCTGCGAACAACCACATCATCAGGAATACTGGCTACGTCACTCAGATCTGGCGTTAAAGACATGCCTGTGGGCCAAAATACAAAAACTCATTTGAAATGGCACAACTTTTAAATGGAAAATCAGTTTTCACACAGGCCAGTAAGAGCATCAAACTTCAAAAAATTAACTGTTGAAAAAGCTAAGATAATAAATAAACAAACACCTTTGAGCCGGTTAACTGAAATCATTTTGTAAAATAGACTCAAGAACTGTGTTTTTTTACTTTCATTTTATAGCTTTCTACAGTTATGCACATTCACACTCAATGTAAGCAGCCTCATACAGATGGAGACGGCTGTACCTTGCTCAAAGGTCACAACACATTTATTGTTGAAAGTAAAGGAGTTATTTTCATGCATCCAGATTAAAATATATCTGCATATTGCTCCTAACTTACTATCAGTGTCCTGCACAGACAGATGGTTGATACCTGTGTGGTCCACTGGGAGGAATCCCTGCTGCATGAGTAGGTGCTTCAGATATTCATCATCCACTGGGATTTCAGCCACCATGTTGCTTGGCACATAACCAGAGAGGCCACCAGACTCACCGTGATAGAAACCATCAGAGTCTTTATCTCCAAACACCTAACAGATGCAGAGACATTTAGTTATATTACTGTCTAGCAGGTTTGGGAGGAAATAAATATATTCATGTGTACATTTGCACTTGGTAGCAGCAGACAGGTTTCAGACAAATGGTGGCAAATCTCATCAACCAGTTGAAAATTTTGACAGGGTATATAGAAAGGAAGTGCACATCTTTGTTCACATTCAGCTGGTCACACAGGAAACACCATCATGTTCTTTCAAAGGAGCTTTTCAACCGATCGAAAGTGAGGAAACACAACTCACACAAACATGCACCTAAAGAACACCACAGAGATCTGTACACGATTATAACAGTTTCACAGTATAAGAAGAAGTTGCAACAGAGGGAGAAACGTCACAAGGGGTTTTTACCTTGATTATCTGGCCTGGTACAAAAGGCAGCTCCTCTGCAGCCGTGTCGTAGTTCGGAGACATTGCAGCAGGATTGTATGGATAAAGTGCCACAAAGAGCCGGACGGTGGGTGTGGACACCTGGCTCGCAGTCTCAAGTTCCCATTCTCTGAGGTCTTCCGGAGTAGCAATCCTCACTTCATTTGGGTATATCAAAACATCTAACTCCAGACTCTCCATTTACAGCAGCAGGAGCTCTCGACTGTCCACTTGGCAGACAGATGGCCACTGTAGAAGGCAGACCTCAGCAGAAATCCTTACCCTTATCCTAATTTGAGGTAACTAAGCTAAGCACAAGGTACAGTAATCCTCTTTGAAGCAAGTGGATACATTCAATGCTTCAGCACAGCCTGTTGCACTGTAAGACTGTGCAATGCAAAGTAAAAGGATTTAAATTTACTAAAAAATAAACTACAGATATGTTATCTAGGCTATTTTAGGCTGCATCTATCCAACATTTGGCAACTTGAGATCTTCTAGTGTCTGTCAAATATTACTGAAAGGTGCATAATAAATACACGCTTGAATAAAACTCTTACAGAGACAAAAAAATAATCAATTTTGTAAGACTGTATTTCCACACAAGAGTTATAAACTTTTGGTTTTCTCAAAAACTGCTATTGCTTTACCTAGAAAAAAACATCATATTTTGAAACAATTTAGTTGACTGGGAGAAGTGATGAAATTTAGGTTTTGATGAAAAGGTATTTCCTGAAAATGTTGCCTTTAGTTTTGCATCTACTAGTTAAGAGATAAAATGAGGAAAACACATTTTAAACCAAATTAAAAAAAACAACAACATGCTCATTCAATATTAGTACCAATAGTCATTAAAAATGGTTCACTGAGAGGCAACATTTTGGCTTTTTTTGTATGACTTGGCCCGCCTTCTCATCCTATCATGACTTGACCCAGTTTACATGTCACTGAAAGTCAACACTTCCTCTTTTGACCTCAGGCCAGGTCAGCAGGTGATAATCTCCTCCTGTGGAGGAAGGGAAAGGTTTAACAATTCTGTGTGTGTTTGTTTATGTGTGAGTAAGAGAGAGAAAGAGGCAGAAAGAGGGAGGCATGAGGAGTGGCCATATCTGCCAACATTTATTCATGCTCGGGTTTTTGATTGAATGATCTTTAAACTCATTAGAGAAATTGGTGGGACGCAATCAACAGGGCACCACGTAAACAGATATGCACATACAGTCTCATTTTTGAGAATACATTTGAAAATACAGCTGGCCAACAACATTTATCAAATGTGAGATATTGATAGTTGGTTAAACCTTAGTTTACCTATCTTTGGTATTAGTTTAATTAAATTTTATTTAAAGCAGTAATATGTGTTTGTATTGTCAACCTAAAGACAGTTTTATTATTCCAGGTTTCAAACTGAAGTCTTGTGGTTTCAAGAGCTACAAACAAAACAAAATCCTTTACTTCCAGAAGACTCACTGTAAAACATGATGTCTCATCCTCAGATATTTCCATTTTCATCCACAAGGGGGAGCTGTAAACCGTTAAATAGTCTGCCTTAAGTAGCTTGTGTTGCTCAGCTAGATTGGTACAGATTCAACACATAAACCAGAGCACAATAATTCACACTCACTGTAACACACTCTCCTGACTGCCAGTGTGTGGTGCTGAATTTAAAGATAATGATATGAGCATGTTTTACCCTCAGTTTGCTCGCCACCACTTATGAAATATGACTGCACACATCTGACCTCACCAGCAGAGTTTGCCCTTTTGCATCGCTCTCTAGTATGTGGCCTTGAGGACAGGAAATGCTGTGATCTCAGATTACAGTTCAGGGACGCCCTGCGAACTGCCCTCCAAAAAATGATTAGGTCATGATTAAAAATATACAGAAAATTCAAAAGTAGGCTATAAGCTGGATTCGGTGATGTGGGGCAGAAATGCTGAGAACATTAGACAAAGTCTACCCAGGATGTGACATTTAACGTATCAGAATCTGCGTGGCATTAGGGTTACAGTAAACAATCATTTAGTCTTTAAATTTGAACAATACAGCCTTAAGAACAAACCTTGCTTCACCTTATAACTGATTCAGGGGGGAAAAGTAAAAAAAAATCAAAGGTCAATTGTCAGACTGGGAAACCAGAATCAGATTTTTCACCTTAAAACTCGATTCACATCTTAACCCTAATAGAAATTTGACGCTAACCCCAGTCTGAAGACCAGTTTGTCTGCTGGAATTTAAAGTTGACGGTGATACTTTGAAGGACGGGCTCACAGTTTTTCAAGCGTGTCCTAAAACAACAGTCAGGTGTTCAAATGAAAATTGAAAGAGGTTTTTCTTGCTGTAATCTTTCCTCCTGTTCGTACTGTCCATTAGAAGATCCCTTCATAATGTACTTACAATATAAGTGATGGGGGCCAAAAGCCACAAGCCTCCTTCTGTGCAAAAATATGTTTCAAAGTTTATTTGAAGCTAATATGAAGCTTAAACATCCACATTAGTCAATTCATGTCAATATCTTTTAAAGTTACTAGACTCTCACTCAGAGAGACTGAGGACGATATCCTACGTTTCGTTGTTAAAACTGGGTGCAAAAAATTAGAGTTTAAAAAAACCCTGCATTGCAGAACCAATTCAAAGTCTTTTGGTCGGCCCAGCAGTGACATCCAGTTCACTATGGAGGAGAATGAGGGGAGAGTATCATTCTCGGCAAGGCGTGTCCTTGACAAAATGTAAGGGGCGTAGGTTTGTTACCGGCCATTCTCGTCACCGTTCAAGCATCTACCATGCATTTAGAAATCTCCGGACTTTGGTAGGTGGAGATCTCTGATGTCTGGTATCATGAGACTATAAAGTTTCAGTCTTACTCTCCTTTTGCTGCTGCTGAACAGGAAAACACTGTCCATCAAGACCATAGATTGTATGTAAATATGGTGTGACATCGTCCATTGGCACCCATCACCAATCACCCAGTTTGAAGCCCAGAGTTGCCGCTTATAGTCGGCGCCATCTTTTCCATTTGAAGCCAGGCTTTTTCAAATAAGGAGTGCGGGGTGCTGCTTTTCACACTCTGGAAACACGGACCAGTGCACACCTGGATTAACGTTAGCTACTTAAGCTAAATTGCGCTAACAGCACAGGTGTCATTATCAAGTAAAATTAAACTTACCAAAATACTGTGACAACAGCCTGACTCATTGCGAGTCCCAGAGCCAGGGAGAGCAGCAGGTGAGTGAACTGTCAGACACAGCTGTCAATCAACACCCACACAGCAGACATCAAAGACATTCAATCTTGTTAATGGACAAATAACTTCCAAAATGACCCACAACTCAGACGGCCAAAGCTTCAGATAAGCTTTTAAATATATTTTTGCTCAAAACAGTGCATGACAGTGCATTTTGTCCCCCATCCTACATTGTAAGTGCATTAGGAGAGGATCTTTTAATGGCCAGTGTAAACAGGAAGAATGATTACATTAAGCAAAACCTATTTCGATGTTTGTATGTGCACCTGACTGTTGTTTTAAGACAGACTTGAAAAATTGCGAATCTATCCTTTAAACTCATGCCCCATCAGCAGCCTCCACAGTGGGATGCTGTGTCACACCTGGCCTCCCTCATGGTAACTGAGCCTGGACACGCCCCTGGCTCCAGCAGGGACTTCATTTCCCACAAGGCCTTTATCCCAGCGCTGCTCCCATCCCATCCCTGTATGCCTGGCTCGCTGGTTCCCATGTATGGAGTGTTACATCATTGCCATAGACACCCACCTTTCTGAGTGATGACGCAGCCGGGGGAGAGTGTGTGAGGAGGGGGGGAAAGAGGAGAGAGGAGAGGGTGTCCCGTCTGCGCGGAGCACAGACAGACAGCAGGGAACAGCTGCAGCATTAGGTTCGCGTAGGATTTCACTGCATTGCGATTTAAAATATCAGTCATTTCATCCCCAAAACCCACGTAGAGCAGCTCGACTAAAGCAACCAAATATCATTTAAAAAATGGTTGATCGCGAGCAGCTGGTGCAGAAAGCCAGGCTGGCTGAACAGGCTGAGAGATATGATGATATGGCAGCTGCTATGAAATCGGTAAGTCCATTCAAAAACATCACAATAATGACTTAGATGTGTGTGAATGATGTTAATATCACAGGTCAATTTGCGTAAAAGCGCGGCGCGCAATCTCGACTTTTTTTCAGACTGTTGGCTGTAAATCTGGAGTTACACTGGCGTGAAATTTCTGTACTATAATTAGGCATCATAGACAAATAATATTTCATGTGTTTATTGTCTTGTCACCAATTCATCGACTGCTCATTGGCTTTTTTTCCCCCTGAGTCGCTTCCAAATCGTCTGCTCCTTGGGCGGTGCCTTTCTGTCAGCCGTTCCGTTCAATGAAGGGATATTACAATGAAAATTCACACAGGCCTTAGCTTGATCTCTCGGTAATAAGAGGCTCATATCATATAACGGCCTTGCTCTATTGCATTTGCCGTTTTTTTTTCCCTTTTCTACCCCACCTCCCGTCCCTTCATTATGCCGAATTTCTAATAGCTACTGCTGCTGGGAACCATGTGAGGTTGCTCGGGAAAAAAGCCTATCAATTGCTGCTGTTGCCCCCTCCTCCTCCTCCTCGTCCTCCTCCTCCTCCTCTTCTTCCTCTCTTTGTCACATTAATTAAAATGATATAAATTATGAGAAGCTGTGCATTTTTCATACTGGATGAGAGGCTTTTTTTTTTTTGGCCATCCACTGGTCAATAAAGATCCCAGTAACTGCTCTTTACTCTAAACAAACGTAGGAGGCAGTATAATCTCTCTAGAATATTCTTTGTCATATTGCAGTGAGTCAATATGATCACATTTGTACAGTAGGCTTTGTTTTCTCCTCTCTTGTTCACTTTATTCCTCGTACATGCTCATGTGTCTCAGTCAGTGCATGTGCTGTCTCTGTGTCAGGGCATGATATCAATCCAGCACCAATTTGAAGTCATTTTGGGTTAATGACCCTGACTAAGTAGTGTAATATTTGCTGTAGACACTGATGGAAAGAAGATGACATGGGTGGCCTGCCCCACGGGATCTTTCTCAGTTATTATTGGTCAGGGTTGAAGACTGAGCCTGCGTCCGCTTTTCTTTTCTTTCTTTCTTTTTTTTTTCTGTTCCCTTAAGAAATTCTGGGAACTGGATTCACTAGTGGGTTAAAAAAAATGCTGTGTCACACCAGCTCTTACTGGAACTAACAGCATCCTTGTAGTCCAGTATGAGCTCAGTCACCTATAGATTAAAACCATTATACGTGCTTCATACAAGGAACATTTTGTCTTATGTTCCTCAGAGGCGATGAAGTGAGCCCCCGCGGATCATTTGTCATCGAGGGTTTCTGGTTGCAGGAGGTGGGATGATGTGTGTGCAGGGAGGGATTCCTTCCCCTTTAAACAATCTGCCATGTCAGTGCGATCCAAACTAGGCCCTTTTGCAGGGGTGTGTACTCTCACTCTCTAATCTAAGGGA
Source organism: Thunnus thynnus (assembly GCF_963924715.1). Lineage (NCBI taxonomy): Eukaryota > Metazoa > Chordata > Actinopteri > Scombriformes > Scombridae > Thunnus > Thunnus thynnus. The sequence goes on from NC_089523.1 coordinate 24,333,535, forward strand.
ATCCCTTGCCATTGCAGCCCGAAATGACTACTGTTCACCTTTGTGTTCCTCATTTTAAAAAAAAGCACTATTCTCATCGTAACAGGTTTCTGGCAGCTTCTCGGGCTGATTTTTTATGGATATGCTTGTTATTTTTTTAGCTATAAATGATGGCATAGGTAGTTGTCATGTCAGTGCGGATTAGCCAAACAAGCCCATAAAATATATGACGTGATGCATTTCTGCTCATTTTTATGAGTGTAACTGTAATCCAGTTGGCATGGTAGTAAGCTTCCCAAACATCAATGCATTATATTTAGAGTGGTGACCTAATTGATTCCTTTTAAAAATACAACAGATAAGTTATTTGATCAATAGAAATCTGCTTCATTTGACTGTACGTCACACACATTTGTAATTTGCATTTGAAATGGATCAGTAAGGGTTTTGAACAGGCAGAATGAAGCCTCGCCATCTCTATAGGTTGAGCCCTCCTCTCCATCCACTCAGAGTGTGTGTGTGTGTGTGTGTCTGTGTGTGTGTGTGTGACGTCGGCGATCCTGCGCCATCTTTGTGCTCTTCTGCCTGAGCTGAGAATGCCAAAACAGCTCATGAGAAAAAAGAAATATTAGCACATCAAGTAGAAGCCTTTCACAAAAAAGCCAATCATAAACTGTATTTTCTCACAAGGTGAAAGGATTTGTTAAACCTAAGCCATTTATTCTTTATTTTATATATATGTATATACATACATATATATATATATATATATATATATTTCAGTCCATGTGCAGTTATTGATCTGACAGAAGCCATGTTCCAACACAAGGTTGCTTTTACAAATGTCCTTTTTATAGCAACACAGTCTCTTTGATCACTGCTCAACCATCACCCTGATCCATCTAAATTTAACAATCTAACTCAGAGTGATGTCACGGCATGGCGTTTTAGATAAGGTAAAAAGGTCAGCTTCAGCCAGAGAGAAGGTCACTGGGACACGTGAACCGCCTGTGCAGTGATGGTTTTCACTTACAGTGCAGCTGCCCCACAGTGCTCGTGGGAACATTTTAGCCATCTCCAACCCTCCTTTCACCTTCCCCTTTCCCAACCCCCACTGCCGCTGACTATTTTGAATATCGCTTCTCACTAACTAGCATTAACTGTCCACGTGGCAGCTGGAGCTGCTGGTGCACTAAGTGAATGGATTGCCATGGAAACAGGGAATTGCACATGACACATGAAATATTGCTCATCTCCTGTGCTATGGACTGTGCTGCTAGTTAGGATTCTTTCATGTAAAAAGGCTCGAACGAGATGTGCTTGGACGACATTTTTGTTTGTAAGTTGTATCAAGGGTTGTGGTGGTGATTAAATGGTCCCTCCTCTTCCTCTTTCAGGTAACAGAGCTGAACGAAGCCTTGTCCAACGAGGAGAGGAACCTCTTGTCTGTGGCCTACAAGAATGTGGTGGGTGCACGTCGCTCCTCCTGGAGGGTCATCTCCAGCATTGAGCAGAAGACCTCAGCCGACGGAAATGAGAAGAAGATTGAGATGGTCCGGGCTTACCGGGAGAAGATTGAGAAGGAGCTGGAGGCCGTGTGCCAGGATGTGCTCAACCTCCTGGACAACTTCCTGATCAAGAACTGCAGCGACACACAGCACGAGAGCAAAGTGTTCTACCTGAAGATGAAGGGCGACTACTACCGGTATCTGGCCGAGGTGGCCACGGGGGAGAAGAGGGCCACAGTGGTGGAGTCATCGGAGAAGGCCTACAACGAGGCCCACGAGATCAGCAAAGAGCACATGCAGCCCACCCACCCCATCCGCCTGGGCTTAGCTCTCAACTACTCTGTGTTTTACTACGAGATCCAGAACGCCCCAGAGCAGGCCTGTCATCTGGCCAAGACCGCCTTCGACGACGCCATCGCCGAGCTCGACACCCTCAACGAGGACTCCTACAAAGACTCCACTCTCATCATGCAGCTGCTCCGAGACAACTTGACACTGTGGACAAGTGACCAGCAGGATGACGAGGGAGGGGAGGGCAACAATTAAAGAGAAACCACACTTCGAAAAAATATGAAGGGCCGGTGGACTTTGGCAGCCGCTTTTGCCGATGATACTACCGCAGCAGCAGTTCTTTATTTTTCCATGTGTTAAAAGAAAAGAATCAAAAGAGAGGTGAGAGTGGAGGTTAAATCTTAGTTTAAATATATATAGAAATATATATACAGTTGAAAGGGCCTCCGTCTTCTTGATTTTCTCTTTGACATTTGCCAAAACCACTGATATGTCAGTCAATCAGCCTGAAGTGGTTGTTGTTGGATTGAAATGGCAGCCTCACACTGGCATAGGAACTGGTCTTGTTCTGTCAAGATAAGCTGCTTAGTTAGGTTTTTGCGTGATAGAGATGCATTTGAGTCACTTGAGAGAGAAAATGCTTGAATGGGAATGCCTCACAAAACTAGTTTGCATTGGTTCCAGTCGTAGTCTATATATGAGAACGGGCCTGGAAAGCCATTGATGTTAATCTCACTCTACCACAGAGAAAAGTTTTAAAACCCGATTAATTCTCTAAAATTTTGAAAGATAAATTATGTGGGTGTGAAAATGAGGATTGGATAGAATAAAAATTACCCCTCTCCCCCCTCCCTCCCCTCCTCCATTTGTCTAAAGTGTATTTGGCATATAACAGAATAGTCTACTCCAACTATGTCACTGGAACCATGGTTTCTTTTGGAGGTGAAGGTTACTAAAGGCAGAGACTTAACAATATAAAACGAAAAAAATGACACAAAAAAATAAAGTAAAAGCAGCTTCAGAGTTTGTGGTTTACTTCTGTGTTTGTTTTATTAAATGCACTTGCCTACTATACTGTTTCTTCAGTGTAAGATGATGACAACAATAATATCGATTATTCAATATTGTGCATGCTGGTGATGTATTTATATACAGTAGCTTGACTTTATTAACTTATACTGTGGGTGTTAAGTATTCATATGATTGAGAAAAACAGGCTTTGTCTGATGTTGATTTCTAATTTCTAATTTATTTCATTTTGTTATGGTTTTTGATTTGCTATACCAAAATGGTGATTGTAAAAATTGACCTGTAATGGGCGTTGCTATAGTGACATGCAATATGTGTATTTAATTTGTTAATGAAAGAAAAAAAAATGGAAGATAAAAATCCACCAGTGATCACTTAATCTTACCAGCTGGTGTTTGTCACATTGAAGTATGATTATGCTATATTTTGTTCTTTGAACAGTATTTAAGTACCTTTTTCTGTCATGCTATCCAGTTTTAACAATGGTGACGTTTTCAGGCTCAATGTTTCTGTTATGAATTCACAACATGGACCATATTTTATTTCTGACAGTATACATTTTTTTTGTTTGTTTTTATACCTTTTAGCTGTTCCTGAGTGACAAAATATCTTGAATGTGAGTCATTATGTAGCAGTTGCACAAGAACCGAAATAATAGCTATGATAATAAAAAAGAATATGACTAAATTATAAATGCACCATTTCCGTGGTGGTCTAGTGTATTGTTGTATCGTCACCCATAAGTAAATTTGTTTTTAAGGAAAAACCATTTCATACAGAAATGTTTTAACACTTTGTTTTGTGCCCCGAGTACAGTATATGCTTTCTTTTTGTGCCTGTATCATTATTTAATATGCCTCATTTGCAAGTTAACCTTTACAGAAAAAGGATTTATCTGCCAGTATTTTAAGTTCCTGCAAGCATGTGTGCAAGATGTAATATTTTACTGACAAATGGTTCCTCACTTTTACATGTGTGTCGGACGGTACTGCTCTCTGTACAGCACATAGATATGAATATTCAACACCAATGCACAAATAGAGTCAAAGGGAAAGCATAGGCAATACGGTAGAATTGGTTATTGATTAGCGATTGTGAAAATTCACCTCTTCAGAACAAACTTTAGACACTAGGAAGCTGCTTAAGAGCACACGAAGCTGCTGAACGGATTCATTATGCTGCTAGTTCTATAGATTATTACATTAATATATTAACACAGATGGCAGTTTCTGAGACTTTAATTTTTATTTCAGATGTGATGGCTTATGAGAGAAACCTAAAAGCCTTAAGGTCAGTCAAATAACCTTGTTCGCGAATGCCAATTATGTCACCATGATGAGTCAGCCTCCATGAGCTCACGCTGTATGTCACAGCTGCTTTGATTTATTTTTAATGTAGTATAAAGTTGATGGTCTTGAAGGCTTGCCAGACAAATAGCATGAAATCCTAATGCCATTCTGCGTGACTGCTCACACAGCTTATAAATATTCGGATGAAGTCGAGTCCTACACTTCAATTTTCAAGTCATGTGTGTTAAAAATGAGCGGAGGCTGAATTTTCTCTCACTTTTTGTTTTGATATTTTGGAAGAAAAAAAAACCATGTCAGGAGACTTTCACTCATTGCCAAGAATACATGCATTGTGTTTTTGTCTCTTTCTCTTCTGTGGTTTGTGTTTTTATTTTTAAGTTTCTTTATTTTGTATGTTGATCCTTGTTTCTGTGACATGAAAACATACAAATACAAGCTCTGAGGAGAAAACAATTGAATCACATATTAGATTAAAGAAGAGCTGACCTGGAAATTAGTAAAGAGGGGGGAGGGGGGTGATAGCAGAAAATGGGATACAAACTGTATGCTCTGAGGAATTTTTGGTTGCCATCTGTTGCCCATTAAAGTTATTTGTTTATCGGTATTATTCTATATTTTCATTTCTCTCTGTAACATAGCCATTTACAGTCATACCAGACACACCACAGCTCATTCCTCTTCATTCTGTAAGTTCATTACTGAAACGACTTTTACAGTAAAGAACGCCTGCCCACACATACTTACAGGAAGTCAGTATAACCTAATGTAACCCTTTGTGGGTCACATAACTGATGTGTGTGATGTGTGTGCCTGTGTGTGTGTGTGCATCCAAATCTGGATTGTGTGTGTATTGTACACGCCTGCACCATTGCATGTGTTGAGTGTCTGTGGGTGAACGTATGAGATGGAGTCTGTTTCAGCTGCAGTGCAGAGACGCTGCCAGCTCACAGAACAACTATGTCTTAAATGAGGCTCTTTTTAAGGCCGCTTTGCTAATCATTAACTAAATTAGGGCATAGATCAAAGAATATGGCTTCAAAAGAGATTTTATGATTGCAGCAGCAGGAGCGCTGCAATAAAATGAAATAAAACTCCTGCATCTCATGATGGACAATAGATGGAGAATCTGTATCTCTCAGGGTTTTAAACTCACATGCAGGTTGTATTTTTAAGACCCAAAGGTTGAGCTTATCTGAGTAATTCTGCATATCTTTGCATTTCAAACTGGGAGTTGAGCCCCCACACTGATTGATAAGCTGAAGTGGCAAGCTGTTGGATCGCCCACCCTCAGACTGCAGCCTCTTGCTGCAGCTTGCTGCACTGAAGCTTTCATGAGATGAAATTCTGTGCTTTGAACGGTCGTCTTCGCCAGCCAATAGCTGATAGGCTCACTCTCCGCAGCCACCAATCCCATTCCTGTTGCTAGGGCTATAATAAGTATCCCACTATTAGCCCAGCTCCTTGCTGCACTGCTCAGACACCTATTGCATCCTGTAAAAAATGAAAGCTCAAAGCACACAGGAGGCATTTGGATTCAGCACCAACCTCTCTTCCAGCCTGTGTTTTAATGCACTGTTACACTTTCAGGGACACTGGTGTCATCTTTATTGGTAAATGTTGGAGACATTACACCTCCCAAAACACACTGGGGCCCACTGATGGACATGTAATTGAATCTCCAGCAGCTAGAAATTCAATTTAGCACTTCTCATGACGCAATTCTGATCAATTAAAGTAAAAAATGAACAGATATCTCTTGTAAAGTATGGTGTAATTCGTGCTGTTTACAATAAACATAAATATCTAATCAAGCCAATTTATTTAATTGATGTAATCATCCTGGAGAAGATTATGTTTTAAAGGTCACATCGACAGGATATGTAGCTACAAAACAGAAAATTGTTCACTTCCACTTATACAATAACTGCTCTGTCTGATCACTTTCATCAGATGAAGCATTATTTCCCTAAGGGGACGCATGTAGTCCAGACAAGGCCTAAGTGATCATCGAACCATAACTATGTCACTCATGGGCGAATGCCCTCTAAATCACTGGATAAAATTCCTCGTTAGCATCAGTGGATGAACACTGTGATGCCACTTTTCCTCAGCGTCTCATTGAAAAGGTCCTGATCATCTAAAATAATCTACATCTTTAATGATAGATTAAAAATAAACAGTAAAAGCCAGGTGTATCTTGAAGATGATACAGGTTATTTTTTTGTCAAAGCACCTCTCTGAATTTTACTATCAAGTTTGTAGAGAGGTAGTTGTGTGCACATCCTGTCCTCTATTTAGCAGGTGCAGGATACCAGATTCAATGACGGAGGTAGTCTACAGCTATGCTAGCAGCTGTGTGAAGCTGTAGGCCACTTCACACACTTTCAGCTAAATGTTAATGTCAACATGCTAACATGCTCACAATTACAGAGCCAACGTGCTGATGTTAATGTTTGTCATGTTCACCATCTCATCAAGGCCATGCTCAAATGTGATAAGTATCACTAAACATAACGTACAGCTGAGGCTGATGGGAATGTCATCACTTTTGCAACGAGGCTATCTGGTCACAGACCAAAGTATTAGACAAACTGAAATTTTGACCAGAGAATTTAAGTTAGTTAAAATTCATCTTCTGTGGACCATGAATGTCTGAACCAAATTTCATGGTGATCCAACTGTTGTAAACATACTTTTCTATTTTTGCACATAATGACTGTTTGAACAGGAGAAATGATCACAGCAAGGATTATGGCACCTGACTGTTGGTTTAAGACAGACTTGAACAATTGTGAACCCATCCTTTAAGATCCTAAAACCTTATTGGACTGAAGGCAACATTTCAACCTTGTTCTTTATCATATTGGTCACATGCCCGATGAAAGGTTTTAATACAGCCTTTATCCCCTTGTTAATTGGTAATTTTAGACATTGGATCATCAGACTACCTTTTTCTCATGTTCAGGATCCTTACAGTTTGCTGTGCTGCATCCAAAATACATGAGGTCAGTAATTTTTGTCAAAAGGTCTGAGCTTTGTTGCAGATCATTGTTTTCATTTGTTAACTCCATAATGAGTACTGCATTTATTTGCTGTCTACACATTTCTGCATTAAAAAGCATTTACCCTCTGTGGCGTAGGCTTCTCTCAGTCGTTGTTGAGACAATCATCAACCAAACAGCAAGTCGAGTGGCTTGTTTTGTGGGCTGTGGGGTGAAAGTGGCAGCTCTTTGGACTGGACACTGGATGGCAGCAGCAGGAGAACAGACAGACTAAAACTTTAGATGGTCCCTCAAAGTATAATTTCAAAACATGGTGGATAAAGATTGATCTTTGTGATTTATGAGGCCTGGAGGTGTAACATGGCAGCTCATGACCAATTAGATGTTAGAAATAAAACCTTGGATTAATGCTTCACTATTCTTCGTGACATGATGAGATGAAATTTCGGCGCAGCATACCGATAAAACAGACAGATACGTCTGATTTTGAAAAGTTTATGATCTGACTCAACGTGATCTGCACCTCAAAGATGCAAAGAAGATAATAGCTGCGCAGCTCCAGAAATATCAACCCATTAGAGGGAGGGAAGGGGAGAGAAACGAGAGATGGAGGGAAAGAGGGGACCGATGTAGAAGCAGAGAACAGAGACAGATCTATAAATAGGCCTCCCTGCAGCCTGTGAGTAGACATTGAGTAGACCAGAGACATCAATGTGACAGCCTCTCCAATATAGAGACTCTGTGTGGATGGTGAGAGTTCATGTCTTCAGTTAAGAGAGTCTGATTCATCACTTTCACCCCCAGCTGAGCAAACACATGACATGACATGAAATTACACACATGATACAGTACGAACAATCGAGTCCGATGTCTGCTGTTTTCTTAAAGTTTACTCAGCCGTAGTTTTTCGCAGCATTAAGTTATGCTAAGACAAAGAGTGCCGCTGACTCTTTCGGGCACAAAGACAGCTGTATGCATGACTGCTGCAAAATGAATTATTCAAGCTAACATTTAGACTTTGTATTATTTATCAAAAAGTGCCACAACGTTCAGCTGAAGGTTTTAAGAGACTATTTTAGGGAGCACTTGTCCCAAAACATCCCAGGATACATTGCATCTGATAGGCGGTGGGAAAATGTCATCACATGATTTTGGGAGAGCTTCAATCCCCCCAAATGCTCTCCATCTGGCCTGAAACACAACATACAACACTGCTGTCATTTCAGTCTTTACGTAATTTGCTTTTTGCCTTTTCTGATGATCAAACTGATTCCACAGAATAATACAGGAGGTGATTATTCATAACTACAGAGGCTCGTGTGATGAACAGAAGTTTGTAAAAAAGGTGATTCTAAATTTAAGTCATCCCCCCCATCCCTCCCTCTTTCTCAGCTACGTCACTCTGCATGTTCTTTCAAGGCCTCCCATTGCAGGAGAATCACAGTCACACCACGTTCCCTGACAAAATAACATCTTAATTTAAAAAAAAAAACAACACACAAGTATGCTCAAACTTCATTATTTAAATAATTGACACTTGATATGTTTTTCCACATCTTAGAATTCATGGAGATGTTTAGTTTATTGTGAATAATCCTCTGTTAAAAAATATAATTTGTCAGAACAGAAATAGTGTTTTTGGAGGATCTTTTGCTCCACTGTACCATCTTTTAACCGGCCAGCCAGTCCGTAAGTAAAGACAAGCCTTTCACTGCAGCAGATAACTTCATGTTTTTAACAAATCACATAGAATATTTTGTGTTTTGTAAATTGTTGTAAAACCTAGAATAGAGCTTGTTCTTTGACATAAGATTTAAGAGTAGCAAAGGCTGTCTGTTAAAAATCAGAAGTCTCAAAACCCCAAACACCAAGATTGCATCATCGGGGTTATTTTCTCAGACTTTAGACGCCTCCTTCTAGAGCCAGAAATTACATTATACATCTGTTTTCAGGATGAATGTTACTCCTCATGATGAGTAAACTCTTTAAGTCACAGCAACCGCAAACTAATAAAAATACCCCCTGACTGAATAATAATGAAGAACACTGAGCAGTTAGATACAAACAAAAATCATATACTTTTCCTAAAATCAACAGTGACTGCACTTTTATCTGAATCTCACAAATATAATATATTTCTTTTTCTCCTTTATTTCAGCTGTCAGAAATATAGTTGCAGTTTAAGAGTTTATCGCAGCCACAGCCTTACTAATGGAGAGAAGACAAAAAGCATTATAGCCGCACTGGCCCAGTGTTTATATAGATCCACACTAGTCAGTAGTCAAAAGTGTTAAGATTTTAACACTTTAACTGTGTTACATTTTCAACACTCGTAGTTGTTATTGCGTAACACCTGACAGTGTATTTTTAAAACCACATAGGTACATGCGTTTTCACTATGTGTTTGCTGTTGACAATGCAGACTTATTGTATCACTACAGTTGCCAACCCTGAATGTTCCCTTTACAACCCAATGATAATATAATAATAATAATAATAATAATAATAATAATAATGGTAATAATAATAATAAGTTCATTTATATAGTACCTTTCAAGAGCAGACGTCACAAAGCACTTCACAAGAAAAACAAGCAAAAAGCAAATAAAAAAGCATGTTAGAGACAGAGCAACAAACATTACATACAGACATACAACTAAAAAGACAAGGCAAAAGCAGAAATAAACACAACTAATTAAATAAAAACAAGTCTAAATAAATGGGTCTTGAGCTGCTTTTTAAAGGTGTCCACAGATCTTAAGTCCAATGGGAGAGAGTTCCAAAGTTTATGAGCTGCGACTTCAAAAGCACAGTCTCCTTTTGTCTTGAGCCTGAAACGAGCGACAGCCAGCAAACACTGATCCAAGGACTTCAGATTCCTACTGGTATTATTTGGCTGCAGTAGCTCTTTAATTTGGGCCCCAACCCCAAGTGTCAACATGTACCGAATATGTTAATGTGTTAAGACCATTAAGAAGTTAAATTTCACTTTAAAAATTACTTTAATTTTCTGATTTTCTTCTTGCAAACCAAGATGTTGGCAAAATAAGTTTATACAAATCTTACACTGGGCACATACAGTAAACAGTACATTAGGTAACAAAAGTCAATAACATCTCAATAGGCGACACAAAGACTTCAGACCAGTTAGAGCAAAGGTATAATGTATAGGACATCACCTGAGATTGTTTTTTAATAAAGAGCAAAGTAAGAATGCAGATTTTTGTAATCAGTTCTGTGTTTTATTTAGACTATATACAGTACAACATGCAGGATTTATGTGTTTCAATGCTCAGGTTTGCAGGTATTTTTCTGTCATTTTCCCTTTTGTCTGTTCTTCCAAGTAGCCCAAGAAGCATGATATACAGGCCCAGATATGAAAAATTGATGATCATTTAATTTCTTCAAATGGCATCATTCAACACCATTAAACGTCTTTAATAGTTTATAACTTCATGACTGTTCTTGTGTTGTTCTAATATTAACAGTGATGATGGGAAAGTAACTTTTTCGCTGCGTCTAACAGTCGTACAGTCGGAAGATCCTCTGCAGTCAGATCACTGTCAGAGGAGGTCACCTATCTGTGTGACCCCCTCTGACTGACAGTGAGCTGACCAGGGGGGTGGGGTAGGGGTGGGGGGGTGAGGGGTTCGGAGGAGGCCACACACAGTGAAACAGTTAACGCCTAATGTTGGGCTATATTTAGCTGCATCTGTATTAGAGAGTGATTTCTTATTTCAGCTGACATGTTATCCTCCGTTTTTAGTTCAGAGTCATGTTTGTCATGGATGTCACCATAGTCTACCAGAGGACAAAAAAAAAAAAAAAAAAAATGAAAGTGAGAATGAAATGATATCACATCACATCACATCACCTGTCTGACAAGCAGCGGTGTGAGGCAGCAAATTATATGTAATATCTATTTTGGAAGTCTTAACTCCCACTCCAGACAGGCTCACAATGTGATAATTAACTGATAATGATTTAAATGTGACATGAAGACTTTGGGTATTGTTGATTATCTGTTAACGCTGGATTTAGATAGAAGATTCATCATTATCAAGCTGTTTTTCTTGCATTTCATGGTCTGTATATCCAGCTTTTTCTGGCAGGCTCACTCTTGAAACCAGTGTTGTTTATGCTGCTGTTCATCAATGTGAGGTGTCTGTGTGTTCTTCTACCTTAACACAACATCTAGCCACTCATGCTTTGTTTTACAGTTAGCTCCTCAGGTGCCAACTGGTTGAAAAAATTAGGCTATACCCTTCATGTTTGTGGGTCTGCCTGATATCTGAGCTGGTGACTCATTATATATGTGGGCACAGGGGATTCCCAACAGGACAGGATAGGAGAAGAAAAAAAAAAAAGAAAAACCTTTCTGCACTTTGCAGCCCAGGGGGATGTACAATTGAGTTGACAGCAGGCCAGTGGGGTCACTCGTGGTGGATCGCGGGCACAGAGAGAGAGAGAGAGAGAGAGAGAGAGAGAGAGAGAAAGAGAAGGGCCGGTGACGTGGAGTCGGCTGAGGCTGGAGGGGTGAAACGCGGCGTGGCGACAAGAATAGAGGGTTAACAGTAAGAGCCAAGGGTCAGTGTTTAGCTAAATAGCTGAGGCTGAACTACAGCTGGCTCTGAGTGTGGAAACTGAGTTTGGGTGTGGAACCAGACGCAAAGTTTCCCCTGCCCATTGATGGAACAATGACACCACAGTTACAGCCCCAAAAATAAAGACCTTACAATGTATTTAGACATACAGTAGCATAGAATAGAATAGAAAGAAATAGAATAGAATAGAGCATTACATTACTCGTGCAGGCAGGGAGCTGTAGAAAAAGAGCAGTCATACAGTGAAGTTACTACTCTGTATGAGCGCAGTATTGTGCTGTTGCATGGCAACAGTTTCCACAGAAATCTTTGCTCTGAAACACTCCTCTTTGGTCTTCACATAACTGCAGCGACAGAAAATGGGCTGACTGCAGGAATACAAATGGTCTCATGAACGCTTGCAGGGGCTAAAGAGTTGTTTTTATCTGTATTTTAATGTATTTAAGGAGCAGCTGGCACAGAGAATGTGACATGAGTGTTGACGAATTTCATAATCTAAACCATCTTAAAGACTGTATTTTATTGGAGGCTATAGGATGCTCAAGGATACAGGATGTGTGATAGAGATAAACATGTGACTTTAACTGATCAGACAGTAATAATGATTGAATGTGCACATACCGAGCTTTCATATAAAGCTTGAAAGTTTATCTGAAGATATTATGAGGCTTCAGCAGTCTGAGTTAGTCAAATAACATGGATATCTCCCACAGTTACAGTTCTTTAAGTAAAAAAAATCCCTCTTTGAGTCTCAATGGACAGCGTTTCCCTGTTCAGCTGCAGTGGAGGGATAGTAGCTAAAAGAGAGAGAATCTGGCACTAAAATGACTGTAACTGACCTGTGAGTCTAGTAACTGTGAAAGATATTGACTTGATTTGACCAATTTGGATGCAGCTTCATATCAGCTTTAAATAAACTCGAAATACATTTTTGCACAGAAGGAGGACTGTGGATTTTGGGCCCCCATCACTTACATATAAGTGCATTATGAAGGGATCTTCTAATGGTCAGTATGAACAGGAGGAATGATTACAGCAAGAAAAACCTGTTTCAATGTTCATTTGGGCAAAAATTACAATTAACTACTACTACTCTAGCACTACCAGCAGGTCAAAATGTCAATTTATCCAGTAATACCTACAAACTAATGACATACTCATCAGCCTCAGCTGCACTTTGTCTTTAACTAGTAGATGTTAGCATGCTAACATGCTAAACTAAGAAGGTGAGCACATAATACCTGCTAGACATCAACATGCTAGATCATGTTAGCATTTAGCTCAAAGCACTGCTGTACATAAGTATAGCCTCACAGAGCTGCTAACATTGTTGACAATACATGCAGGCCTACTAGTAAACAAATCTTAAACACATGCTATCAAATATCATCCATATCCATCATATGACTAAATTGTTCTAACTTACTTGGTCTTTAATGTGAATATTTTATGTTATGGATGGTATCTTTGATCACGATTCTCTATTCCAATTTATATTTTGCACCCCAGTTTAATTTAATCTTACCTCTGATACTTTCAGGTGGATGTGGTGAATGTGGAGTTTTTTGGTATTCTACCAGCTGCACAATTTAACCTCTATAAAATAACTTCTCCTTTACTAAAGTATCCTTTACCACTTGTTCTGTTTCTCTTCACCACCTGTCACACAGTTTTATCCTGTTCCAGCTAAATACTAAAATAAAATTAAAAAAAAAATTAAAAACCATACCGCAGCTTTTCTGTTTCTTGCCATTGTTTTGCCATTTTCCATACTGAACTGTTCTTAGACCATCAGAGATATTGTTCCACCTACTACACACCTCCAGAAAAACCTTCAGGCCCACTCTACCTCAATAAATCCAACGGTGGGTCCACAGCTCAATCTGATGAACCTGAAATTAGCTCTGATCAGGATTGTTCGGGGACAGTAATGCTGAGATGGTGAGTGGCAGTGGCACTCCTGCTCAGGGATTTTACATTCTGCAGCATCATGCCTCCTCCTTATATCATCGGAACTGAACGCTCTATTTTTGCAACACAATCAAAGAGGAGAAGAGAGCAGTGTTGGGATACAGTATGCATTTACTGAAATATGTATAAAAGGTGCCCTATACAGATGGGGTTTTTAATAGAATCCTCAAAATACAATTCTCATATTTTCCAGGAAATATATGAGAAAAAATTTTAAAATCTTACAGTAAAGATCAGTAATCTTCAGGTAGAAAACATACTGCAAATAAATGATTTCCAACATGGTTATCCACTTCACCCGTGAGAGCTGTACTGTGCTTTTGTAATTCACCACCTACAATAAATTTAAGTGAACAAGAACCTAGAAATTCCCTCATAATAGTGTGTCTGTTTATTAATATGATAAAGTGCTGTCACCGCATATTTACTGAACTAGGTAGGCAAGTATAAGCTGCACAATTATACTCATATTTCCTCATCCAGTAGGAAAATCTAAGTAAATTGTGTGAAATTTCAGATGGATCCTGAAAGGATAAATCTGTAAGATCAGGGTCTTTGCAGCTTGTTCAATGGAACCTCAACAGGGTGGATTATTGCTGTCACATGGGCTCAAACATGGGTCTGCTGGTTTAAAGGTGATCCCCTTACTGACAGAACAATGCTGCCCTCTACTGGTATGGAGAATGAAGTGCCTTGATACTGAAATGAGTCTTGATATTGAAATGAGTCAGATCTAAAAATGAATTCAGGCTACAGCAGCTGGCTGCAAGGTGTTTTTGAAGATTTGTCTTCAATACATGGTGATGTTGGAGTGTGAATTTGTACATTTTTACATGCTGTTACTTTGGAAAAAGCAGACGTACTGTTTCTGGATACGTAACTGAGACTGCCATCTGGTGTTTCACATTGAACACTACAAAACCATCATGTAATATATATATATGTATATATATATTACACACAAAAGAACTCCACAGCTTTTTATTTACAATCAATTAAAGTCAACGTTTCAATGTCATCTTTTATTATCTTCAACAGCTGTAGGAAAATGTAAAAATATCTTCATTATAAAGCATATTTACATTTTTAACACAATCCAATATTAGTAAATTACATTACATTCAAGAATTCATTCATCAATCATGCCTTACTGAATTTAAATATGCACACGACAGCAGACAAACAGAGTGAACAGACAAAAATCTTATCTTATGTGTAATCATGTCTTTTATTGAATGCATACGTGCGTTTCTACCCGTCTTTTCTATATTGAGTATATCACAAAATTACTGTATCACAATCTTCTGCACTAAAGTGAGAAAATATGCAAGCATGTAAGCGTAGCAAGTATGAAGCAAAAGCAACAAATTAGGAAAGAGATGTAAAGAAAGGTACAAAATGAACGGTCTCTTCTTCTATTAATCTGTGTTCATGATACATCTGTTTAATCCGTACACTCTGTAAATGTATCATCTTCGTACAGGTCCTCCAGCTCTCCGTCTCTGCTCCCCTCGTTGCTGACTTTCCTGTGGGCGACAAACGCTCGATCATGTTGTCGAAGCTACTAAGTGAGATTGCAGATGAGAAGGAGGAGGAGGTGGAGCGGGGTGCGGGTAACACTAGACTAAAAATGTCATAGAATACATGTCCTCCACAGCACAGCTCATCACTTTTCATACACATCAACCTCAAGAGGACACATGAGAGACAGGAGCACAAAGCACTCAGCTGTGTGTGTCCATTTATTTTGGGTACAGCTCGTTGTTGAGAGCTCTGTGTTGTCTTGTCCCTCTTAAATCCTCTTAAGGTTTAACAAACAACTGGTGAGCTGAGCTGAGTATGAAACATACAAGCTCAACCTAAACGCTCCTGAAATATTTACCTCAAGGAAGGATGAAGATGAGGCGAAGACCCTATTAAGCCCCAAGAGTCACTGCAAGAAAGAGGAGATTGTGTATAAAAGGCCAGACTTTATGCGCTGTCCGCTAGCAACACCATTAATGATAAACAATAAACAATAAACAATGTTGGGCTCGACAGTGACGATGTCACTTTGCTCCAAATTTGATTTGATTATAGCAGGACTGGGGTGGTTTAAAAGGATAGCCCGACATTTAGGGAAATACGCTTCTTTGCGTTTTTGCTGAGAGTTAGATGAGAAGATTGGTACCAATCCAATAGACAGTTAAATATGTTGGTTAGCTTAGCTTAGAATACAGACTGGAAACGGGGAAACAGCTAGCCTGGTTCTATCCAAATATAACAAAATCCTAGGGTTACCCCCAACCAAAGAATTTCCTCGTCAACTAGTAGTTGTTAGTTCAAGCCATTAGTCGACTAGTCACATGTTTATGATATTCATTTCATTATTTAAATATATATTTTGTGGGGCATCAGGAAATGGTTTGAGCTTCAGGGTTTAGAAATATTTTTTAAGTAACATTGTCAACACTGTGCTACATTACAGAGAAATACAAAATCCATAATAACGAGTCTTTAAAATATAAATTTTACAAGCACACACAGTTAATGTCAATGCTAACTGCAAAAGTGGTAATGATTCTGAATGTGTCAGAAAAACCAGCAAGGAGACTGAACATTTTAATTTACTTTAACACAGTATAACATCATACCACTAATGAACTTGCTGGCTGACAGATGGGATCAGTGGTGTGCAGAGCTGTCGAAGCTCCACCGGGTGGCCGTTCTGAGATGGTACTAAATTGAGATTCAACCAAACTCAGGCAATCAAACTGCATGTTTTCTGCGATGCCAGTGAAACGGCATACAGTGCTGTTGTCTATTTTTGTGCGACTAACCGACCATGAGTGAGTCTTGATCAATCCGTACCAAAACTGACACGAAAATGACAATTTGTGATCTCAGTGGTGATTAAAAACCGTAAATTGCTCTTTATGCTAAGCTAAGCTAATCTACTGCTGGCTGTAGCTTCATATTTAAAGGACAAAGTTGAGAGTGGTATCTTCTCATCTCTCGCCAACAAAGCAAATGTGTGTATTTATGAAAATGTCAAAATATTCCTTAGAGCTTCAAAGTTTGAAATTTTAAACTTCTGTAATCTGTAAATATTATTACAGTGCCTCCATCAGGCCAATTGGTTTATTATTGGTTTATTGGTTATTGGTTTATTATTCCAGAACATATAGAGACCCAAAGTGTTAAAAATAACTTGACAAATAAAATCTTATGAAATAGATAATCATATGAATGAATACAGAACAAATATGTAATATTAACATGAAATTGGGAAACAATCCAATACATTTTAAAGCTCAGCTAATTATTGTAACTACACTATTTCATCCCTTCCTTCTTTTCACAACAATGCTTTTTTTTAAAATTCCCATAGTTTTTATTCTAAAATGACACTTTTACACTTTTGTCACAAAGTCTTTGTCAAACAAGACAAACAGGACTGAAACAGTTGTGTGATTGGTTGTTACAGAAAACCAATTACATAACTATTTGGAAAAAAGACATTTTGAAATAAAGAATACTGGAATTAAATACAACATACCATGAAAAGAAGCCTGATTAAATAATGATTCATGAGGATGAGTTTTATTTATTTACTGGATTGTTTTACAATTTCATGGTAATATTTTATATTTCGTCTGCATTTATTTTTATTCACAATATTTCATGACTACCACCTCCAACTTCTGCCAAAACGGATCAGAGATCAAATCTGAATAGAAAGTGTAAACTTTAATAAAACTGTTGCTATTAAAGTAGACACATAAGTGTAATATTTAAACACTGGAACAAACTGCCACATCATCCCTCCAAGAAGATCAAATTTAACAATTTAGATCTTCTTATTAAACTGAAGAGCCAAACTACACCTTTCAAACTGTAAAATATACAGAATCCTCTCTCCGCCACTCTAATAGACCTTCAACATATATTTATCACCTCAATCTCACCATCAGCCTTGACATGATTTCACCATTTACACATCACATGTGTCAGATAGACAGACAGCCTGATCCAAACTCTCTCTCTCCACAGATTTAACTGTGTGGGAGACTGCGGCGTTGTACACTGTACTGGTGGTGACTGGGTTAGTGTGGAGGAGGATGTAGCTGCAGTGCCACAGCTCTTCCCATGGAGGTGTAATTAGCTGTGCCAGCGGCCCCCCACAGAGGGGACTGGCTTGTTAATGGAAAACAAAAGCAGCGCAGCCATTACTGCTGCCGCAGGGGCTTCCATTTAGCTTATCAGGAGAGGAGAAATACTTTTATCTGCCTGCGCGGGCTGCTAATTTATGGACTAAAACAAAACAAATACACACCATAAGAACTACAGTCAGTATTCAAAGATTAGTGGTTCAGATATGGTGGTATATTAGACTTGTCTTATGCTATGTAATATAGTTAATATGAGAGACACTCTCCACACATATATGTAACCAACTGAATCTATTTTTATCCAAGCATCTGCTTGCTGCTTTGTTTTGTTAGAGGCCTAATCGCAGAGCTGGCAGTTTGGCAGAGCAGAGCAGGCAGGATTTGCAGAGTAGGCTACTTACGTAAGAAGACCTCCAGGGGCAGACATGGACCTCTCTGCCCGTCTGACCTGACACTCAAAGGGATTACTGAAAGACCGCTTCCTCAGCATGGACTTCACCACAATCTGCAGCGGACATCAGAGAGAGCACGATAAAATAAACAAACAAACAACATTATCATACTATCAGCCAATTCTCCACAACAAAGTGTACACTTAAAAAAGAATTTTATATGAAATCCCTTTAAATAATCACACTTTAATTTTCTGGAAAGCTGTTTTTTGAGCGGTTACTTCATAGTTTGTAGTCCTGAGAATACCAGTACATCACAGATAAGTCATCTATCCTGTCATATATAACTATTGCAATTTCACAACTTTAAAGGCAATATGATCGAAAAAATTGCATTTTTGTGTCATCTGTGAAGCACATCTGTGTCATCCTGTGTTTGTTATTGTCCTGCCTGCCACACCAACTCCTTATGACTTTATAATTGTGCACCTTTCTTTGTTAAATGCACCTCTATGTCTTGAGAGTTTGGTAGATGTTAATGGTTGTGACATAAAAGTTAGTCTCTGAGCAAGTTGTTTAAGTATGAAATGGAAATTATTGGATCTCAGAGGGAAATGGATTTTAAGAGAAGGTCTAAAGGAGTAAATCTGATATATATATTTAATAAATATATATATATATATTTCAGTGGGAGGCAACATGGCCTCTATAGTGTTGTCAACACATGGAGCAGTCCTTGCGACTCACCACAGTAGAGAGGCTGGGGATGAGTTTTACGCTGTTCTGCACCTCCTCCTCTGTGACCTCCACCGCCGTGCAGTGCTCCTCCTCCAGAGGGAGAGGATTTGAGCCGTTCTCTGTCACCCACGGATGGAGCTGTGACAGCGAAACATAAAACAACACTTCCATCATGAAAGAATTGTGGACACATAATCTGTTGTTTCTATTAATTTCTTCTCTACCAGCCACCTTAATTTCAGGGATGGTGATTCTTGTTTCAGAGTTTTTATCCAACATCCTTTCAATGAGCTCCTTCAGTTCTGTACTTATCGATGGCCTGTGAGACAGAAAAAAACATAAAGTAACAAACAGTTTGTCTGCCTCTTTAAAAAAGAAAGACTTATGTCAGCATGGACAGATGCAATGTGTCATCATGAGTATCAAAAAAGGAGACTGAAAGAAACACACAAGTCAGTCAACAGACTAAAAACATGTGATATATTTCCCAGTATTAACGTCTTCCCACTAACAAACAAATGAACACCTGTTGTTTATATGTCTTCTGCTTCAGTTCATCACTTTTTTCTCTCAAATCAAGAAAAATATCTGTAAAAAATTGGTCACTTGTTGCCAAAATTGTCTGTCTAGAGAAAAACATCATACACTGTATGAAGAGACCTTAGTTTGGACCTATACTGAGGAAACATGCAAACAAAGCAAGTTAATCTAATTGTTATAAACCATGCCTGCTGTCTAAATGTCTCTTACATTTCTGGAAACTCCACAGGTTTGTTCTTGATCTTGTTGTGCAGAGAAACGATATATTCATCATAAAAAGGGCACTGCAATGGGACAATCACAAGAAAATGATTTCAATATTAAAATGTTGTGTTTGACTGTCTTTTTATTCAGTGTGAATTGTGCTGAGAACTTGCTTACCTTCCCAAAGACAAAACAGTATAGTGTGACTCCCATCGCCCACACGTCTAATGCCTGGTAAACAAACACAGTAATTATCAGGACTGTGTCATTACTGAGACGCTCACAGTAGGCGTTAGGACATAATTTCTTGATAATGTCTTGCAATTAAACACAGTCTGATATGATGAGTCATATTCAGTGATTAACACAGTCTGTTTTCCAGCTGACCAACACAACAAGTTTCATCCCACCTTTCCGCTGAAGCTCTGCTCGTGTTCAGTCATTGTCTCAGGGGCCATGAAGGCCGGCGTCCCTGCCGTGCTCGACAGGAGGGCGTCTGACCCCTCAAACTCGTTGCTCACTCCAAAGTCTGCGATCTTGACATGACCGTCGTCCCCCAGCAGCAGGTTGGAAGGTTTAATGTCTCTGTGGATGATCTTGTGGTAGTGCACTGGACAAGGCAGAAATGCAGAGATGCCAACATGATGAATGTCTGCTGATCAGCTAATATGATAATTTGGTATAATTGGTATAATTGTACCAATATTATGAAAAAAAATCAACATACCAATGATACTGAAATGATCTTTTTTATGTCTTTAACAGTGCAAAAGGTTGAAGATGTTTTAAATAATAATAACTGTGATAATAGCCAGTGAGAAAGAGTTGTAATTTTTCAATTCAGTTGCAGATTTTAAATTAAACAACATATGCAAGCAAAACTAGCTATATTATTTTGACTTTTAAAAACCAGTATGTGTGGAAAGAGATGCCGCTTTCAGCTTGTTCGGGGCACCAAAGTGGGAGATTTTCTACATGTAATGGCTTTAACAAACCAGTGAGCAGATTGTAATCACAAGCTTTATGACTTTGAATAAAGCAAAGGTTATGAGCACATGAAATGTTTTGACTCTATATAAAATATCTTATCAGTAAAACTTACAATACTCTATTCCCAGGACGATGTCTCGAAAGTAAAAGCGAGCCTGCTCCTCTGTGAAAGGGTTGTCTGTAGGCACCTCCATCACTGGTCTGATCAATAGGAGAGGTGGAGAAAAAAAAGAAAAAAATTAAATAGATATATTAAATTTCATAGAACCAGTAACGATTTTATTCATGTCCAACCGGTCTCTACTTGGGAGCTTGACAGAGGACATTAATGTGCACAATAAACGTACCCTTTCGGCACCAATTCGAAGGCTTGAGGACAAATAATCAGAATTGAATGACATTGACTCTGTATTGAAACGTTAGGAGATAAATCCAACTACTGTGAAAAGAATAAATGAAACCCTACCCATGTGAAGTCCATCTTCATCAGGATCATCAAGCACCTGAAGAACATTAGAAATCGCATACTCTGCCTCATTTTTTTTGCCTCAAAAATATTTATAGTCCAATTATTTATTATTTTATTGTAGATGTAATTGTAACTGTAACATGAGATGCTTCTGTGGGTTGTATAGCTCATGAACTCACACAGGTGTTATCAGTTATTTTTGCTGATTCTCAGGACTGTGTAGGTGTGTTCAGACTGTGCCTGACTGACACTTTTTCACTCTCCTGTGATTTGTGTGAAACATCTTTATCATTCATATTAGTACATTTAGTGCTCCTCCTACCCAGGTCTAATCAGCCACAATAAATAAAAACATTTCAAAAACAAAACAATTCATTTTCTTTTCACATGTCTTTGGTTGAATTTTACACCCACGCCTTGTTATACAGACTAAAATATATTTTTTAGCACATGAATATATCAAAACAAACCTTTTTTTCTTTGTGTAGTTTGTTTAATCCCAATCTCTATCTTATGTCATACAGAAACATGCCAAACTACAGTGGAAATTTACTCAAAGTCCTTTCATGGGACCCGCAAACTGCAGCGTAATCGTTTTTTTAAGTTCAACTCCTCCATTGTCACCATTAATCAGTCTGATTCCACTGTAATCACTGAAATTAACTAGTGTGTAGTAATGCAGGACATGTCTGACCTCCACTAGTTTCACCACATTATGATGGTACAGTTTCTTCAGGATTGCGATCTCCTTGTAGACTCTCTCCAGGGGCAACATGGCCTTAGGGAACGGATCCTGCTGGGAGTTTGATCCTTGAGGAGGCAGGCGGCCTGAAATTACACAAACAAACACACACAGACGGATAAGAAATCAGAAAACATATCGCTACCAACAGCACAGGAATGGACAGATCTGAGTCATGGAAATTTCACTCACGCAAAAATCCGCACTGCCTCATCAGCTTCTTCTTTGAAACAACTTTCATTGCCTGAATAAATGAGATAAAGGGAACAATTATGACGACAAACTAACACTTTGGCCTTAAATGCACAAAATATAAGATTCAACTTACATAATACTGTTCAGAATCTTCATTATAAGCTAATTTCACCACTCCGTATGAACCCTGGGGTGTAAAAAGAAGAAAGGTGCTTTTTAAATTCCTTTGACATCCTCTCTGTGTCACCTCAATTACTGGATGATGCTTATTAATCACCTTTCCAATCTCATTCTTCAGCTTATACTGGTTGAGCTGGACACAGTCCTGCAGAAATTACAGGGGGAATTCAATCAGTAAAGCATCTCATGAGTAACAAATTACGTCAAAAATCCAGCTCTGTCAGTTTAAGACTCCTCACATCAGCGTCTGTGATGGACACACGTTTGGTCTCAATGGTCGGCTGCCGAGAAATGCGGCTCCCTCGCTCCTGCAGCGACATCTTCCTGTCAGAGAGGCGAGCTCTGTGAGAGCTGGTGGCCCTCGGAGCACCCGACCTGTAGCCATTAGGCGGGGTCACACGGTTGGCAGCCACATTCATGGCTGCCACCAAGTCATCCAGTTCGGCGTGGTGCTCCGAGTCCATTTCTGCCCTGCTCATGGTGGTTTGTTCTCGTCCACTCACAGCTGAACGTCCCAGAGCTGGCTTGGTGAAAGCACCTGAGGATGCATCACTGCGCTGAGAGGTGTGGAAGCAGAGATGTGAGGCTTGGTTAGTTAAGCTGACTTTCTTTTTGTCAAATGTATGTTTTTATCATGTTGTACTGTTCTTCTGTGTTGCTGTTGAAGTGCTTCAAAATCCAGACTTTAAACCCTGACAGTCACCAACAGAACAGCAACCTTTTTTGTTCAAGAAACAAAATTCAAATATGCTTATTGTTTGTTTTTCTGACACTATAGCTTGCAGATGCATAGCTTCTTAGAAGCTGACTCATATCTTGGATGTCAAGTTGATTTGAGAGAAAACACTCCCAAGCAGGTGTCAACTCTTGCAAGCGGATCTTCATACCATACTGCATGAATGAAAATCAGTGGCTGGGTAGAAGATAAGAAGTCAATCTAAAAATGTATGGTATGGAAAAGTATAAACAATTTGTAGTTAATGGGTCAAAACTTAAAAAACACAAGTGGTATAGTCCTTTAATATTTTATAAGATTCAAGAAACTTTGTCTGTTACATAATAAGAGAAATTCCTCTTTGTCACAGAATTACAAGTTTCTGTTCTGTTACTCCACCAATTTTACACATCAAAGTCTGTCTTAGGAAAAGCTACTGCATAAAAAAGTTGTATAAAGCCTTTTGGGACTCCAGAGAGAGCTGTGCAAAATCTCATAAATTGCTTCAACTGATGTCACTTAGGCCAATGTCAGTAAAGGCTGAAGACTTCAAATTTGAAAAGGAAAAAAAAATCAGGATGTAAAGAACCAGAAAGAAGTGAGTTTACCAGACCTCTGTTGCCCGCTACTCATCTCTGCTTGAAGCTAGCCCTTCTAGCATAAAACACCTGAACCTGCATAGTTGAGAGAATGTAGTTGAGTTGCATTGTGGGTAATGTAGGTGACAGGTTTTGACGAAGGAAGAAGAATGCGTGGAATAAAAAAGATATCTCTAATTCTGCTGCATTGATTTTTATCATCTTTTATTCCTATTTTTGGAGTAGCCTCCTCGTTTATGTTCTAATAACACCATTAACATTCAATACATTGTTGATTTTTCAACTTTACATTCAGTGGATTAATTCAGATACTCTTGTTTTATTTATCAGTAGCACCTCTTCTTGAATGACTAGCAAACTTATGCTGATCAGGCCTTTTTCACAGCAGACATTTTGACTCATCGCAGGAAAGGTCCAAGCGTAACTAATAACATTAACGATGGCTCCGTTCCATTAAGCAAGTAAATGATTCCGATGAGTCAGCATGAATCCATGGACTGGCTCACATAAATAGAATAAAGTCGTCTTTCATGTTATAAGTATTATCTCTGCTTTTCCTGCGAAGCCAAGTCAACGTCTGCTGTAAAAAGGTCTCTTTGAGGCAAATTTGTGATTTCGGATTATATAAACAACATTGATTTAATCTTACTTATTCTTTTTAATAGTATTAGAGGTCACTTGTAATACCATCATTAAATTGAATTTTAAAAAGAATGAACTGCAAACTGCCCTAAAACTTGAGTCTTACATTCGCTTTGGAGAGTTTAAAGCTTGATTATCTGATGTTTTTTTATGATTCATGTATTGTTTTTTATTTATTCCTTGTTTGTTGTGTTGTTTCTGTCTGCTGGTTGTGTTCTTGTCTTATGAGTGTTTCTTGTCCTCAGGTCTCTCTTGGAAAAGAGATCTTAAGCTCAATGAGACTGCCAGATTAAATAAAGATCAAATCAAATTAAAAATAATATTCATCATATTAACAATCTGTTTATTTCCTTCTGCGTTTGAGCCTCTTGGCCCCCAAACTGCTGCTTGAAAAAAACAACTACTGTTCTCTTGTCCTGAGTTTCCTTTAACAGTTGGAACAAGCCTCAGATAAGAATTGTGGGTAACATAAATAAAAACAAACACAGGAAATGAGCAATGTCACCCTCTGACACTAGGATCCTTATGAGCGGGACTCACTGTTTCCTAAAATACAACACAGAGCTTCTTATGCAACACAGTAGAAAGCTTGAACATTCAGAGCAGATTCACACCACTATGTTTGTTGTGCATGTTATGTATGTTTTAAGGCTGCTACAGTTTGTGCAAGATGAGGAAAAAAAGCAACATGTAAACCTGTAAAACATGATTCTTGAAACTGATAAACATTTCTTAGTTAAGATATCTTAGCCTGACTCTCATCTGAACCCTTCTGAAACAAATACAATTCTGTGTAAGCTGAACTATGAGGTAAATTATTTGCTTTACTTACAAAGCGCTGGTGTCCTGTGTTGAGGGCTGGTGCGGTTAATCTGCATGTTGCCCCGCCGCTCTCAGGAGGAGAAACTGGTGTGTGTCTCAGTGCAGGACTTTCACTGATGAGCAGGGAGAGACCGTCTTAAGGATTAACTGAGGCCACATATAGCCGAGGCAGGGTTATTCTGAGGGAGGCCTGCAGTGGTCACCTGGATAGTGGGCTGTGTTGACAGGCGTCATCCTGGTCTGGACAGGACACACACACACACACACACACACACACACACACACACACACACACACACACACAGGACATTAGGATGATCTGGAGTCTGTAAAGGAGGAGAAAAGCCCACAGTGGTAGTAACAGGATGTCAACAACATACTTTTGTTAGCTTGTATGAGACAATCACCATATACTGTATTTACATAGACTGAAAAATGTTTTATAATGTTTTTATTTTACTCTCCTTTAATCACTGCATATAACATTTTCTGATATGCACATATAGTAAATAGGTGGTTGTACTCTCATCAATGGCAGAGCAGCATTAATTCTGCAATATGTATGTTATGTACACATTATCACATGTAATTTTCTTATATATTTTCATAAGCCCTCATGTATCCTGTGGGAGCTGGTTTAAGCCTCTTATCTGCAGAGTAGGAATAACATCCTTAAACATGAGGAGAATTATGCTTTGACTACATGCAAAGGTAACAGGCCTGATACACTCGATCTGCACAGGCTAAATTTAAATAGATTGCAACCACAGTACCTTGCAAGGCTATAAACGTGTAGGCTGTTGCACGTTTTTGTTGTTTCAAACTCTTATTTGAGGCATTTAAAAGAAAATCGATGCAGACTGTAAGAGTGATTTGAAAAATGTAAAGATTATTTCTTAACGATTGAATATTGGTAACAGCTCTACTAGGCTGATTTTTGTTGTCAATATTGGAACCTGCTATCCAAAATTGCCTAAATTAAAGATGCATTTCATGTCAGTTAGCATTTTGATTTTTTTGGGGAGAAAATTCAATTCTTTTAATGAATTATTTCCAGGCTGTGCAACAGACACTTCACACAAACAACCATTAAATCAGTGTTTCAATCTGCCTTGAAGCTCAAAAAACTGATAGAATAAGCCACACACAAAAACATGCGGTATAATAGTTAAAATTTTGTTTGATAGCCTATTACTTGTGTGATTGTGTAAAGCTAAAACAAATAGCTAGCAATTAACTTAAAAACACATCTTTATCTTACCTCAAATTCATAAGATGTCGCCAAACAGTGTCATTTTTTTAAGGTCATTTGTGTCGAGTGCGCCGTTGTCGTATAAAACCGCGGTTTCCTACAACGCCTGAACGCAGCATCTACAAGCTCACTGCGCCCCAGCAGGACGCATCAGTAACGGACAGGTACCAAACTTTGACGAAGCAGTGAGCATGCAGGGTGGAGGGTCATCATGTCTCTGTCGGTACAGTTTGGGGTTTTGAGGACCAGAGAGCTGCGGGAGCTGCTGGAGGACGAAGACAAAATAAATCACATAGTCAAGTGCAGCGAGAAGGTGAGCAACATGTGACAGAGGAGCATAAAAATACTGGTCTCAAAGTCGGATGATTTCACGCTGATAATAGATGCTCTTTTATGATCATCATAATAATAATAAAACACATTGCCTATATTTTCTCTCTACTTGCAATGCGAGGATTATATTAAATTCTGACAATTCCAGTTTCAGGGACTGCAGAGAGCTACACAGAAGATACTGGTTTCAAATCAAAAACTAGCAAAAGCGAGTCTTTCACAAAAACCTAAATTTAGAGATGCGAAGTTGCTACTTGCGATGAAGTACAGGGAACTTGAAAAATTTAGAAGCATCATCCAGGCCAAACAAGAACAGCTTGGTGAGTTTTGATTATTATATTTATTTATTTTAATTCTTGGCTGCATTAACTCCTTTGCCGTTTCCCTGTAGTTGGTGTTTTTGTTCTGCTGAAACTCTGAAAATGTTGCTTTGTTTTGTAGCAGAAAAATACAGCGTTCATTACGTTCAGCGGTGTCTCCTGAAGAAGATAAATCATGATGAGGAGGAGTGTGAGGTGAGGAGTAAATTCTTTTTTTATGCATGTCAATGCATTTTCTATAAGAAATAATACTAATACTAATTCAGATGCAAAGAAGATGCTAGTGGTTATTACTGTAGTTAAGACATCATAAATAACAGATAAACTGTTGACTGAAGACGAGCTACACTTTGGGTTATTAATAAGAAGAATAAACTGTCTGCTTTCAGGTAATAGATACACTCTTACATCCTCTGGCAACACACTAACAAACCATTATAAAAAAGGCCTTGAGGACAGTGCAGCATTGAAGTGGTGACTGAAAAGAATGTGACAGAAAAGAAATATCAGTGCTGGGGGAGATAAGGAGACAAATAGTTGATGTTAGCTTATTTTTTTCACAAAGTCAGTTCCCTGCAAACTTGTGGCTGCAAAGGACAGGTCTAACCTGGAGTAAAAACTGTCCACTGACTGTGTGTGTCTGAAAATATCTCCCCAAACAGCTGCTGCTTCAGAGGTTTGTGGAGGGGGAAACGCCACTGGCAGATTTCTTGGGCTCTTTTCTCAGCCTGCGGAAGCGGCACCACATCAGATTGGTTCTGGTGAAAAAACTCCAGGAGAGGACTGAACTTAAACCAACAGAAAGACTCAGTGAGATTCACCCTCAGCATTTATCCATGGGGTTTCACCAGCAGATCCACAATCCCTGCCTCCCAGTCTGCAGCCTCACCACGGCTTTCGTCCTGCCCGCCTGCTGCCATTCCCTCCCATCTCTCCAAGTCCACACTCCTCCATTCCTGCTGCCCTTTGGTCCCCATGTAAACACTGCCCAATGTCCACACCATTTATCGCTTTGTTTTGATAGCGATGAGTCCCCACATCCAGGAAAGTTCCCCAAATGGCCAACGAGACCCGTCCGTCTTCAGCCACTGAAAGTCGAGCACAGGAGGCATCAACAGGCACCACAATGAAGCTCCAGACGCAGGATACAAGTTAAGACTTTGATGTTGATTAATTGAAAAGGCATAGAAAGAGCTGGATATCACTAAGTAGTGACTGAAGTGTGAACATAGTATTGTGTATCAAAAACCATCAAATGTTTGGTCAGATTTAGTCTTAATAGGTTTATTCTTTAAGTCACTGAACTAATTAGAGTATTTTATTCATTTTAGAATTTATTTAGTTCTTGAGTGTCTGTTTGAGTTCAGACAACATTAATAAACACTGATTTGAGACAGCTGTACATAATGATTTAGTTCAGATGTAGATAAATCAGTTTTTTGCCAACTCTGGTAATATAGTCTCTGGCTTTTGACTTGGATTTCCCAAATAAATGAGCACTTTTTTCTTGTGAGGACAGCAATCCAGATTCAGGCTTAATGTAGCATCTTTGACCCAATAGTCAGGAAAGATAAGACTCTTAAAACTTTCAGAGTTGCCCCTTTAAAACTGAGACATGAATGAATGATGAATATTTACTCAATCTGCACTGTAAAAGTCCACTACTACAGAAGGACAATACCATAACTTAATGCTGATATTTTTAACTTGCCGTGTTGTCGTGAGATTGATGTTTTCCTACATTTGCTAGAAAGTCTTGGTTCTTGGTTCTGAAGTTGCCTTCAGTCCATTACAAACATTGCATTAAGAAATAAATAGCTGTTGTTTACTGTAACACTAGCAGCAGCACTTCTAAACATGTTGTGATGCACATTTGGCCACTTATCTGTAGGAAATAGTGCACAAGACAACAAAACAGAATCAGAAATGTTTGTGTGCATCAACAAATAGCTGTTTCTGCATATAGAGGCCACAGATGTTGATCACTGTTTGCATGAAAGGTTTCTCAACTGAACTCAATATTGGATGTTTGTTGACTTAAAATAGTTTGTTCCATTGCTGTAAACACATCTGAAACTGAGAAAACCAGTTACGCCAGCTGACTGTGACAATGTGGTGACAACACACCCATTTTACAAAAAAAAACAATTTTATACAGCTGGTAGCACAGGAAAGGAAAAATACAGTACAGTGTGTCAAAAGCGGTTAAAAAAAAAAACGTGTTTCCTGAGCGAGAAAAACAGTGAACAGAAGTTGGAGTGAACTTGAACTGCTCACCTGACACTAGATACCTCCGCTCATTAGTGTGCAGAGACTCCTGCCAAGGTCAGCAAAGGAGCATGAACAGCACTTTCTTTTCTGTAAACGCACAGTTAACCCTGTCCTCACTAATACTTAACTGTAACCATTTTGATAAAAGGCGAAGCGCACGCTTGTCACAACACTGTTTCACTCACTCATTCATCATTCGTGTGCTTACCATGAACTCGCCCTGCCACTCGCGAGGGTTAGCCAGAGTGCCATACGGCCCCGGTAAAGCTTGCCATACCAATTCAACCATGAAGAAACCTCCCTGGCACTACGGGAGATGATTAGCAAGGTGGAGCATGTTCAAAGGCTTTTGTTACACCACAGACTTCTGTTACATCGATGTCAACAGCTCCTTTTGTCCCATAAGACTCAAATTGGGCAATTTTCTTGTCTGTCAGCTGATTGTTTTGTTCTTCTCGCCTCATTCACCTGCACATCTCTGCATTCTTTGATGGAGGACATTGTTTTAATGAGCTCTTACACACAGTATTTATATTTCAAATGGTTCCCAAATCATAAAAACAAAGCCACTCCAGGCTGAAAAGTATATCTGATATGCTATATCATTAAATTACTGTTCTAAAAATATGGTTACACATATTAAACTATACTCTTAGTGCAAACACATCAGAGGCCTGTTAGTACTGACTTGTATCTCACAGTTAGGGGTGTTTTATCTACACATTGTTCCTCTGAAACGTCACGTGTGAAGGGGATTATACAGTAGAGTATCTATAACGGCATCCACTAGCAGAGCAGGTATGGAGTGACACGTGGTGGGGTTTTCATCGTGTACGAATGTGGGTCATTGTTGGTTGACCTTTTGTTAAATGTCCCTTCAGACAGACTTTAGATACAAAGCAGAAGAGAATATTTTTGGTTTATTCCACTCATACTTTATTTTATTTTTGAATGTCTTGTGGGTTCCAGTGTTCTGTTTTAAATGTATGATTCACCTACAAGTACAAATGACATTTTTCAACATTATACATAGTATCAAAAACATTTCTGGTATTTTTGGTGTTAAAAAGATCATTTCTGTCCCAAAACTAAAATTTGCTATAGACCACATAGTTTTGGCTCATTCCTACTAGAGCTGAGAGTCTGATTTGAAAAGAAAAAACAACTAGAAACTATTAATCTTAATAAGAATTTTTCAAGTAAATATGACAAATATGTCATTTCATTTCAGTTGTGAGGATTTGCTGCTTCTCTCCTTCTTATCTGATGATAAAATGAATTTGTTGACACCAGCTTGGGCTTTAGGAAATAATGATGAGCATTGTTCACTATTTTCTGACCTTTTATAGACCAAATGACTTGATAATTGTTAAAAAATAATCAGCAGGTTATCATTAATTGCAGCCCTCATCTTGTGTAACACGTTCACCAACAGGAAACTGTCACCTGAAACTGGATATTAAATACAAAAACCCTACCGAGACAATCTAGAAAGCCGTTACTGTGCTTACACAACACTGTCAATGACATCCCCATCTACACCAGACTGCACTCTATAAATGAGAGAACAACAGACAACATGAACTTCAATTATGTAAACCAGTCATCAAACCTCAAACATGAATCATCCCTGCAGTGTCTGTTTGCACTGTGGCCTCTTTAATAAGATGCACGTGCAGTTTTATGCCTGAGGAAGAGCAGGTCCAGACCAGCAGCAGTCATAACCAGACTGTCTCTCTTCAGGATGACTGTGCTGCTGCTACTGATGCGATTTAAACCATCTCGGCTTTGCCAAACCATCCAGCTGTCAGACAGGTCAGAGCGGAGAATCCCAGGTTCGCTGAAATTTTATCACGGCTCTCTTAATCTGCTCGAAGCTCACAAACATCACTATGTTCCAGGCGCCCAGACGAAGAAACGAGGGCACGAAGCTAAAAAAGAATCACATGGCAAAGCTCATTTAGTTTCTGCTTCATTTAATTTTTTGACATGCATGCTTTAGATAACTACAGCACATACCCCTTATAGAAACCTGAGGGTCCCTCTTTCATCAGCATGGTTAAGGCACAGTTAATAGCACCGCTGTACTGGCCAGGCACCGAGTTCATGAAGCGTGTTTTTACCACATCCACCGGGGACGCTACAATAGTGGTGCAGAAACCTGCTGCGAAAGCTGCTGTGAAGTGACACGGCATGTTGTCTGTTGGAAACAAAACATTTGTGTCAGATATTTAATCCTTTACTTAAACAGTCTCATTGAGAACATGATCTGTGTACAGTAACATATACAGTTTAAATGTGGACAGACAGCGAATTCAAGTTAGACATTCAAGTTTCACATTAAGAAAAGCAATTACAAGTGGAATTGCAAATACTTGAGTACAGCTTTTTAGAAAAGTGAAAGGAGATTTTAATTTCAAAGTTTTTTGCAAACCGTCCCATCTGCATGAGGCATTTTTGGCAGTAGAGATAAATAACATACAACGCTCCCTTCTGTTGGTATGAAGGGCCACAAAACAGGAACAACAGTCAAGAGGTGAAGTGAGGCCCCAGCAATGCTGAGGATTTATTTGAAGTGTTTGAACTTGCCTGTCATCAGGTTGTACTTCAGGATGAGCTCCTTGATGATGTCATATGTCACCAGCTCGGAGCAGTTTACAATGGCATTGCGAGTTATATTTGGCAGACAACCTGAAAAGACAGTTTGAACAGCTATTGAACAATAAATTCAACCTGAAGAAGAGGTATTTCACAAGTTAAACATCATTGACAAAATAAAAAATGTGATAAAAGTAAAGTCTTTGTTCAGTTACAGTTTACATAAATTCAAAAATTCTGGCTCTGTAGAAGTTAATACAGCATTACTGACTTTTACAGTTACAGATATCTTTATCCCCCTAATATAACTTGCCTTTCCAGAGCCCTTTAACCCCTTCATCCCTGGCAATGGTCTTGTAGGCATCAATAGTGCTGCTGTATCTCTTCACAGAGCCGCTCTCGGGCAGCCGGCCCTGAGCCTGGAACCTGACTTTCACCACATCTGTGGGCTGAGCGAAGGCCACAGCCATCGCCCCAGTAGTGCAGCCGGCCAACAGCCGAGTCCCGATCCCAGCATCTGTGACACAAGCAGACACTTTGACTTGTCATTGACATACAACACCAGGACCCTAAACCCTAAAGTTGTTTTACTGGCAATCAATAAGAAATGACAACATGCTTCTTCCTACTGTACATTGCAGTCCCCCCCCTTAAATTTTGAAGTTTAAACATTTGCAAAAAAAACATTTACTTTGAAGACAAAAACAGTAAAACTTTAAGCAAACCACTCTGCTTGTTGACTCTCAAACTGGTTTAACTAGTTATCTGCAAACTTGTGATGGATGAGGACAGAAAATTTGAGGTCTTTCCACGTCTGTCAACCTTTAAGTTAATGATGCTGCCTTGATGAAGGTGGAACAGGTATAGAGAGAAGAAGGAGGAGGAGGCTCACGCCTGCGGCATAAACACAGATCTTTCCTGAGAGAGGAATCTGCCCTGTGCCCTACATCTTGGAGCTGTTTTTTTTCTGTAAAGCGAGCTCAGAGAATGCAGCTCTTGTAGGATAAGATCACTTTACTGTACTTTACTGTACTTCACTGTACAAGGAAATGTTGTTTGGAACAAGTTTATAGCTGCCTAATTAAGAATGAAAACTATAAAAAATATATGCAGACACTATACAGCATAAGATACAAAAAATATCAAATAGATAAAAATGAAATACCGTATATATATATATATATATACAGAGAATAAAAAATGTAAAATGTCTGGTACTGGGAGCAAGTTGAGCTAGCAGTGCATCAAATTGGAGAAATATTGCATAGAACAGATTATTGCATTTGAAGATATATTGCACAGAACATATTTAAGTTAAGGGAGTGGATGAAATAAATAAAGGAAGAGTCAAAATGGTTAATAAGTAATCCCATTATTGCACTTGAGCAGAAGTATATTTGTGAACACAAACGTCAGACTTTGTGTGCGTTGTCACAATGCACACAAAAAAATGCAAACAATACATGCCTGTCTTGTTTGTTACAAGGCTTCTTGTAAGAAGTATTTTGAGCAGTCTTGCAGCTGCTCTTAGATAAACACAGTGGTAAATAATTTTGAACTCACTAGTTGATGTTAAGTACTTATTTTTAGGTAATGCTTTCAGGCATCTCAAGCACTCTTGGCTCTCCATATGTTTACCATGTCAGGTGAGAATAAGTAATGATCAGATTTAATGAAGCCAGTAAAAATGGAGCAAATGTTTTGTGACATGCACAATATCCAACAAGACTGTTTCTATCTATCTGGAGTAGAATAAGCCAAATTATATATCAATAATTTAACATTTTGCTGAACATAAACAGATCTCAGCAGTGTCACTCCACTTGATGCACATACTTTCTGACCCCCTGCTGTAGATCTGCTTCATGGTGTCATAAAGGCCGATGCGGACTGAGGCGAAGCTCATCTGTCTCTGCAGACCTGCCACCAGTCCACTGTACAGACTCCTCGGCCCCTCAGTCTTCACCATGGTGAACATGGTGCCAAACACACCTCTGTATTTCGCCCTCTGGCCTTCCAATGAGGGCCTGGATTCACCTTGAATCTGAAGTAAACATAAATGCACAACAATTGTATTGAAGATGCCCTCCCAGCTCACTGTTGATGTTTGGAAGAAAAAGTGGGCACTGAGGGCTTCAAAATCAGTCTCTTATCGAGATTAAACACCCATTATCAATTTGCTTTTCATACAAGTGATAATTACATCCCTGCATGACACGTAGCATCATGCACTGGTGTTAAGATGTTCCTCCTGTACAGTGCAAAACAGGGCCTGATTCTGGTATTAAGAGTCAATATTCTTAAATTTTTTGTTTTTTAGGCCAAAAAATACATGAGAATTTATATTTCTGCACTAGAATTATATTCTGCCATTGTTATTGATTGTTTGCTTTGACAAAATCATTTAGGGAATCAGAACAGCTAAATGAACATAAAATGTGAAAAGAAAAAGGTCTTAGTTGGTTAGGCATGGGGGAGATTAGGTCGGGGGATTCCCGCCCTCAATGTTTCAAAGATTCAGACTACAGCCCTGCAACAAGCAGTGTATCCTCACCTGCAGCCTGACTTTGGCTGTGTCCAGGGGGAAAGTGACCAGGTCGGCCACACAGCCAGCTGTTCCAGCTGAAAAGATCTTGACAGCAGCCGTGGGGGCCAAATCAGCAGTTCTTCCAACAACCATGATCAATGATTGAGCTCAGAGGATCAACAGTGTAAACAAACCCTGCGTGGTGCAGCACCATAAATTAAAAAGAGACAAAGCAGCTTCTGTCCCGTGTCCGCACTAAAGGATTACACATATTTGTGTAGCAGAATCAGATGTCCTCTAATGACGTCCTTCTCTGGGATCAAGTCCAGACGACAACATCAAGTTTCAGGTAAAGAAAAGTTTGCCTTTTGAAAGCCGAGTCTTTTAGTTGTGCCATCAGCCATAAAAAAGCTCCAAACTACCATTCCAGTGTAAAATATGAATTAAAAAAAAAAATCAGTATCCTCAATAACTGCACGGCAGCACAAAGAGCTGACTGTAACTGTACAGTACTCTCCTGAATCCAGCCTCTTCTGCTCACTCTTTTAAACAAAGCAGCTGTTGCACCGCCCTTCGTGAAAACCTGACACACCGGATGCAAATACGTTGCTCCGCACCTACGAGTGTCAAAAGTCTAATAGCCTGCAGCAATTATTTTTAGAACATGATTCATCTGCTGTACTGATGCACATGCACAGCCCACATTTAATTAATGTCTGGTCTGTTGTCTTCATTGGTTAATGTGCTGTTCAAGTGCAACAGTCAGTCTGTTCTTGTTACAAAAATGACACCCAAATTTAAAAAACATACCAAATATTTAATACAAAATCTTACACTTATATTACATGATGGCCTGAAAACAGTAAACAGCAGTAAAACAATAACAATATACTTCATGTTCCCCTATTTATCATTAATAAACAGTATATAAACAGTTAATAGTTTATAAAACACTATAATGTAGTTGTTAGCAGATATAAGTGTTAATTAATGTATTTGTCAACAACTATAGGCTGGTGTATTAAAAAATACTGAGTGACAATGTAAAACAGTAAATATAAATATGTCTTCATAGTATAAATTATGTGTTGACATATACCATACATTAATACACACTTAAAATGTCCTTATATTGGCTTATAACTACATTATAGTGTTATAAACCATTTTTTTAAAATGTTAATGTACTGTTTATAATTGCTAAATAGGGGGACTTAGAATGAATTGTTACCCATGAATGTTTGTCCAACCAAAACTACTACATACTAATGATCCTCATCAAAGTGAGCTGCAAATATTTTTGCTATTCTTTCAGTCTCTTTCTTCATGGATGATGGCGACATGTCGGGACGCTGTCGAGGACTTCTGCGAGGAATGCTGTGAACTGGAGCGTTCAGCCCCTAGAGAGATTAAAAAAAAAATAAAGACCTTCAGAATACTATTTCCAACTGTTCTTATATAGTACTTGAAAAAAATGAACTGTGTACTGAGACAACATGTTTACAACCCGAGCATGCCATTCAGCTAACAGATCATTTATTGCATGTTGGAGGTTTGTGGAAACATGAGTCACCACTCAAACAGAGCAAGCCTTCCTATAGTTAATGGGTATGAATGTGAACAATAGACAGGCTTGCCACGTGCCAGTTTGTAGTACATGGAGTACAATCTTGAGATCAACAAGTGACTAGTTTGAACCGGCTTTAAAAATGGCCCCTCTTGCAAACACAAGCACATCAACTCTCACCTCTAACTACATGATGTTATCTCCACACCCTCCTTGAAACCGGATCCATCAACGTTGGTGTGATGCAGAAATTCTTTTCCATCTCTACAGCTGACTGGGAGTCACCCAGCTGTACTGTTCAACACACACTATGGACTACTATACAGTATGTGTGTATTAATGTGCTTCCTCAGTTTTGTAAGATACTGACAACTCACAAATTTAATACATGCCTTGATACTATAAAGTTTCTTTTGTGTGCAAAAACATAGTATTAATTACAGACAACTAACATAATGCCAGAATATTTTAAGAATGCAGCGATTTGTTCGTAATCACACCAACTACAATCTAAGTTAACTAACTGCTGTCTCAAACGTGTCCATAAGGGATCTTATATACACAGGTGTGTGTCTTAAATCACATCAAATCAACTGAATTTGTCACATGTGGACTCCAATGGTAAATAAATACATTTGCAAAATAATCTAAAAAGTTGTTTTCACTGTTGTTATGTGTTATTGTGTATAGAATTGTGCTAAAAAAGTTGATTACATCCATTTTTAATGAAATATATAACACAATCAAATGTGCAACAAGTGAAGGGGTCTGAATACTTTCCAAGCCGCTGTTGTAACTTAAGAAGTTTAACTAATGATGTGACATTTCAAAAACAAAACCACCTGTTACCATTCCTAAAAAAAGAAACACTTGAAAATAATTTTTGGTCAGCACAGATACCTGATCTCCTTCTGTAAAGGAAGGGGTTAATACTCGGGGCAGAAGAGGAATGTTTTGTTCCTGTACTAAAACGACTACAGCTGACCTTTGGTTACATCATGTTCTTGTTCTCTCACATCTCCGGGTCAACCGGGTCCTGATGAACACAGATTCTTCTTTGTTTAATGTCTTAGTTGTCATTGAAATCTCAAGCGACAAATTAATCCAATAGGATCCCATTTAACAAACAGCTAAAACTAAAAGGATATTATTATGACCAAGATATTCAGGTACCCAGTGAGAGGGGAGTGAAAAGTAAAGAGGGGGAGGAAGTGTGAGTGAGTGTGAATGTCAGATGTAGAGAGTTGGTGACAAATACTCACAGGGTCACTGCAGGACTGAGAGAAAGACGGAGCTAAGCGTATGGCTCTCATAGATGCCTCCAGTTGGTGAGAGGGAAGGAAGAAATTAGGAACCTCCGCAGGGACCGAGCTTAATGTGGAATGTTAAAAAAAAAAACAGATGATGGGATCCGACAAGTTGATCAAAGATTCATGAGACAGGTTGAAACTGGCAACCACTATAAAAAAAATAACACAAAAATGTCAATAAAACTTAGTTTTTTATGACTTTTATGACTACACCCCTTGTGCAGCATGTGGCTACCTGCAGCCTTTCATGCCATTATAGAAGCATGTCAAATACCACGTTAATTTTGGAGCAGCCAATGTTTGAATAGGGAAGAGATGCGACATAGGCAAATGTATCCAATTAACTGGAGACTGGGAATGTATCATCCTTTGTCACAGCATGTCATTCTGTCAAATCTGTCCCTGAAGCGATATGAAGCAATCATCAAGTCAGTCACTCTTTGAAGAAGGTATAGATAAGATCTTTTTTCAAACTAAGTTCAGTTGTTCTTTATTTAAAATACATGAAACAAATATATTACTATCATCTACATCCCATGTTTTAGGGAGCCCAGTGTGCCATCCTGAGCTACTGGTTTTAAACAAGATAATTCTCCCACTGAACTAGTTTTGTCATGAATCTTTGATCTTACTTGGCCTTCAAAATCAAATACAGTAAGAGCCAGGAAAGACAATAAAAAAAACAATGATTAAGGATACAGTTGGAGTCTTGTGTCTTGATTTTCCAGGGAACATGAAGCATCATGGGTGAATGTGCCATGCTCCGGTGTGGGTGATGAACCTGTATCACCTGACCACATGTTGGACTCTTCTACTTGTCCCTCGTCTAGCGCTTGTAGTGTCCTGTCACCGTCTCTCTCTGTGTCTGAAGCGTCACCTGCTGATCCATTAAAACTGTCAGTTTGATGGTGTTCTCTTTCCTCTTGTCTTGAACATCCGTGTTTCCCACCGGATTGCTGAGCGTGCAGATTTACATTCTGCGATGTTAACTGACTCTTGTCCTCCTCATCTTGACTCAGGTCCGGCTCCTCTGGTGCCTCCATGCTCTCCAGAGAAACCAGGTCAGGGTCTGACATAATGCTGGTCCAAGGACTGGTTTTGTCCGTTAAAGAGGTTACCTCATTTAAAGTCCTCGGCTTCAGCACAACCTCTTCGTAATCTTCGTCTTCCTCATCGTCATCCCTTCTGCAGCTTGATCCATCTTCATCATCATCATCATCATCTATTCCTTCTCCATTTTCATCCTCCGACACAGTGGCTGGGCAGCGTTGGTTGTCTTTTTCTTCCTCGGTCTCAGAGTCCATATGCTCCTCAGACATTTTTGGAAGTGGTGACATCAGCGGAGACAAGTCTTCATGGGATGAATTTGAAGCTCTGCGTGGACTGGAGATAATCTCAGGGATAGTGTGAGGGTCGTTGTGTCCAACAGGGGAAGTTGTTGAGCTGCTCTGGGGCTTGGAGGGAATCGTTTCCAGGTGTTGACTTTGTATACCTACGTGAAGAGGACAGTGTAGATATTTTTTTTACTGCTCTTCAGAAGATCATGTAAATGTTTTATCTTCTATATTCATTCACTTTAAGAGTTATGTTATTAGGTAATGATTTTAAACCAAAACTTAGGAAAAGGAGAGGCTGTCTGGAGCCTGCAAATTTCAGAGTGCAGACAGTCTCTCTTTCTCCTTGTTGCTGCTTTTTGTCCTGCAAAAAACACCTGGATGTGCACACTTATCCACCTTTTTTGCTTAAAACTTGACACTGTTGGTTGTGACCTGTTTACAGCTTAACAGTCAGATTATTAAATGTCATCTGTGTCCAAAAATGAGCAGAAATAAACTAACAACTGCTGTACAATAACTTCATATAACAGGAGCACTTTCAGAGTGACAGTGATGCAGTGTTGACTTTATTCCATTTGCTGACATTTCAGCACCACTTAGCTTTCTACAGAGCACTGAAGAAGTCAAAAGACACCGGGGTACCTCCTTTTATGGTTAAAGTGTGACTAGTAAACTAGTACAAAGTTTACCTGCCAAGAATGATTTTTAAAGGGTTAAACAACGACTGGACATTTTAAATAGAAATGTGCCATTCATCTTACATGTTTCTAATGCTAATATTTACCTGCATTTGGCATTTGTTGCTGGTAATTTCAGACCAATTCTTCAGCATAAGCGAGAAGCTCACCATTAATGATATTGTTGACTTCTCCAACTAACAGATTGGACTTGCGAAGAAGCTGACATGTGTCTATCTCAGACTCCCGCTGTTCCTCTGGCTTGGTGTGACAGTCCTGCTCACTCACAGACGGGAATGTGGGAGTTGAAATCTTACGGCTGAAATATCTCTGGATGTTGTCGAGCTCACTCAGCTTTTTCCTGCAAGAACAAGCTCATGTTAAATATCACTCTTAGAGCAAACAATCTCAATCTAAACGTCTATGTGCGTACTGATACCTGAGTGCTGAAAACAGGAAGGAGCTGGAGGGGTTGATGTCAACAGCACTGCTGCTGCAGACAGAGTGAGATGCTGTTTGCTCTTGCAGACTCTCATGGTAAAGACGCACTTTGTCCATGTGCTCATGATGACGGTCACTCTCACTGGACCTGGGACAACTGTAAAGATGACAAATAAATTTAGTGATGGACTGTATGGGATTATTTCAGCATGAAGGGCCACATTTTAAACAATGGCAGAGTAATAAACAAACCTTTCAGAGAACAGTCTATCTATGTGGTCAGGTGATGAGATTTGCTGCTCGGGGTATCGGCTGATGTGAGACGGGAAGCTGCTGTATGTGGCTGTGGTATGGTAGCTGAGAGGGAAGACCTGGAATAAAGCCTGTTAATAAAACAAATTCACTGCTATTAGTCTAGACATTTGATTTAATCCAAATGAAGAAAGGCGTGCGGAGTCAGATTTTGACTCTCTCTCACCGGTGAGTTTTTGGCAGCTTCTTCATTCGCAGTTTTTCTCTGCCCACGGAGGTCTTGGACCCCCTTTAGTGGAGTGACGGACACTTTGAGTTGGCCGTGACACTGTCCACTCAAGTCTGTGATGTTGTACCAACCACACACTGATGGGAATCCACATAGTAAGGGGGACAGGTCTACCGAGGCAAATCCAAGCACCCTCTCCATTTCTATGGGAGTAAAATACCCCAAATTAATATATCTTAATGATCAAAGTAAAACGGATCATAAAGTGAAAGTACCTCCTGTACCTCCTTTGTGCCAGACTTTGAACACCAGATGTTGTTGTGGATCAACCAGAAGCTGCTTTGAAAGCCTGTAAAATTCACAAAATACATCAGACTGATATCTGATAAAAACTGATTGTTTCAGTGTAATTTAAGTGTAAATTATGTGTTATATGGCACTAACCTGCACTCATGTTGATGGTCCCACACAGGGGAGTCAGTGTTGGGTACTAGAGCCGTGGACACTGGTTCATCAGAGTCAGCAGTAACATATGAAACACAGCAGCATGGTGTCCCTTCACTGCGTTCAGCTAGTGGACAGCCTGCCAGGGAAAGATAACACACATTATTTTTATTGCATACAAAACAAATGGAGGAGAATAATCATTCCAGGTCACATGCTTACCTTTCAGATTCAGGTGCATAGCTCTGTCCACTGCAACCGTCACAGGGAAGGATTCATCCACGCTCATTTCTGTGTGCTGCAAAGATGTGATGTCTGGAGTTGCTCTTGACGTTTTATGCTGGTGTTTGCTTTGTGCGTGGGAGCGTTTAGGTGTGGTGGGCGAGGGGACTTGATCTGCTGCCTCCATCTCTTCTGATAAGAGCTCCCCCTGGCTGTCAGAGTCCACCTGTTGGTCAGCTACTGCAGATGTCTTGCTAGGGGCACAACCAGCGGTCAGGGTGATGTGCACCCTGAGAGCAGCCCCCTGCAGGTCTGTTGCTGAGCGTCTGAACAGCGGATACACTCCTAGAAAACCACAAAACTGTTATTACACCCATAAATACAGCTCTAACTTTACAAAAGCACTGACGATTTGCTTAATTATTGCATAATTAATTATTTCATACCACTGAGAGTCAGCTTCTGCTTGGGTGTCTTTGCCAGCGAGGACAGTTCGACAAATGCTGATCCCACCAGGCGGTCTGTGTCACGAGGCCTCTGAGTTTTGTCTTTCTTAAAGGTAACCCACACCTGAATCTCCAGCCTTTCCTCTCGAAGGTACCACATCAAAGGTTGGGTGCTCCTCAGCTCAACTGTCCTACTTCCTTCAAAACTCACTGTGGCCTGGCCTTCCTCCCCACCCTCCATGATAGAAGGGTGTTTCATCTGAGAGCAAAAGGCATCCTGGTCATAGAATTTGTACCTGAAGTAGCAGTAGGTGGAGCGCTGCAGCTCACTGTGTCCTGGCAGAAGCAAGCAGTGGACCGGTATCCACAATCTAGGCATCGATAAGGTCAGACACATTTTCCTCATGCTCTCTTCCCAGGCTCCTTCATCATCATGCCTTTCACAGTCACTCTGGGCCATTTCCCAGCCTACGCTCTGAGCAGCTTTAATGGCTCTCTCTCTGTCTGAGTGGTGGGCGAAGCTGACCGAGATCTCAAGGCCCCCGACCAAGATGTGCTGGACCTGAGAAGGACTTGTTTCCTGAGGTATATAGACTCCAAACCAGCCGGAAATACCTTTATGTTTGGAAAAGGAAACACAATGACTGTGTGTTCATCAGAAAATCTATTGACTGTGCGGCAATGAAGAGTGCAGCATACCTGTTCTTTTAAGAATGAGATCAGCCAGCGGTATTTTCACTGTGCCCAACATCACATCCTTAGGCTTGGAAGCATCCATTGCTGCAAAAAATAGCACAGAATAAATAAATGAATTACTGCTTCAATTAACTAATATTTTGAACAAAAAAACAAGAGATAATTTGCCATCATTACATACCTTACAGAGGCTCTGTTATCAATAACAAACTAACTATGTGTACTGATTTACTGTCATTTATCCTGTCTCATTTATCCTGTCCTGCACATTATAGACATTTGTTCTTAAAAGGATGAGCAGGACAAATTAAGAAATACTGCCAGATAAAATGAAAAAAAAAAAAAAATCACTTGCATGGGAAGTGTTACTGGGGCAAACTAATAACATACATTATCCAACATGTTTATAAATTAGTAACAGGCATAAAAAAATATTTCTTAAACCTTTGCGATTGTCTCTGTTCCAGACAGTGAAAACAGCAGAAGCCTCCTCCAGCTGTTCTGCCAGACTGCAGGTTTCTCCGCTGCTCCTCTGAATCAGCAGATCACAGCACACCTCCATGTGGTGGTCAAACTCCGGGCAGAAGGTCTTGGCAGCTATGCGGGTGCACCTCCTCTCACTCTCAGGCAAGAAGGAGAGCTGGACTGTTACAAATGTGTTCACTCCCACAGCAGCAAAGTAGCTGAACCTTTCATTTTGTTCTGATAATACCCTGCAAAAGAGAGACAGAGGCACAATAGTAAACTGAAGACCTTGGGCCAGTGTCTGCAAATATGGCATCAGTTTTAAAAGTTTTAAAAGCTATAGAGTACTGTACTCTTAGAATTTGAGTAAACATATGTATGAGGAAGAACTTAGTAAAAAAAAAACAAACACGAGATTCAACTAATATAATCCATTGTTTTTTTTCTTCCCGAACTTTAGATTTTAAAAGCACTACAGTAATGATTATATGAATTCACATTAGGGGTCTGTGGCTTGCTTTACTCTTAATAACAGTGCTAAGAGGAATTTCTGTTTTTTTCATGTGATAGATTGTGATAAATGATCCATCTACATATTGTATGTACCAAACAAAAAGCCTCTAATTTTATCTTTGTATGTGTGAATTCCACTTAAACACCAGATTTAAAAATATAAAACACATAAAGCTCCCAAGAGAACAGTGGGAGTGATGTACCTTGCTGCGGCCTGCAGACCAGACGCTCTGTGCACTTGAACCACGAGTGTCACAATACGAGAGGCAGCTCCTCTGCCAGTCTGTCCTTCAGGTCTCACAGGCCGATGCTTGTACCGAATGCACACATCTAGCAGGCCTGAGAGACATCACACGATAGTCACAACATTAAAGATGCTAAATGTGTGTCCACACAGTATTTTATTGTCATTGATGTCTATGTGTGTTTACCTGAGGGCTGAGGCTGATGCCCCGTGGGACTGTCAGTCCTGGGAATCAGTGGCAAGGAGAACATTTGGGCTTCATCCGGATGCTGTATCTGCATGGTGACCATGGCACACAGCTTGGACAATGGAAGCATCCCTTTGGCCACAAGCTGATCTCGGACATTTGGATAATAATATCTGCAGAAAGAAATATATCTTAAGTATGAAACATGTCATTTTAAACCACATATAAGTTTAAAACTGAGGTGTATGTCATGCATTATAAGGCACTGTGTTACATTCATAGCATTTTTATCATCAGTATCATCAGTTGCAGTAGAACACATACATAGAGCCTCTGCGAGTAGGAAATGTGTAGGAAACACAAAGAATGCAACAAAGAAGTGTAACTCAGTCTTCTTCTAGGCTGCTTCTAAGGAAGTCAAGCTTTGGGGTATGTCAGGGCTATTTTTATTATGATATTTCAGTTTTTTGCAGCTGGATCAGACAGTAAAAACCACAAACCTGCACCACACTTCAAACTGGACACCCCCTCCACTGCTCAGGCCTTGACTTGAAAGAGAGCTGAGCAGCAGCCTCTGGACAGGCACTCCCTCAGGAGCCAAAAGCACATGAGTCTCAGTATGGCCAAACAGTGGGTCAGGCACACAGAGAGTGGTAGTGGTACGAAAAGGCTTCAGGTTCATGCCTGTTGGAGATAAGATGCAGGTTAGAGTGAGGCAGAGTAAAGAAAAACTTGAGGGTTTTATACAATAAAAT
This sequence comes from Thunnus thynnus, assembly GCF_963924715.1. Classification (NCBI taxonomy): domain Eukaryota; kingdom Metazoa; phylum Chordata; class Actinopteri; order Scombriformes; family Scombridae; genus Thunnus; species Thunnus thynnus. Next base: position 24,377,694 of record NC_089523.1, read on the forward strand.
GTCTCTTACTGCTCTCTATGAGGTTTTGGTCCACTTGTGCAGCAGGGTCACCTTCCTGACATGGGAAACTGTACTGCACGTAGCAGTCGGCCTCACCCCACACTGTAGACTGCAGCGGTGTCAACCCATTGACCTTCTCCACCCTTATCACAAACAGATGCTCTCTCATTTGCTCTTGTGCTGCACTCACCTGAGAGAGAAACACAAAGGTGAAAGGAGGTGAAAGGACGTCTTCCAGCAAGACATTGCAACATGCTTGTTGGAAGGAATGACATTCTTTCCTGATAAGCAGAGAAAGAGGAAGGTGAACCACTCAGTCTTAACTTTTTGAGATACAAGTATGAGAGCAGTGTTGAAACTACTTTGCTCAGTAAATCATTGGTATTATTTTAAAATGGTGTCATTAATAGTAAGTGTTTTCCCGCACCTTCCCATCAACAGGCCTGGGGAGCGTGTATTACCTGTAAATATCTGTCTCACAACAACACTGACATGAAAATGTACTTAATTTTTCCAAAACTGCCACTGACCTTTGTTTGTGCGTGTGGCTGGTGATCAAGCAGATGAACTGGTCTCACCAGATGAGACAAAGAGTCGTATTCTTCGTCCCTTGTACGCTGGAGGGCGATTATCTGCTCTGATTGGCCCATAGCCAAAACAACCCTGAGGTTTCCTTTGCAACTACCTGAGAAGACATCAATGACTGGCATGTAGCAGTCCACCCCTAAAACTGGGTACTGTGCCTGGAGAAGAAGGTGAGCAATCTTTGGATCCCTGGAGAGGATGAAGAAAGAGAGGAGATGAGAGAGGAGTTACTGGTGTCACATGCAGCCTCATCATTGCAGGTTATTTCAATTATATTTATACAAGAATTGTACAAAGAGGAATATGTGGTGGAAAACTGCTTGAGGTTAAGTTTTAGAGTTCAAGTTTCTGTTATGTGGGATGTAAGACCTTACAAACATGTTCTGTGTGGTGTACCACAGCGCCTCCCAGTGGGGAGATTAGATAAAAAAGCATGTGCTTTAAATAAACACCCTACATTTTCTTAGTATTTTGCCTGCTTTGAACACAAATATCACAGCTGCTTTTGTCATTTTACCATAACAGTTACCATACAACTTCGAACATTTAATGGTCATTCACAGTTTTTGTCACTTTCCTCCTACTTCAACAAGTGTTTTCCCCCCGTATTAACCCGTATAAGTTAGCCATGACTTGCCTAAATGACATGTAGAACTGGTGGAGAGGTAATTTAACAAGGCCGAGAAGCCGATCCTGCCCTGAGCTCCCCATCTTCTGCCACACCTCGATCACCATCACATTATTCTTCATCCTCTCCAGAAGTTTCGTTGTTAAGGCCACAGGAGTTACCTGACACAAAAGAAGGAAAGAAACTCATTTGTCTCAGTATAATTCAGCATTTGCAACAACATAGCTGAACTATCTGCGTCTTTGCAGTCTCAAAGTTAAATTAAAAATGAACTTTGCCACTAACCTGAACAAAGTTAAAGGAAGGCTTTGCCTGACCCCAGCTGACGACAGATCTCGCTGTCTCATCGCACCAAAAGAGTTTACAGTTCAAGTACACGTTTGGAGCCTGCATGGGCCCACAGTTGAAATTCTTTCCATCTGGCACCATGAGTAAAGTATGCAACAGTACCTCGGGGTCCTCTTCCACCTGCTGCCATGATTTATGAGGAAATGTGTCGGGATGAGGAGAGGGTACTTTTAAGGGTTTCTGCGGACTGGAAACATTCAATCTGGAGTCTACAAAAGAGCAAGCCGGTAAGTCCTCTGTGCCAGTGTCAACATTTTGAGATCTGGCGCTGGGCTCTCTCTCAGGACTGGGTACGTTGTGTGAGGGTGGTGTGTCTCTCCAGGCCAGCTTGCTTTTCCTTTTTTCAGAGGAGAAGTCTTTGTTGTCTGTAACAAGTTCTAGTGACACCTGGAAAAGACATTAATATTACTTCTACATGAATATTACAGCCATTTGGAAAACAGATGTCGGACTTGGAAACAATAACACCTGCGTAAAAAACAATTTATTACCTTGAGAGGTCCGATTTCATTCATTTCACTGTTCCCTTCAAGGCTCTGTACAGGTAAGATGACAGACTGACTCAGCTGCTTGCTCTGCAGCAGACAGCGCAGTGGGTGAACTGCTTTACCAATGAGAACAGGCTGTAACAAGAGTTTATAATGATGAGTTTTGATGAAAGTGAATATGTGTTTCTAAGTATTTAACAGAAAAAGGAAATAATTTGGAAGCTAGAACCAATATTAAAACCTTTAGAAATGTTTGTGAAAACAAACTCAAGAAACTCAAGCGTCATGGTCACTCATCTTTACAACATTTGAACAAATAAGAGTTTGGCTACTTTTAATGTGTTATTGTTACAGACGTACCTTCTTTTGGTTGCTCTTTCTTGAGTGAATCTTGAAGAGGAGGTCAGTTCCCCACCACTGTTTAACTGCTGTTGTACTTAAGTGGACAGGAAACACTGACTGCTGATGAAACTTCACCTCTTAAAAACACAAAATAGTGTGTGTCAGATACAGTCACAAACCTGAACAAAGACTGACAAAAATGTTTTTTCACTCAGGAGGGTTTAATTAAAGCAGGTTGTAGCTGGTCATACCTCCTCCTGTGACTTTATTGGAAACGGCTCTGGTCACATCCCCATCTGCAGCCCTACTGCGATCATGTCGACTAGAAGCGGAAGCCATCGGGAACATATACTCAACAAAAAATGTGCTACAGAAACATAGGAGACATAACAGAAATTTCTTACTCATAGTGCCAATGTTAATTTAAATCAGATGAAAACAGTGTTTAATATTTTGCCTACCATTTCTTGCTGGTTACTGGTTGAGGAGGTTTCCCTGTACTAGAGGTCTTTCTGGATGTGGTGGCTGTGCTGCCTGTACGTACAGTCAGGGAGTCGATGGTCACTTTTGCCAGTCGGATCAAACTCAGCTGCTCCAAACTCAGGCCAGAAGGAAAACCACCATCATCTGCAGACCGCTGAGGCTCTGAACTTGGGCTTGACAAAGTGACAACATGATAAATGTATATGTGTTCTGGATGTAAAGTAAGTGACGTGCTTTTGTTTAGTCTATTCTCAAGTACTCAAATTCAACTGTAACTAAGCTGAAGATCTGCCCTTTCAGATCAAGATCAGACCATTATTAAGAACTTTTTTTAGAGTTGGTATTTTTAAAGATGAAAGGATAAATAAAAATCCATCTCCCTCTAGCTTCTGAAAGGAGCTTTTACTGCTTACTCTCCAAACAGCACGGCTTAAAAAGTAAGTAAAGGCCCTTACTTTTCACTAATCTTGTGTCCAGACAGTGTTGGCTGTTTCTCAGCTCTTGGTGAGCCATGTTTTGGCTGACTTTTACTCGAGGACACTGTCGCTGTAACATCCACCTCGGTGTCATCTGGTCTGCTGTCTGACATCTGAAAGACAAAACAAAAATGCGTTCAAATAACCCTCAGCGAGAAGTAAACTGACGATGGCATTACACAAGAAACCCATGTGAAATTCATGTACTTACAGGAGTTTTGTAGAACAAGTTTTCCAGTAAGCTCTGATCATATTGTGGGTCGTTGAGTTCACTATCCCCACACACACTGCTATGCCCGGAGAGAGATACAGGGGAGGAGCCTTCACCATCCCAGGGAGGTATAGGAGATGTGTTTAAGCTAAACAAAAAGAGAAACTAAACATCTTAGGGAAAAAACCTACAAATGTCTTTAAGGAATACATTGCTTATATTTAAGTAAAGGCACATAGGTACCTGCCGAGGAGAAGATCAACAGCTCTGTTATCCATGTCAGCAGGACAGTCCAGGCCGCAATCTGAGACTACAGCGACATCCTCAGAGTGCTTGAGAGTTGAATCAGCATGCAGAATATTTTGAAGAAACCTCCCAGAGGGAGAAGGAAAGGGCCTGCAGACACAAGAATAAAGTACTATAAACTGTATTACAGTGATTTAAAGCATTGGTTTTTTTTCTTCTTTAAAAACCTTAGAAACACTAACTTGGAAGGTGGTAGGATGTTATCTTTTGGGAGAGGAAGAGGAGTGTCTTTCAGAGTTGGGGCAGAATCCATGTCACATTTCAAAGCTGATACCACCATAGCGTTTCTGAGTTTGTTCCCACGCTCTAGAATAACTGAGATGAGAGAAAATGTTGGGAATTTTTTAAGAAGCAGTCAGATTTATGCCTGTGTGATTATTTAAAACGGATGCATACTCTTGTTACAACAAACCTGAGAGGATATCATTGGTTGATTGGCCACAAGGTTCCTGACCTGATGAAGGGTTACCAGCTGTTTGACTGTTCTGAGATCTGTTTGTAGTTGGCATCTGATTCTCCAGTGACTCCTCTTTGCTTTTTTCTTTCTGGGCATTTTGGAAATATAAGTGATCTTTCCCTCTGAAAACAAATGCAGAATTTTAAACTTAGTATTTGATGTTCTATTACCGTTCCATTACAGATAAACAGAAAAAACACAAGAAATATCAAACCTTGGTGTGTTTCTACCGCTGCCTCCCACTGATCCTTTCCCGCTGCCAGCCGAAAGCGACCTTGGCTGCGAGGGAACAATCAGTGTGGTGACTTGTGGTCCTTCAATGCTGATATCTGTGGCAGGACCTGAGCTGCTGCTGTCATAGGCTTCAGTCAGAGGCTCCAAATTAAGGGAAACCTGTGGAGTTAACAGAAAAGGCTGTGATATTTGCTTTATAAATGGTCCTCTCTCCTCTCTCTAGATTCATCTTTAGACACATATCAATAAACATATTAGGATGCCTCTTATTGTATTGTATTTATTTATCAGGACAGTGTAAAGTTTTTAACATAAATGATGCACTGTACCAGATTTAGCTTCAAGCTAATTCTCATCTGCAGTCCCTTACAATTAAAACATATAACAGCACAATAACAAACAGTACAAAGCAAAAAAAAACACAGGACACACTTCACAAAGCCACACACAACAGCACATCACATACACCCACAATGTCAACCAGAAATCAACAATACAAGCATGTCAAACCAAAGGCAAGATTATTTGAGAAGACAATGAGATCAAATCCAGACTCAGTGGCCACAGAGCTGAGCAGCAATTATATTAATTCTGTTAATGAATCTGTAACACAGTAAGGTCTCAGCTGGAGTCAGCTGCTGAACAGCATCCCAGCAGTTGGTAGTGATTGTTTGGCCTGCCTTTCAACACTTCAGCAGGACATTTACTTCCCTCAATAGCAAATTTAACTGCTTTCTTAAGGTTAAGAGGAGTATCCCTATTCGCCATATAGCTCCTAATGTATCCGGAAGGATGAAGTCTGTTTACAATGACTTCAATATTATCTGATAATTTTCTAAATACATACAATTTGTGAAAGTAACACCAGCAACAATTCTTACTGTGGCTGAATGTTTGTCTGATTTTCAAGAAGCTGTTGTAGGAAACCAAACATCACTCAGAGTTGCTATTCTAAGGTTGCTATTCTGCAGCTGACAGGTAAATTAATTCAAATTTCCACTGACCTGTAACTCTCCCAGCTTTTCAGATGTTGGCGATACGAGAGTGTAAAATCCACTGATGGGATGTGACAGAGAGAGACGGGAAATGCCAGCAACCTGAGCCCGTGCGATCGGCAAATGATCTGGTTTTGTCAGAACTTCCAGCACCAAAGAACCCATATCTGTTTAAGAATGACAGATTAACTATAGATTTAAACATATCAGACTCAAACATATTAAAGCCTTCTTGGTTACCTGTAAGATATGAGGTGAACTGCTTTGGGCCACAGCGGATTGGGAAGCACGCTGTGGTCTTGATGGTCTTCTGTGACAGCTGCGATCCATCTCTTGGAAAGAAGTGTGTACCATTAGACGACTCTCCCCACCAACGCAACCTGACGAATGTCGCAGACGGAGGCTTGTGAATCGTCCATAACACCCGGCTTATCGTTACCCGCAGGAAGCATCTCAGCTGACCCTCGACCAGAGGAGGCAGGCTGGTGGAGGGGGACACATCGCTGGGGACTGTAAAGAGTTATTTTTGATTACAGCAAAGTCAAGAAATAAATTCAAACACTAAAATCTAAAATCAACAGTCAACATATGATCAATATATGACTTCATATAGGTATTGTCGAGATAGTGTAATTATTCAATATTATTGTTTATTAATGTTCTGCAGAATAATCTTCGCAATGTCAATCTTAGCATGTTGTCCAAATTAATGACTTTGAACAAACTGAAATTAAAAGTTTTTGTTTTACACAGATGAAATGTTTTATGTAATACATAAAGGTGAAAGAAGTCTGAAGATCAACTTGATTCTTTTGCATATGATTTTTCAAATATTTGCTATATTGTGATATATCAATGTCTGAAAATATTTCTATTAATATTGTGATAATAAGTTCAGCTATATCACCCAGCCCTACTCTTCACATCCACAAATGTGCAGAAAGCTTACAAATGTATCACACTACATAAAAGGAATACCCACAATAAATCCCTATGAGCTGCTGTACTAATCCCTATTGCAATAGTTGAGAGCAAAATGAGTAAAACAGGTATTATTGACAACAATGATGAAGTAACTTAACGATGTTTTTTCTTTTATGTAAGCAATATGATTTGATACTCTTTGAAATTGTGCTGACAATTATTTTATTGACATAGCACTTTCACCTGGACCACCAAGTGTTGGAAATCAATAGGATTTCACAATGACTTAAAGTTGCAAGTGTGAAAGTGGAGCTGTACTGCAAAATGTATTTAATCTTTAGCTAACAAGCAAAGTGCCTGATCTGTCAAACATGTGCAGCAGCATTTATCAACAACAAATACAGGAATACAACATTGTAAGCGACATATTTTCACAACACAACTGAGTTAATATTTAAATCAAATTCATAAGTGGTGTTCGTCTACATCTTTTCAATTCATTTACTTAATTAGGATAAAAGCTGATGTTGCTGTACGCTTAACAATGTTTAGCATCCCTTCACAAACTGCCCCAAAACATACTACAGCGTTAACATAAACACATGCTTAATAGAGCACATTAGCTACGTTAACAACATTGACAACACATGCGAAAACAGCAGTACAAACCGATAGAAAGCGAGAATAAATTACCTCAATGCAACATTACCTATTGTGAAACTGACAGCTGACGCTATCAGCTACTTAACTACTTAGCTGCATTGCTAACAGGTAGCTAACAACAGTTTACCTCTCTTTTTGCTGCCTCCAGCGTTGACGGTCCTCTGTTTCCTGCTCTTCATCCCTCCACTCAGTAAATATAAATGGTGGATGATAGCCTGGACAAAGCAGTGGCTGCACTATGAGCAGGCATGATTTTTTTTTATTTCAATCACACTCCAGCAAACTAATAATCCGTTTAACAGGGCTGCTCGGCCTAAACACACACACACACCGACACACACAAACCGCAGCGCGCAAAACTGTTTCCCGAGCAACGAAGTCCGACCGATAACTTTCGTCCCGCCTCCGCTGCCGCTGCCTGTCGCAGAGGCATTCTGGGAAATCGAGTTTTCATATGTTGGCGTCGTTAAAAGTGACGTTTCTGTGGGAAATTGACAAATTTCTGTACATTGAACGGACGCTGATCGGTGATAACAACGATACCAATATTTAGGTGAATATATCTGAGATTAAAAATACTCGAAATGGCTATAGTTGCCCGTGATCACTTTGATTGACCCGAATCTCGTGGAAACACAGATATAATGATTACAATACATGGTGTACAAAATGGTTAATATAATATAATATAATATAATATAATATAATATAATATAATATAATATAATATAATATAATATAATATAATATAATATAATGAAATAACCGTCAGTTACAATTATCATTCATTTATTTAAATTTTAAGGTCTGAACAAACATGAAGGCAATACTCAAAAGTGTGTTGGCTCTTTATTTGTTTATTTTTTCCAATGGACTTATATGACAGCAGTCTTGGTGTAGTTCCACTACTGCATCCTAAAATGTATTACAATTATAAAAGTCAGGGTAGTACAGATTGTGATCCATATTGGTTGATAACAGATCCATGCTTTCTTTTATGTCACCAGCAGATGGAAGCACTGACCTTGTCATCAGCTCACTGACGGACAGTCTGTGGTCTGTGCTGACAGCTCGCCCTCTACTGTGGAGGACGAAAATGACTTAAGTATAAATAAATAAATAAATAAACACATATGGTAATGAAAAAGGACATAATTAATATATAATTGTTGATTTATTTTCTACATTTCCATAAATAATATTTTATTTAGGCTATTTCTGTATTTCTACATTTATTTATTTATGCTTGCTTACCCATGAGACAAAACCCAGAGATGTTCAATTCAAAATTATATGAAACCTAGGAAAGGAGGACCTCATAAATGAGAAACTCGGGACTGTTTGGCATTTTTCCTTAATAAATGACTTAAGCAAATAATCAAAATTGTTGACGCTACAATTTCTGTTGCACTAGTTGCAGTTATGTTTTGTTTCACATGGCAAGTTTTTATTGCTTTTTCTTAGAAACAATTTAAAGGCATAGAGGTGAAACATAAGGAAAAGAACCTGCCAGGTTATTTGCAGGATGACAAGTGTTTCAATGATGTTCTCTCAAAAGTCGAGGAGGAAACTGAAGTCAAGGAAAAGATTAAATACTCCATTCAGAAAAAGGTTGTCACGTTGTGTAGATATTTCATAATTTACTGTTGTAGCTTTTGCATTTATATTTGTTTCTAACTGTGCCTTGCATAACATTTGTCTTAGAAACTGACACATACCATACTGTACAGTATGGTATGTGTCAGTATGGTATGGGACAGTACTGTACAGTATGGTATGGGATAGGTTAATTTTTGTGTTTTTGACAGGATCCCAATGAAAAAGGTCAAAGCAAAGGAGCTGGCTGATCAGAAAAGGGACAACGTGGTACTGGAACAGAATGAATGTCCAGAAGGTGCAGCATAATGCAGATTTGAAGATCATGAACTGAAAGCTGAAACTGAAAGAGAGACTGGAGAAGATGCACTCTCAGCTCTCCTCAGTGCTTTCTGCCTCTAATATGAACCGAACTGCCCTTGATGAGGTCACAAAGAAAATTGAGTTACTGTTGTATACGCCCTCTCTGTTTCCTCCTCTATCAGCAACAGTCATTGATGAACCTCTTCTCTTTATCTCTGATATTTTTATGTATATTCTTTGAAATATTTTTAAGATGCAGGGTGTATTTTATACATATTGTCCTATTGTCTATACAAGAACATAAAAGAAACATGTTTGTAGGAAGATATTGACTCCAGAAAAGATTCCATCAAGAACTTACAGTATATAAAAGCAAAGATTTCCAAGGTTAGTAGTTTATTTACTCTCTGAAAGTGCTGCCATGCATTTGTTTAACTGATCTGTATGCAACTACATGTATTCAATATATGTTTGTAGTTTATTTACGTGACATTCATACTTAAATGAAACGACTATGCATCCGGCAGGCCTGTAAGGAACTACTTGCTGACCTCTGAGACAAAACAAAGAGCTCTGGGAGTCCCTGTGGAGGAGCTTTTTGTAAAGCTTTTTGAGAGCAAAGACTGAATCCTTCACAGCAGATCATACTTTTTTTTATTGCATTAGATGCCAGCATACTTCTTCTCTTTCGATTCAAAAACTGATATTCAGTAACAAAAAAAAACATGAAATGAAATGTTTGATGAAATGAAATGATCTCAGAAATTTAGTATGATTATTGTAAGTTATGTATTTTTCCTTTAACCACAATTTCTGGCAGTAACTCAATGAAAATGAAAATAAATTAATTCATGAAATTCCTCAGTGTCATGTGTCACTGGGAGAGTCTGTGCCATAGGACTATGTAGTAATTTGCTCTTTCTTAAGCCTGTGTTTCATTTCTGTTTTACTCTTTTACTGTTGCTGTGTAGTTTGTTAAGTGTCAGTGTCAGTTCTGTACATTTACTGACTCTATAAGTCATCAGCTAGCTGTAAATATGTTGGGAAGGTTCCCAAAATGTTGAAAAGTCTGTCTTTCAGTGTGCAGAAATATTATATGTACTTGACAGTGTGCTGAGGTAGACCTAAGGTACACTCATATATGCTTTAGGTAGTCGTCAAACATGTTGGTGGTGAAATCTCTCTCCTGCATAGCAACAAAGCCCTCTGCAGCCATGTTTGTTGTGGTGATCATGGTAACAGAGAGGGCCACTGAGGGTGTATAGGAAGAGTGCAAAGATTTATTTAAAGCTCTGTTCCTTCCAGGAAGTTTATTTTGTTTTTTATTAGACTGCACAGGTCAAACTGAAAACACACATTTGCAGATGATTTGCATTGGAAATAAAACATAACTATACACATACATAACTACAATTTGTGTTTCTATCAATATGACCACAGTAGTTATTAACCTTTTATTAAACAATATTGTATCCAATCTTTTAATCTAAATTGATTAGACACTTAACACTGTTTTTAATAACATGAACCTCATATTGTAGTGAAACTTAGTAGAAAGAGCTTCAGCCAAAGCAGAGCCGTTCTATCCATCAACTCCGAGGGAAAATAATCAAGTCCTGCTGTGTACCCAGGAATGTGCAGCATGTATCCAGTATATGGCCTGTTCTTATATTTTCTGTGAGTAAGAGTGCATGGAGAGTGTTTGTGTACACTCTGGTGAGCTGGAAAGAAAAACTTATAGTATACAGTATCACTCTTGGCAAGGTGAGGTGTTATCCCTCTGTCCCTTATTTTTCATTCTCACCAATTCCTGCTGCTCAAGCAGCAGGGATTCCCAAAAAAAAGAAAAGTGAATTTTAATACTGTGCATGCCCCACCTCACTTGGTTTTTAGATGGGTTATGACCTACTTAGACACTGATATCTGAGATATCTGAGTGGTATGCAGACAGAGTTTGTTGTGTGAGTTCAGACATGAATCAGATGAAGCAGACGGGTTCCAGATCAGTTAGCGTGCAGAGCATGATTAATGAGGGCTAGCCTCTGAAGCTCAATAAGCGTCTGACAGATCTAGTTCATCTATTCCATTACGTCAGTCAGTTACATCAAACCAAATTGAAACAGTCTCCCACAGTGATGACCACATTGTTCAGTCAGCCGGGTATAAACAGCCACACTCACAATGACTCGTTCCTTTGACTCATAGCACCAGTATGAACTGCACTCCTGAGGTCTGAGATGAACAATTACAGAAGAACTTGCACTAAAATCTCTTTAGATAATCTGCAGTGTACCAACCAAACAGGAAAACATGTAAATAGTACATTGAACATTGTTTCTTTAACCCCTTGAACACAGATATTACTCTTAAAGTCACAAAATAATTTTTCCACTCTGTACAACAACGTCACATGTTCTTTGCTTATTTCAGCACTTCATCGAAGCATTATCACACATATGTTGATCAGTATTCAAATCCAAAAGCAGCATTTATTTTTATTTTCCAGACCATCATTTTATATACATTTCACTGTGGCTCAGCCAGGCACATTAGGTATCTCTGTAAACTTTGGCATCCACACATTTTAAATAAAGTTCTGAGAGTCTGAACAAAGTTCAGCTGTGTTGAACATTTATATTGACAGACCCTGAGAGGGCCTGTGTAGAAAAACTGCTGCATAAGATGCCAGTTTGTAAGCAAACTGTGGGCAGGAGGCAAACAGCCCTGCACAGTTAACTGAAACCAGCACAGTGTGCAAAGGCAGAGGCCTCTCTCCATCCACAGGAACTGGCCAGTAAGAGCAAGAGAGCATTTGGCCTCTTGGGGCTGATTGCCAACTGCCCCACTCCTCCTCCACCCCACCTTCCAAAACGCAGCTCAGCTTTGCACTATCCATGTCCACTGCAGCACTGTCAGCTGTATGCTCCATGCTCCAGGCTCCCTGGGGCCCGGGTCTCCAATCACAGATGCAGGCTGCCCCTCAACAGCTCTCACCTCCCCTGCCTGTGTGCTCACTTTCTGGCTGCCTCCTTCTCTCCGCCTGCAAGTGTGCCTTGCAATTGTAGAGGTTGGCTCTTGTACTCCAAGGGGCCCAGCTAACGCTCCACCCCTCTCACTCTTCAGGATTCAGGCTGCAACGATGTTGGAACTCTTGGCCGTACTCATGGATCCATTTGTTTGCCACTGAAACATACAGACATTTGGAAACAGTTCAAATATGCTTCATAACAAGACTAAGAGTCTACAGACACACTAGCAACTCTGTGAGGCTGTGCGTAGGAACAGAGGTGTTTTGAGCTAAATGCTAATAACAGAAATGATTGATGGTATAATGTTTACCATTTTCACCATCTTAGTTTAGCATGTTAGCATGCTTTGATTTGATAATTAGCTCAAAACACATAGTTAAATTGAGGTTGATGAGAATGTCAGTTTTGCAAGTGATTGGTCAGAACTTTATTGAAAAAATTGAAATTTTGACCTTATGATGGCATTAGAAAAGTCAGATTATCAAGTTATTACAATTCAATCTGATGGGGACATAATGTGCCAAATTTCATGGCAATCCATCCAACAGTTGTTGAGACTTTTCACTCCGAACCATAAAACGTCAACCTCATGGTGGTTCTAGAGGAAAAGTCAAGGGATCCCCACTCACTGGATACTGAGAACTATGAATGTCTGTGTGCTGAGATACTTCATTAGATAAGTGAAATATTTGACCTGTTGGTGGCGCTAGAGGAAAAGTCAGGGGATCACCAAAGTCATTAAGATTCACTGTTGGGGCACCATCAAAATCTGCACCAAATGCCATGGAAATCCATCCAATAATGGTCGAGATATTTCACTAAAAACAACTACGTCAACCTCACGTTAGCACTGAAGGGAATGTCAGATGGTCACCCAGGTCAATAGGATACATATTCTGAACACATGGAATGTCTGTACAAAATTTCATGGAAATTCATCTGATAGCTGCTTGAGATATTTCAGTCTGGATCAAAGTGGTGGACCGATTGACCGACAGACCGACATTGCCAGCCCTAGAGCCATGCTGCTAGGATGCCTAAAAACAACAGTACAAATTAAAATTATTCTTGTTTGAGCTTCTTTTAAGCCTTTGAATAATTCAGCTTGAGAACTACATTTTTTATGTTATAGCCTTAATATCTAATTTCTGATAACAATCAGTTTAATGAAACAGGAAATGCTTCTGCAGCTTATTTGTGATTAATATCCTTCTGTTAGTTTAACTAACACACATTTCAGCTGCCAACAGGCAGCAGACATTTAGCTCCCAAGATCAGTGCTCGGTGTCTGAACTGCACTCTGTAACATCTCTAAATGCATAATGCAGCACAGATGTGCCCTAGCTCTCATAGATGGGCTCCTGTACAATATGAATGCTGAACACTGGATAACTGTTATGAGAGACAGACCATGATAATGATGCAAGAAGATTAACGTTTTAAAACAGACAGCAAGGAGTCTGACTAATTCCTGTAATTTGCTATATTTCCATATTCACATCACTTTTTGGCTCTGTTGGCAGCATAATTACATCATACACTGAATATACTGACTCTTACCCCATTTGTCCCCAATAAGCACAGGGCAGCCAGCATGCAGGGTGTCTACATCCCCTTCACCATTTCTATGGAGATTCCACCAGAAGATGGCAGCTTTCTGTGATAAAAAAAAAAAAGTTAGAATGTTTTTTGGTCTAAACTTCTCAATTAAAGCTGTGTTCTAACTAAACATATGTGACAAATATTAGGAAATAGGAGCCAAGAACAAGCACTCTTGCAGTTATATTATTTTATTGGTCATCCTATCAGTTTATGAGGTTCAGTTATTTTCTTGCTGCCCAGACAGGAAATGAGATCTCAGTAAAATGAAATGAGAAAGGTTAAACCACAGGGATGGCCTGGTACTGTAAAACTTCCACAGCAGCTCATTCATCAATCCAAAAACAGCCTCAACCTCCACAGAGGCTCAACCATACAATAGCAGTATTGTGGTAAGAAATCTCATGGCTGTTGTTGCTATGATCTGACCTTTTAGCATTTTGACAGCTGCGCCAGAGAATGCGGGTGAGGTGCAGAGTGAGTTGAAAATTCTCTAGTTTCAGGCAAAAATGACATACAGATAAAAAGAGGCTACTTTTAGCTCATCTGAGACATTCGCAGTGTGTTTACCTCCACGACAGGAACACTGAAGTTGGCGTAGATAAAGGCTGTGGACCCACCTGCCTCGACAGAGCTGAGCTGTGGAAAAGGACATTCCTTCAGAATTGTGTCTTGTGTTTATGCGCTCATGTTATGAAAAGCCACTTTCTGTCTGCCACACTGTTTTCAGAGTCTCACGAAAACCTTTATAACCACTTTCATTCAAACTTTCGCTGTGGATTAATTTTGATAACAATAAAATGTTTTTAAAACACAGTTACAAAGCAAAGAAATAGGGCAGGAATACTTAAGTAAATTGTATAATGGAGGTTGGAGACATCTGATTTAAGTTTATTGCATGACAGAATATCTATAAAAGTATAATTTAAAATTTTAAAAGCGTATTTCTGAGGTAAGGTCAGATCTTGTCTGAGCTCTTACGGCAGGTTGTTCCAAAGTCTTGCAGTACTCGTGGCAAAAGCTTGACCTCTTTTTTAATTTAGACTTGGGACAGCCAACAGGAATCTGCCCAAGAAGCTCTGGCAGCTATCTGGACCATAGAGAGTCATAAGAGGGTTAGATGAATACTTCACTCACATATATCATGAAGGTTGCCACTCGGTTCCCGGTTTTCAGCTTGTACACAGGACTCGAAGGTGACTGGTTGCATGAAAATGTAAACAGACATTAAAAAGTTGGTATACGGATAAAAAATGTAAAATATACATTAATCAAGTATTAGAACCTATAAACAAGTCTGTAACTTACGGTAGCGTGGTCAAAGTGAGGTTCATAATGGCCACCAATCCCATAATTCACCACTTGGAGGTACTCGCCATATGGATGCTTCACATTCAGACCTGTGAGCATGGAGATCCTCTGGTCCAGCTTCTCAACAATGGAGTGAGCTGAGACATTCAGCCATGCACTAGAAGTAAGACATATTGTTAATCATATCTATCAAAATCCTGGTAATCATTTAGGCATTTAACTTTCCTCTTTTGATTTGGATTGAGTATAAGCATTCTCTATTTTATGGACAGAAACTGGCAATTATTTGTGGTTTATTATTTACAAATTACAGCCGATACATGCCATAAATTGTTCTACTGCTCCAACAAATGTATTTTAATTGACTGCAGAAAGATGTACAATTTAAATGACTGATAATAAACAACATGTCATAAACTTTAGCACCTCTTGCTGATGCGATATTCTGCTGTTGCTTGTTTCTCTCCAGCTGCTACAACAGATCTTCTCAACTTGTGAGCAAAGACAGAAAACAAAACATTTCGTGATTGTGATTGTTAGAGCAGCCAAGCTTTGATGTCCAGCTGCAAGCCCTGACAAAATGTGATTAACAGCATGAACACTTGACCCAGTGGCATTTCAAAAATGCAAAACCGAGACCAGATAAGAGCAAAATCAAGAATGCAGATTCAAAAATTGGCAAAAACACAGTTTCAAAAGCTGCCACAATGATGGAATTGCATTCATTTTTCATCTTGTGTGCCCAGTCTTGGGGAGAGGAGGTACGAGTGTGTGAATGAAGGTTAATTCTTGACTGAAAATCAATAAGGATGCAAAAATGTGCGTAAGTGCCTTCACTGACTTCACCAACACACAGGCATGTCAAAGTTTACCTCGAAGTCTGAGTTTGGAAAGCAGTCTGGGGAAGTCCAGATGTTTCGGACCGCCCTTAAAACTGAGCCTCTGTGATTTATTTAAACTGCAGATTCGTCACACTGCGTTCTGTTCATTTGATTTAAACGTGTTTTTCAGTTTGCAGTGGGTACAAAAACTGGCACAATGCTCTAAAGCAGAAATCTGGTAAAGTGATATTTCTGATGGATTTTGCAGATCAAACTACACAAAATGATGTCATTACAGGCACAAACCATTTCAAAAGAAGGAAAATACTATAAAACTAAGTGAACTTATCATTTCACCCATCAATTCATCACCAAGAAAACCTATTCTCTGCTCAAACGGATCTGTGTTCTTGCTGGATCCCAGGCGGTCCAAATAAGGAACTGCGATCCAGAGAGAACAAAGTGTAAACCGTGGTCATGGTTAACGAATGCTGCTCACTGCTCCAAACTAATACCGTACTCTGGGCCTGTTTTCAATCAACCCACAAGCTGACATAATGATGAAATAAGCACAAGGGTTTCCATCTGAGCAAAGGATGGAAAACTCATTGAATAATGCCAAAACCTCACAGAAACTATAGGGCACCAATTGAGCTAGCCCACCAAATATTTCCTAAAGGAACTGAGTCAGCGTACTGTAAGAAGCTCTGAGGACAATGCTCTGTAGCTTTCATTTAGATGAGCAGAATATTGATAGTTACTGTTGGATAGATACTGATGCAATATGAGAGTGTGCCTGTAGAGCTCAGCAGGATCATGTAGACACTTTGAGGCACTCAGCCAAGTTTTCAGAGTGATATATCCCTCATTCCTTAAAGCCTTACTAAAGGCTGGGAAACGGACCAACTCTTCCTCCACAGGGTCTTTCCAGGATCTTTCCAGCAGGAAAAGGTACACGGTTGGCTTAGACTCCAGCAGCCAGAGAGCCCCACAGCAAGACTGGATAACTAAGTAATAATGCATATTTACAGGAAATGTTTTTATCATGAACACTCTTCCTCTTAATGAAATAAACATAAATTCAATCTTGAGTCATGCACTTGTAGTTAAATGTTGCCTCCTGACTTCAAGATCAGTTTCCTTTTCAGTGTGCTTGTTGCAACAAGAGAGACTAAATGACCCAGAGGAAAACATTGTTCACAACTTCTCAAACATTTAAATGCCGCACTGGACACTGACAACAAAATCTCATTAAGCGAACTTGTTTTTCTGCAGTGAAAGAAAAAGCTCTACACTGCTCATTGTCCAAGAGCAAGAAAACTTTAGAAACAGTGACACTGATGAAAATGTGAGTATTGGTCAGACAAAATAAGTTGCTGTTTTCCTATGAATGCACAGTTCTTGCAAGCATTTGCATTCAAACTGTAAGCCATCTTGAAGGCCGTCTAGGATGAACTAGTTTATAAAGGCAATTGCAAATATGCCTATTAAAGATTGCATTACAAGTGAAAAGACAATTTTAAAGTCATGGTCACAGGCTGCTAATATGATCTCTATCTCTAATGGAAAACTAACAACTTGGAAGATGTCCAGGAGGCTGAAAGAGAAATAGAAATGTGTAGGAAAACGTATAACAGTGATAGAGCAGTGGCAACACCAACATAGGGTAGTTTCTGCTTAAAAAGCCATAGAGACAATATATTTCTAATATATCCCTCCTATCAGTCGATAACAAAATAATTGACTTAAGTCTTAAATTTTAGAATCACAAAAACACTGTGTAACTTCTTTGAGGTACCAGATTTTCACATGGCAACGGCAAAACATTACAGTTCATGTATTTGTTGATTTCAATAAACTTTAACAGACTCTCTTAAACTCTTCCTGTTTTTGTGAGTCCCATGTGGAAAAAAATAGCACAGCCATTGGATGATCTAATTGGATAAACTAAAAAAATGCTTGGTGTTAATTGTAAAGATGTGGCTCTATGTCTTAATTCCTCAAAAGCTGATATATTGGAGACAAATGTTTTGTAGTTTATCCACAAGTGATGAGAAACATGCACACTGCTGGCACTTACTCCTGGCTGAGCGACTCTCTTGACATCTTCAGCCTCTTTGTCAGTGATGAAATCGTGATACAGAACCACATAAGGCTGCAGGCTCAGTACTTCACGTCTTACTGGCTGCAGTAGCAGCCCAGGACTGCCATTGTTGAAATAGTCGCAGAATAGTCTGGGGTTTTTAAAATGCATTGGCTGTTAGAAAGAAACATGATTCTGAAGTCAATTAACAAGGTCAAATCAAGAATTGTTTTTCTTTTTCATCAACAAACAATTTTTCTCTCACCACGTAAGCTTAAAGGGGACGTATCATGCATATTTCCAGGTCTTTTTATTGTGGGGCTTTACTGGAATATATTTGCATTATTTACAGTTCAAAAAACTCCTTATTTGTCTTATAATGGCCCTTTATACAGCCCCTCAGTTCAGCCTCTGTCTGAAACAGGCCATTTTAGCTCCTCTCTCTTTAAGGCTCCCCTCCCAATGAGCCTACTCTGTTCTGATTGGCCAGATCCCAGAAGCTGCCTCTCAGCAGATTTCCGCTAGTTCCAGAGGCTACATAAGCAAACAGAAGTAGTCTGATTTTGCTTCTTTTTCCTTTTACTTTACAGGAGAAACTATAAACTTCTCAAATACATCTGTAGATGTTCAAGCCTGAATCTGATCTGAAATATGCGAGTGGACAAATAGGCCATAGGACAATCTTAGCAGCAAGGACTGCTGAACAGACGGCCATTTATGGGCATGTGTAAACAATCTGATGTCAGTTTAATGGGGAAGTAGAGGTAACTTTGCAAACGGAGCATTGAGATCAGGTTGAAGCCTAGGCTTTTGACTTGAAGGTGGCATTTTTACATACATTCACCTCAAGTTTTAGAACATTAACTAAGTTTAACATAGACAGAATATAAATGACAGAAAAACCCAAGAAGCATGATAAGTCCCCTTTAAAGGAAAATGCAACTTTGAAATTGTTTTACAAGTCTTGACAAGGCAGAGAAAAGTTCAATCACAAACTTGTTTCTGGGAAAATTCTTGGATACAGGTTGAAACAAGAGAACTAACTGAATATGATTTAAATGAAAGAATATACTCCTGCTCTGCTCTGAAACTGCTTATGTAACATCCTCTTTCTACATTTAACTTACCGTTGGCTAAACTGTAAATAACAACTTTTTCCAAACTGAAAAACAATTGAAAATGTTTATATGTGCCTGGTGGAATAAACTTGCATTGAAAAAGCAGCATTCTTGTTCACATGTGGTTAGTATTATACAATTAAGATTACTCTAGTGGTCGTATTAACCTGCCCGGATATTTTCTTGATACACAGTGCGTGCACAGAATGATTAATGGTGGAAAATACCTGAGAGCCTTGGGTCTGGCAGAGTCTCTCATAAGTGTCCCTGGTCCTTAAATAATTGGAAGTGGGTCTCCTCAACCCATCACTCCTGATTGATTTGGGTGGAATCGTAACCAGCAGCTTCTCGTATTTCTCAACATTCTGCAAAACTCTTCCATTCATTGGATCTGAGAAGAAACACATAAGTAGAATAATAATACATTACAGGACATGTTTCTTAATGAGGTACCAGCAGTGAAGAGAGTTGTATATATATGAAAGAGACAAAAAAAAAAATTACCGTGATGCAGTAACTCCTGAGACAGACTAAGAGCATAGGAGACGTTTCCTGTCTGAAACAATGAGAGGAATTTAGAGCAGTGCTATTCATCAAACATTTTACAAGTGCTTGTTTTTCTCGAGGTCTTTCACTGACTTTAAAGTGAGAGAAAGCCAGGTGATCCAGAGCGTCCTCTAAAGTCCCCTCATTCTCAGGGCTCCACTCTCCTCTTGTTCCCCTGAAGAGACGCACCGACTCCTCCATCCACTGCACTGAGTGGTAATAGTCTTCCTGCTCATAGGCCACCTGTGAAGAGTGACACTTGGGTTACTTTTAATTACTGATATTTGGCAGTTTAAATGGTATTTGTCCCTGATAGCCATCCCATCCATTCAGATGGCAGCGAAGTGTTGGCATGCACTGGTGTGTTCTGTTACTAGAGGATTAAATGTGAGCTGGATTGCCATAATGGTTGAGTACCACCTTGATCTTCTGCCCGTTTTGACTTTTCTTGGTCTTATCTAGAGGCTGCAATGGTTATTTTATTTATTTATTAATCTGCCAAATTATTTTCTTGAATAATAGTTTAGTCTATAACAATGTCAGTCTTGATGGACGCTCACAGTTTCTCCAGAGCCTAAAGTGACGTCTTCAAACTATCTATCTATTATCTAAATAGTTGCAGATGAATTTTCTTTTGATGAGCTAATCAATTAATTGACTATCATGGCTGCTTTAGTCTCATCCATTTAGGGGTTTTGACATCTGGCTTTGTTTCTCAGTCTAGTCCACCTTCATGCATTTTCAAATTTAGAGATTACACCTGGACTAACAACAAAGTACAATTTGGGCTCATAGGAGCTTCTGCAGGAATTTCTCTGTGTTTACGTTCTCACTCCTTCACCACACACATTTGACCAATGAGAGGAAAGAATGTTCTCATCTTGCTTTTACTGATGCATTTTGGTTTGCTTGGAATAAAATGAACCAAGTTTAACAACTCATCCACTGACTCAGACTGGAGAAAACGCACAAGCGGTTTGAAAACACCCTAAAGTACTATTTCCATTCATATTTGACCTTTTCCTAAAGTTGATGAAACATAGACTGTCCAGATGGCCCAGTATCATTCGGAAATGATAAAGGGGAAATTTTTTTTTTCCAAAACCCAGTTTCTATTCAACAAAATGAGTTAAACTCCATAAATACATGTTTAAACACAAGCAGCTGTACAAGAACTTTCTGATCATAGAAGTCAACATGATTATAAATCTGACCAAACATTTGATGTAAGCTTTCAGTACATCACAATGTTGAGATTTGATATCAAGCCATCTCAGTGAATGGAGCGACATGTCTGTTGATCCTTAAGAAACACCTTAAGCATTATTTATACATTTAAAAAGTTATGAACACTGTTCTGTCTCAGACTTGCAAACGTGGTCTCAAACCCAGCTTGGAACTGACATGCAGGACTTGATTAAGTAGGTGTTGAGAAAAGGACTGACAGCACCCACATACTGTAGAGACAAGGTGGCATTGGGCTCCTCCCATCACAGATTACAGCCACAATCCCTCCAGACAGCACACAAACACACACAAGCTCAACTCAACTAATCAGACACACTGACTTCGACTTATCTTCCCTGCCATGAGTTTACAACCAGTTCACAACATTACACCCCATAATTTGTGAGCTACGGCAATGGGCTAAAGAGCCAATGAATTTTTAAAAATAGTTTAATAGGAAAAAAGACAAAATAGTCTGCAGAGCTTTTTATTGCCTAAATGAAGCATCAGCGGTAAGAGGATGGTTCCCTCCAACAATTCAAACATCTTTTTAACTTTCTCCTAAAGCAACTGACCAGCTACAACGTTCTGTTTGTTTTGAAGGACAGTTTAACAGCCATATAAAAGCATGTGTAGGCTGACAGCACCCTTAAACTAAGCATCTCTGTTTACAGAATGCCTCAGATAATCTCAGCCTCTGAACAAGTGAAGGCAAGCTCTGCTCTTTTGCTCCAAACACTTCTAGACTTCTGCTGCATGAGATAATGTCTTTTCCATACAGGAGGATGTCTCTCCCACACAGTGCCCTGCCCTTACACATCACCACTGTACATAAACAGTGGAACTTATTGTGGGGAAATCTTTATTTTTCTTTCTTTCATATTTGTATAATATTATATTCATCTTCATATTAAAATTGTTCCCAGGCACGTAATGGGAAGAATTCCACTTTTTCCAGGCTGACTGTCCCACCACACAATGACTGACAGGTTTGGACTAAAACTATTTTGCAGACCTTTGGAATGAGACGTTAATCAGGGATGGAAATTTTCACCGCATCCTCCAAAAATCTCTCCATTTCATTACCTCACATGAGCACTCATAGCTTATTTTACAGAAAGATGACAGACTTCTTTCAACACTCTCATCACACTTCTTTGCCATATAATGGAGTCATGCAGTCATGCATGCTGTACCTTTCCAACCAAAAAGCAGTCATCACCAGATAGTGGGACAGACACTGCAGGTATGCAGATATCAATAGGTTTGCCATTAGTGACCCTCTGGAATCGACCTCTTGCCAGACTCGCAACTTGGAGAGCATACACATCCTGTAGTCTCATCAGCCCCTTAGCGGCCCCCTGGAGGTCTTCCAGTTTGGGCAGACCGGCCTCTTCCTCCTCGTAACTGGACCTGAGGGCTGGACAGCAGAAAGGCCAAAAGGTGAACGGGGGGCGGGGGTTGGGTGGTGACAGCAGAGAAGTGGGTGGAAGGCGCTTAGTTATCACCACCAGATGTGTCTGTAAAGAAGCCAACCTTGTGTGTTCTCCATGGCTTCGTTGCTGTAGACGACGTTCAGCCACTCTGAGTGCAGGCGCTTGATCAGAGTGAATGCCACCAGCGGGTTCGCCATCGCAGCTGCAGGACCTTTGTAAACTTGAGCGTGCAGGTCAGACACTTTGGCATAAAAACTGTAGGGAAAGAACAGAGACTGTGACTAACCTGCAGGAAGCCGCTATCATCATCATCATCATTATATCGGGGCAGATGAATAAAAGCTGATCAATTACTGTTTTAACTTGCATGATCAAAAGGGCTCATATAAATATAAATTGGTAGGGAGTGACCCACCAATTTATATTAAAGTTTCAAGATTTGTTCCCCTTCAGTCATCTTGATTCTAGTTTAATTGAGGTTTCTGACCGGAGGAATGTACCGCCTGTAAAACCTAACATTTCATTTTCCTTCTAGTTAATATTATCCCAATAGGTTTTGACAGTATAAGTCAAATATGAGCTAATGATGTTTGTCATTTCTGTGTCAGAAAAATGAGATCCAAATGAGGTTTACTATTTGATTTGGATGCAGGACTCCCAGCTGTGAATCAGAAAATGTGACCACATCCTGTTAAAACCTCCACATGTGCTGTCATCATCATTTCTAAAAGCTTGTTCCATTATTATTCACTGTCTGTGAAACAACTCCAGGATTTGTCACCGATCGGTCTTTTGTCTCTGCTATTAGGAGAGATTCAAGTTTTTCTCCAACTAAAACAAAGCTGTGGATTAGTGTGGATTTTTCCTTTATTTCTCCATAGACTGTTTCCCTACAGAGAGGTACAGAGCTGTGTCTGGCGCTTTTTCACTACTAGACTGATTATTTACACTTCTGGCATGCAAATGACAAGGAATGCTATCTCTTATCAAAAATCTCTGCATGCCTGTCACTCACCGTTTGATGTCCTCCAGTCTCTCCACCTCGTGGTCAATATAAGTTCTCAAGTAATTGATCAGCTTCCGTTCAACACTGATCGCCTGCTTTACGTTCAGCAGCGACGTATACATTTCACCTACAGAAACGGGGATCACAGCTGAAGCCAGGAGACCCCAATTTATGTAAACACATGCAATGCACTTCATCTCCAAGGCAGAGAATAAAGCTGGCGTTACTCCAGCAGCTACTGACTGTTTCCTCTCAGTGTACTGAACAGCACTGAGGATCTTCAGGGTTTGCGCCTCCTGGCTCTCCCCTGATTCACAAACGTGCCTCTACAGTCCTCTCTGGGATCTCCTTCAGGTCTGAGATCAGCTTTCTGTTCATGGGACAGACCTGCAGCCTGCATTCAAAGCACAAGCACTTTCACATTACCGCGCGCACGTGACAGCTTTATTAGCTCAATAATCACAAAAATAGGCTGCGTAAAAGTTTATTGAGTTTGTGTCCAGCGCCAGTTTGTGATTAAACCAGCTGCACGTTCAGTTTGTGCTTGGCTGCATGCAAATTGATTATACCACGGTATCATCATTCATTTACTTTAAAAAAATGTTTTGTTTTTTAAAATTAGGCTGAATCTTATGTGTATTTCATATTAAATCTTTAATCAAATACTTGTGCATATTGGTGTTGAGTTTGGAGTTGTAGCGACACCTGCAGGTTGATGCTCTGCACAACAAGCTGCAGTAATAAAACTGCACAGTTCAGATATTTCAGCATTTGACTGAGAAAGAGAGAGAGCAGTAAATTATCGCTATACAGTGTTATTTCATATTATTATATGTGCTATTTAAACAGTAGTAGATAGATAGATAAAGTAAAAGATAGATAGAGTATCTGTTCTGTATAGTTTCCGTCATAGAAAGTACAAATATAAAAACTGTACAGAAATGGTATTATTCAAATTCATAGTTAAATTATGACAAAGAAAGTACACATTTTCACACATAATTTGAATATTTGGGTCCCCAAGGGTGACAACGCCTTACAGGATTGTTTTAATTATTTCTTATGGTTGAGATATTTAACCTATGAGACCTGTAACACAGTCTGACAAAAATCAAATATGATAACTTTATGTATACACATTCAATTCATACATGATTTACATCCAAATATTACAATGCTTATCTGCAAGTAGGGCTTGAAATACAAAGCACAGATTGTCTGATTTCTGAGTTTTTGTCTTTTAAATATTTGTGCATATAGACTCTAATAAAGGTAAGTGGCAGAAGGCCAGAAGCATTTTGAGTCAGCCTCCCTGCAACTCAGTCACACAGTTCATCATAAATCTTGTGTGATCAGCACTGCAGCCAGAATTGGAGACTGAATCTAAACTTTACTGTAGAGCACCTTGAATTAACTCTCTCCTTATTGATGATACTGGGTCAGATGTACAGTCATGGCCTGGTTTATATTTAACTGAGGTAGATCTATAAAACTGTTGAACTTGTCTCTAAAAACGGTGCCAATGTGTAAATAAAAGAAAGGGGTTATGATTGCTCTCTGAGGGCAGCAGAGGTTAAAAGAGTTTTATTCTATTAATGAGAAATTCTTGTTTAGAGTTTTGATTTTTTTTCAGCATTTATAAATGTTTTATAGTTTGTAAATCTTCAGATTACAATGAAACTTAATCATTTGTTGTATTTCTATATAAAGAA
The DNA here is from genome assembly GCF_963924715.1 of Thunnus thynnus. NCBI lineage: Eukaryota > Metazoa > Chordata > Actinopteri > Scombriformes > Scombridae > Thunnus > Thunnus thynnus. The sequence goes on from NC_089523.1 coordinate 24,402,621, forward strand.
AATATTTTAAACATGACAAATATGTCTTTTTTCATTTGTATATTTTATTTAAGAGCTGTGTCAAAACTAAATCAGTCAGTTTAAAAAGCAGTCCTGCGGTTTGCCTCTGACACGTGGTTTGACCTTGTTTGTGCAGCAGAGGAAAGTTTTCCCAATGTAGACCCTGAGACTCTGATCCCGAAAACCGTAGATGAGCGGGCTGAGAAAGCGTGGAATGAGGACGAAACAGAAGTAATTGAAAAAGGCGATGTCTTCTGGTAGCCAGTTGGCATGCAGCACTATAAGAGTTTCAGTGATGGGGAGAGTGTAGGCCAACATGCACAGCAACAGCTGAAAGCCATGCAGCAGCACAGTGTGCATGGCTTTGCTCACAGACACTCGGTCTTGTCTCATCTTCCTGGTTTCCAGCAGGATTCTCATGTATGTGAAGAGGATGATGACAGCCACAACTGCAAAGAAGAGCACACTCGCAGCTGCTCTGATTAATGTCTGGATTGGACATGAGTTGATGACGAAAGGTTTACAAAGCACAGGGGTAGAGAAGGCATCCACAGCAGGGTCACATTTCTCTATGGAGTAATCAATGACAGGGGAGATACAGCTGATGAGCCACAGAGACAGTATAATGATCCAGATGCGGTCTGAGCGCCAGGTGGCCGGGCACTGGAGAGGATAGAAGATGGCAACGTATCGCTCCAGTGACATGGTGGCCAGGATTAAGGATGTGTTCTGGAAAGTGACTGTGGATATGAACAGCAGAGGAACACAGTAGACAATGGCAAATTTTACCTTGCCCATGACAAAGAGGAAGAGCAAGACAGAGGACAGGAGCTGAAGGGTGTCATTGACTAGCATGTAGGCAAACAGGATGTAGCGTGAGGTGTCCAGAAACTGCCTGTGAGATGCAAAGATGTGAAGCATGAGGACAATGCAGCAGAGGAAGACGCAGAAGAAGGGGATAACCACGCACACTTTGATTATCACAGACAGGCTTTTGTGGGATGTTGCATTGAGTGGAAATTCAGTCAGATTCTGCATTTTTTCATGTGCATGTGGACTGGAGCAAACCTGTTAAAGAGATAAATAACTTAAGGCCTTTGTACATACTGAGAAATTTAAAATAAATACACAGTTATTATCTAAATAGGATTAAAATAAAGATTAAAGAGCAGCATACTGTCTATAAATGCTTAACAATTGAGAGACAAACATCAATTTCGTCAAGAAAAAATACCTTGTCTTTCCTCATTAACCCTTTTAAAGAGACTATTTGCACTTTTAACAATTTATACATTTCCACATTCAGAATTAATGATCACTCACCTAAGAATGTTTTCATCAGTCAGATGAACTGACCGAGCTTTATACTTATCATACAATGTTTCTTCAACGAGAAACATCTCTGGGATGATCCTCCCCTTATCTGATGTGTTTGGTCTGGTTCCAGTATGTTTGATTCAGGCATGATTCCTCCAGAGATACATTAATTCCATGCTATCGTCATGAAGCATTATTTTTCTCATTAGCAACACATTTCAGTAGGGAGATGGGGCTAATGGGTTAATAATGAAGCTAATGTGTAGTACATGTAGAGACATTATTTATGTGGTTTACCAGACAATCAAACAGGCAGTCAAGTCAATGATGTATAGCATAAGAATGATACAAAAAAGAACATTTTCCATCTGAGTACAAAAATGAAAATTTTTCCACTGACCAGCAAACAGTAAGAACCAGGAACAAAAACCCAGGCAAAAGCTTTATTTCTCACATTTATTTTTTTTCTTACATCTAATAATCCCATATTCATGCACAATCACAGTGTATTCTTTGCACCATGGCTTGAGCAATTTTATTTGATGCTACCGGTAGTTACTTTGCATATTCAGATTATACACACAAAAAAATGATGTGGTTATAAAATATGCATTTTATCGATTAAAGCAAAGAAAAGTGTATGAAGTAGTTAAATCTAGTTGCAGCTTGACCAGCTGCAACATTAAAATGCTGCTTACACGATGCATCGATTACAATAATCCAATAATCAAATTATCACTGACAATCCACATGTCCCATGTCTACTACTACTATTGTCATTATTAGTCATATTACTGTAGGTATGTCAATGAATGAATGAACATGACTTTCCTCCCAAAACTTCACCAGCATGTTGATTTCCTAACAAGAGGAGACAACATTTTGGACCTGGTCTACACTACCCACAAAGGGGCATACAAGGCCTCACCCCTGCCCCACATCGGACTCTCTGATCACATCACTGTTATGCTAATACCAGCATACAGTCCAAGAGTGAAAGTCACCAAACCGGTTCAGAAGCAGGTACGGGTGTGGCCAGAGGGGGCCTCCTCTGCCCTCCAAGACTGCTTTGACACAACAGACTGGGAAATGTTTAAGCAGGCAGCCACACACAACAACCTCACAGACATTGAGGAGTACACAGACACTGTTACTTCTTATATCAGCAAGTGCATCGATGATGTGACCCACACAAAAACCATCATCACTCGGGCTAACCAGAGGCCATGGCTGACAGGGGATGTCCATCGTCTGCTGAGGGCCAGAGACAACGCCTACAGAGCTGGGGATGAAACTGGCCTGAGAACAGCAAGAGCCAACCTGTCCCGCGGCATCAGGAAAACAACACAGGAATACACAAACAAGATAACCAGCCAATTTAAAGACTGCAGAGACACACAGAGCCTGTGGCAGGGCATTCAGACCATCACAGACTGTAAACCCGCACCACAGCTCTGCGACAGCAACATCTCTCTGCTCAACAACCTCAACAGCTTCTTTGCACGTTTTGAAGCACAAAACAACACACGCCCACAGAAGACTCCACCCCCCTCCCACGATCAGACTCTGTGCCTGTCAGCTGCCAGCGTGAAGAGGACACTCTTCGCCATCAACACACGCAAGTCAACAGGTCCAGACAACATCCCTGGTCGTGTGCTGAAGGACTGCGCAGAGGAGCTTAAAGATGTCTTCAAAGATATATTTAATACCTCGCTGAGGCAGGCTACCGTTCCATCATGTTTGAAGTCCACCATCATCATACCTGTGCCAAAGACACCCGCTCCATCCAGCTTCAATGACTACCGCCCTGTGGCACTGACCCCCATCATCACGAAGTGCTTTGAACGGTTAGTCATGTCACATATTAAATCCATCCTACCCCCACCCTGGACCCCTTCCAGTTTGCATACCGGGCCAAACGGTCCACAGAGGATGCAATCTGTTCTGCTCTCCACCCAGTCCTCACCCACCTGGACACAAAAGACTCATATGTGAGAATGCTGTTCGTAGACTTCAGTTCAGCATTAAACACCATAATCCCACAACAGCTAATCAGTAAACTGGACCAGCTGGGGCTCAACACCTCCCTCTGCAACTGGTTGCTGGACTTCCTTAGTGAAAGGCCACAAGCAGTACGAGTCGGCAACAACACCTCGAGCAGCATCACACTCAGCACAGGGCCCCCCCAAGGCTGTGTGCTCAGTCCCCTGCTCTTCACCCTGCTGACTCATGACTGCACACCAACCTGCAGCTCAAATCACATGGTGAAGTTCGCGGACGATACAACTCTGGTGGGTCTCATTACCAAGGATGATGAGACCCACTACAGGAAGGAGGTCAAACTTCTGACCACGTGGTGCAAAGACAACAACCTCCTGCTAAACGTCAGCAAGACAAAGAGATAGTTGTTGACTTCCGGAGAGGCCACACTCAACACCCTCCACTGACCATCAATGGTGGAGAGAGTGAGAGAGTGAGCAGCACCAAATTCCTGGGGGTGCACATCAGTGAGGACCTATCCTGGACCACCAACACTGCATCACTGGCGAAGACAGCACAGCGGCGCCTCTACTTCCTCCACAAACTTAAGCAAGCGGGAGCTCCCCCTCCCATCATGTGCACTTTCTACCGGGGCACCATTGAGAGCATATTGTCCAGCTGTATCGCTGTGTGGGGTGGGAGCTGCACCATCCAGAACTGGAAAACCCTGCAGCGCATCGTGAACACAGCTGGAAGGATCATTGGTGCCCCACTCCCCTTCCTGCAAGACATTTATAACACCCATCTCACCCGCAAAGCGACCATGATTGTGTGCGACGCCAGCCACCCTGCACACAGTCTGTTCAGCCTCCTGCCATCAGGGAGAAGGTACCAAAGCCTCCGTGCCCGCTCCACCAGACTCACTAACTGCTTCATACACCAGGCTGTCGGGAAGCTGAACTCTCTCCCCACCCTCCCACTCCCTCCTGGACACCCTGGACTCTGAACCCTGACCTTCAGAAACGGACTGTCTTTTGCACTACCACTGCACAATATCATGCTGCTGCACTATTTGCACTACAGGACAATATATATTTTATTTTTTTATTTTATTTATTATTATAGCATAGTCTTTATTTTAGTATAAGTCTATTTGTTGTGCACTTTTTTGTCTTACTTGTCTTACTTTAATGTTGCCACCATGGGATACTGAGAAACGTTTTCTCGATTCTTCTGTATGTTTGGCACATGTAGAGAATTGACAAATAAAAATCTTGAATCTTGAATCTTGAATATTTCATCCTGTATATTTTGACCTTAACTTCTTCCTCCACATGGTTGCTGTGGTTATTGATGGTCCTGCTCAGCTGTGTGGATCTAGGCGTGTACAAGCTGTGTGAAGACGGGAGCTACAACCTACAACTTAGTGTGACCCCTGCACTTTTATAAGTGGGAAGTGAGAAATTTTCATTATATTCGTATTTCATTGTTAGAGTGTTGAGGTAAAGGAAAAAGAACATGCACCAGCTATATGCTGACAATCTCTATAAAAACATTTATTTGTTGTTACAAAATAAAAATGGTATCAAGCAAACTACATAGTTCACTCACTGTTCAGTGTGAGACTTCAGTAATAGTGATTGGAGTAAAGTCAATGCCAGTAATCCAAGTAGTATGTAACCTAAAACCCCAAGCTAACTAAAATACATGGTATTTACAGATAGATAGATAAAGTAAAAGACTTTATTAATCCCAAATGGAAATTACACAGTGGTACAGCAGCCACTTAATATAAATCAGAAAGAACAAAAATGGGCTGAGTAAAAAAAAAAAAAAAAAAAGATGCTAAATTATTATCACAAAATAAGCTAACTTAAATATAAAAATAAATAGTGGCATTAGTAATTTGATTTGTTGGAAAATAACACAAGAAACCAGCATACAATGAAATTATAGGGAACAACTTATTAAAAATTATTATTTTCCCCCAAAACAAATAAATGCATCATTTTATAACTAAGTGTATGACATGCATGCATAAAAATGTACAATCAAAGAATAATTATGTAGTATATTGATATCTGTTCTGTATAGTTTCCCTGTCATAGAAAGTGCAAATATAAAAACTGCACAGAAATGGTATTATTCAAATTCATAGTTAAATTATGACAAAGAAAGTACACATTTTCACACATAATTTGAATATTTGGGTCCCCAAGGGTGACAACGCCTTACAGGATTGTTTTAATTATTTCTTATGGTTGAGATATTTATTTATAAATGTTTTATAGTTTGTAAATCTTCAGATTATTATGAAACTTAATCATTTGTTGTATTTCTATATAAAGAAAATATTTTAAACATGACAAATACATCTTTTGTCATTTGTATATTTTATTTAAGAGCTGTGTCAAAACTAAATCAGTCAGTTTAAAAAGCAGTCCTGCGGTTTGCCTCTGACACGTGGTTTGACCTTGTTTGTGCAGCAGAGGAAAGTTTTCCCAATGTAGACCCTGAGACTCTGATCCCGAAAACCGTAGATGAGCGGGCTGAGAAAGCGTGGAATGAGGATGAAACAGAAGTAATTGAAAAAGGCGATGTCTTCTGGTAGCCAGTTGGCATGCAGCACTATGAGAGTTTCAGTGATGGGGAGAGTGTAGGCCAACATGCACAGCAACAGCTGAAAGCCATGCAGCAGCACAGTGTGCATGGCTTTGCTCACAGACACTCGGTCTTGTCTCATCTTCCTGGTTTCCAACAGGATTCTCATGTATGTGAAGAGGATGATGACAGCCACAACTGCAAAGAAGAGCACACTCACAGCAACTTTGATTAATGTCTGGATTGGAGATAAGTTGATGACGACAGGTTTACAAAGCACAGGGGTAGAGAAGACATCCACAGCAGGGTAATGTTTCCCGATGGAGTGGTCAATGACAGGGGAGATACAGCTGATGAGCCACAGAGACAGTATAATGATCCAGATGCGGTCTGAGTGCCAGGTGGCCGGGCACTGCAGAGGATAGATGATGGCAACGTATCGCTCCAGTGACATGGTGGCCAGGATTAAGGGTGTGTTCTGGAAAGTGACTGTAGATATGAACAGCAGAGGAACACAGTAGACAATGGCAAATTTTACCTGGCCCATGACAAAGAGGAAGAGCAAGACAGAGGACAGGAGCTGAAGGGTGTCATTGACTAGCATGTAGGCAAACAGGATGTAGCGTGAGGTGTCCAGAAACTGCCTGTGAGATGCAAAGATGTGAAGCATGAGGACAATGAAGAAGAGGAAGACGCAGAAGAAGGGGATAACCACACACACTTTGATTATCACAGACAGGCTTTTGTGGGATGCTGCATTGAGTGGAAATTCAGTCAGATTCTGCATTTTTTCATGTGCACGTGGACTGGAGCAAACCTGTTAAAGAGATAAATCACTTAAAGGCCTTTGTACATACTGAGAAATTTAAAATAAATACACAGTTATTATCTAAATAGGATTAAAATAAAGATTAAAGAGCAGCATACTGTCTATAAATGCTTAACAATTGAGAGACAAACACCAATTTTGTCAAGAAAAAATACCTTGTCTTTCCTCATTAACCCTTTTAAAGAGACTATTTGCACTTTTAACAATTTATACATTTCCACATTCAGAATTAATGATCACTCACCTAAGAATATTTTCATCAGTCAGATGAACTGACCGAGCTTTATACTTATCATACAATGTTTCAACAAGAAACATCTCTGGGATGATCCTCCCCTTATCTGATGTGTTTGGTCTGGTTCCAGTATGTTTGATTCAGGCATGATTCCTCCAGAGATACATTAATTCCATGCTATCGTCATGAAGCATTATTTTTCTCATTAGCAACACATTTCAGTAGGGAGATGGGGCTAATGGGTTAATAATGAAGCTAATGTGTAGTACATGTAGAGACAGTATTGATGTGGTTTACCAGACAATCAAACAGGCAGTCAAGTCAATGATGTATAGCATAAGAATGATACAAAAAAGAACATTTTCCATCTGAGTACAACAATGAAAAATCTTCCATGTGACGTTCCACTGACCAGCAAACAGTAAGAACCAGGAACAAAAACCCAGGCAAAAGCTTTATTTCTCATATTTATTTTTTTCCTAACATCTAATAATCCCATATTCATGCACAATCACAGTGTATTCTTTGCACCATGGCTTGAGTAATTTTATTTGATGCTACCGGTAGTTACTTTGCATATTCAGATTATACACACAAAAAAATTATGTGGTTATAATATATGCATTTTATCGATTAAAGCAAAGAAAAGTGTATGAAGTAGTTAAATCTAGTTGCAGCTTGACCAGCTGCAACATTAAAATGCTGCTTACACGATGCATCGATTACAATAATCCAATAATCAAATTATCAATGACAATCCACATGTCCCATGTCTACTACTACTATTGTCATTATTAGTCATATTACTGTAGGTATGTCAATGAATGAATGAACATATTGCATCCTGTATGTTTTGACCTTAACTTCTCCCTCCACATGGTTGACGTGGTTACTGATGGTCCTGCTCAGCTGTGTGGATCTAGGCATGTACAAGTTGTGTGAAGACGGGAGCTACAACCTACAAGTTAGTGTGACCCCTGCACTTTTATAAGTGGGAAGTGAGAAATTTTCATTATATTCGTATTTCATTGTTAGAGTGTTGAGGCAAAATAAAAATGGTATCAAGCAAACTACATAGTTCACTCACTGTTCAGTGTGAGACTTCCGTAATAGTGGTTGGAGTAAAGTCAATGCCAGTAATCCAAGTAGTATGTAACCTAAAACCTCAAGCTAACTGAAATACATGGGTACAGTTTTTCAGACAGAATTGGCCAAATACTTTGAAGTTGTCCAGTAACTTATACCAAAATGTGGTTTATGGGTAGACAGTTACTAAAGCTGGTGGTAGGCTGTCAGTTCTGTGTGCATTGTGCTTGTGCCAAAGAAGACCACACGCGCACACACACACACACACACACACACACACACACACACACACACACACACAGACATCTGTAATGTTAAAGGAAATCACAAATTCTATTCTATAATGTTATTAGGACCCATGAGATGCATACATTTAAATGATCCTGACTGCATTCTCTCTCTCTTTGTAGTATTACAGTTATGCACCTGTTTGGTTGTAAATTTAGCTTCAAGACAGAGCAAAGACACCATCACAAAAAACTTTACTCTGGTCCATGGTTAGTTTTAGACTCCCTAATTTATGTATTCCACCTTGCGCAATTTGTGCATTAATATCTGTTCATGTTTCTCTCTTTCACTAAATCAACCAATCTTACTGTGGAGGACTGGAGGTTATGGTCATAATGTCTTGATCTCTCCTGATTGTTGACAAGGAAACATGTACACCAACATCCTGGAGAGCATTCTTGACTTGCTGTGCAGTCATGAAGGGGGTTTCTGACCGGAGGAATGTACCGCCTGTAAAACCTAACATTTCATTTTCCTTCTAGTTAATATTATCCCAATAGGTTTTGACAGTATAAGTCAAATATGAGCTAATGATGTTTGTCATTTCTGTGTCAGAAAAATGAGATCCAAATGAGGTTTACTATTTGATTTGGATGCAGGACTCCCAGCTGTGAATCAGAAAATGTGACCACATCCTGTTAAAACCTCCACATCTGCTGTCATCATCATTTCTAAAAGCTTGTTCAATTATTATTCACTGTCTGTGAAACAACTCCAGGATTTGTCACCGATCGGTCTTGTGTCTCTGCTATTAGGAGAGATTCAAGTTTTTCTCCAACTAAAACAAAGCTGTGGATTAGTGTGGATTTTTCCTTTATTTCTCCATAGACTGTCTCCCTACAGAGAGGTACAGAGCTGTTTCTGGCGCTTTTTCACTACTAGACTGATTATTTACACTTCTGGCATGCAAATGACAAGGAATGCTATCTCTTATCCAAAATCTCTGCATGCCTGTCACTCACCGTTTGATGTCCTCCAGTCTCTCCACCTCGTGGTCAATATAAGTTCTCAAGTAATTGATCAGCTTCCGTTCAACACTGATCGCCTGCTTTACGTTCAGCAGCGACGTATACATTTCACCTACACAAACGGGGATCACAGCTGAAGCCAGGAGACCCCAATTTATGTAAACACATGCAATGCACTTCATCTCCAAGACAGAGAATAAAGCTGGCGTTACTCCAGCAGCTACTGACTGTTTCCTCTCAGTGTACTGAACAGCACTGAGGATCTTCAGGGTTTGCGCCTCCTGGCTCTCCCCTGATTCACAAACGTGCCTCTACAGTCCTCTCTGGGATCTCCTTCAGGTCTGAGACATGGGACAGACCTGCAGCCTGCATTCAAAGCACCAGCACTTTCACATTACTGCGCGCACGTGACAGCTTTATTAGCTCAATAATCACAAAAATAGGCTGCGTAAAAGTTTATTGAGTTTGTGTCCAGCGCCAGTTTGTGATTAAACCAGCTGCACGTTCAGTTTGTGCTTGGCTGCATGCAAATTGATTATACCACGGTATCATCATTCATTTACTTTAAAAAAAAAGTTTTTAAAAAAAAATTAGGCTAAATCTTATGTGTATTTCATGTTAAATCTTTAATCAAATACTTGTGCATATTGGTATTGAGTTTGGAGTTGTAGCGACACCTGCAGGTTGATGTTATGCACAACAAGCTGCAGTAATAAAACTGCACAGTTCAGATATTTCAGCATTTGACTGAGAAAGAGAGAGAGCAGTAAATTATCGCTATATAGTGTTATTTCATACTATTATATGTGCTATTTAAACAGTAGTAGATAGATAGATAAAGTAAAAGATAGATAGAGTACTTTATTAATCCCAAATGGAAATTACACAGTGGTACAGCAGCCACTTAATATAAATCAGAAAAAACAAAAATGATGGGCTGAGTAAAAAAAAAAAAAAAAAAGCTAAATTATTATCATCACAAAATAAGCTTACTTAAATATAAAAATAAATAGTGGCATTAGTAATTTGATTTGAAAATAACACAATAAACCAGTATACAATGACTTTATAGGGAACAACTTATTAAAAATTATTATTTTCCCCCAAAACAAATAAATGCATCATTTTATAGCTAAGTGTATGACATGCATGCATAAAAAAGTACAATAAAAGAATAATTATGTAGTATATTGATATCTGTTCTGTATAGTTTCCCTGTCATAGAATGTGCAAATATAAAAACTGTACAGAAATGGTATTATTCAAATTCATAGTTAAATTATGACAAAGAAAGTACACATTTTCACACATAATTTGAATATTTGGGTCTGTAAAAGAAAACTGAATAATACGTTATCATTTGATATCTTGAATATATCATACATGTTTCAGATAGTGTTTAAGTTCAGTTTAGTGTTAGTTCGTGTTTCACACATGATCTAAATTCCTCTGTGCTATGTCTATTCTAAACTTAGTTCTTTGCTGTGTAAGATGAGGCAGTTGTGTGTTTAACAGTTAAGTTTATTCTGTTATACCCTTACCTGAGCCAGTGATAAGATAAACTGTAGTTATGTAGATGTTTATGTGTAAAACTGATAAGCTTTAGAGGATAGTGTGGTTTGTACTTAATTTAATATAGTAGTAATGTTGTTTTGTGATGCTACTTGGTGCATGCTTATGTACTGTCATATATGGTCGTGAGGAAAGACTGTTCCTAGGTTAGCTGAACTTTTGACTTATGTTTCTATCTGAGGGTTGGTTGCTGACCTATAAGGTTAGTAAACAGATGTCTTAAATTCTGTACGAGTATTTAAGGGACTGGTTGAGTGCAAACCTTTCAGACAAAGAAAAGATAGCTAGGTGGTATGTATCTTTGTCTCCAGAACTATGATGCATTATACTTCTGATTGTATTATTTGATTACATTATTTCATAACCTGACAATGCTCTCTTTGTGTGTTTATTGAGTGATCAGCAATTTCCCATTACAGGTCCCCAAGGGTGACAACGCCTTACAGGATTGTTTTAATTGAGACCTGTAACACAGTCTGACAAAAATCAAATATGATAACTATATGTATACACATTCAATTCATACATGATTTACATCCAAATATTACAATGCTTATCTGCAAGTAGGGCTTGAAATACAAAGCACAGATTGTCTGATTTCTGAGTTTTTGTCTTTTAAATATTTGTACATATAGAGCCTAATAAAGGTAAGTGGCAGGAGGCCAGAAGCATTTTGAGTCAGCCTCCCTGCAACTCAGTCACACAGTTCATCATAAATCTTGTGTGATCAGCACTGCAGCCAGAATTGGAGACTGAATCTAAACTTTACTGTAGTTTACTGTAGAGCACCTTGAATTAACTCTCTCCTTATTGATGATACTGGGTCAGATGTACGGTCATGGCCTGGTTTATATTTAACTGAGGTAGATCTATAAAACTGTTGAACTTGTCTCTAAAAACGGTGCCAATGTGTAAATAAAAGAAAGGGGTTATGATTGCTCTCTGAGGGCAGCAGAGGTTAAAAGAGTTTTATTCAATTAATGAGAAATTCTTGTTTAGAGTTTTTGATTTTTTTTTCAGCATTTATAAATGTTTTATAGTTTGTAAATCTTCAGATTATTATGAAACTTAATCATTTGTTGTATTTGTATATAAAGAAAATATTTTAAACATGACAAATACATCTTTTGTCATTTGTATATTTTATTTAAGAGCTGTGTCAAAACTAAATCAGTCAGTTTAAAAAGCAGTCCTGCGGTTTGCCTCTGACACGTGATTTGACCTTGTTTGTGCAGCAGAGGAAAGTTTTCCCAATGTAGACCCTGAGACTCTGATCCCGAAAACCGTAGATGAGCGGGCTGAGAAAGCGTGGAATGAGGATGAAACAGAAGTAATTGAAAAAGGCGATGTCTTCTGGTAGCCAGTTGGCATGCAGCACTATGAGATTTTCAGTGATGGGGAGAGTGTAAGCCAACATGCACAGCAACAGCTGAAAGCCGTGCAGCAGCACAGTGTGCATGGCTTTGCTCACAGACACTCGGTCTTGTCTCATCTTCCTGGTTTCCAGCAGGATTCTCACATATGTGAAGAGGATGATGACAGCCACAACTGCAAAGAAGAGCACACTCGCAGCTGCTCTGATTAATGTCTGGATTGGAGATGAGTTGATGACGACATTTTTACAAAGCACAGGTGTAGAGAAGGCATCCACAGCAGGGTAACGTTTCCCGATGGAGTACTCAATGACAGGGGAGATACAGCTGATGAGCCACAGAGACAGTATAATGATCCAGATGCGGTCTGAGCGCCAGGTGGCCGGGCACTGGAGAGGATAGATGATGGCAACGTATCGCTCCAGTGACATGGTGGCCAGGATTAAGGGTGTGTTCTGGAAAGTGACTGTGGATATGAACAGCAGAGGAACACAGTAGACAATGGCAAATTTTACCTGGCCCATGACAAAGAGGAAGAGCAACACAGAGGACAGGAGCTGAACGGTGTCATTGACTAGCATGTAGGCAAACAGGATGTAGCGTGAGGTGTCCAGAAACTGCCTGTGAGATGCAAAGATGTGAAGCATGAGGACAATGCAGCAGAGGAAGACGCAGAAGAAGGGGATAACCACACACACTTTGATTATCACAGACAGGCTTTTGTGGGATGTTGCATTGAGTGGAAATTCAGTCAGATTCTGCATTTTTTCATGTGCACGTGGACTGGAGCAAACCTGTTAAAGAGAGAAATAACTTGAGGCCTTTGTACATACTGAGAAATTTAAAATAAATACACAGTTATTATCTAAATAGGATTAAAATACAGATTAAAGAGCAGCATACTGTCTATAAATGCTTAACAATTGAGAGACAAACACCAATTTTGTCAAGAAAAAATACCTTGTCTTTCCTCATTAACCCTTTTAAAGAGACTATTTGCACTTTTAACAATTTATACATTTCCACATTCAGAATTAATGATCACTCACCTAAGAATGTTTTCATCAGTCAGATGAACTGACCGAGCTTTATACTTATCATACAATGTTTCTTCAACGAGAAACATCTCTGGGATGATCCTCTCCTTATCTGATGTGTTTGGTCTGGTTCCAGTATGTTTGATTCAGGCATGATTCCTCCAGAGATACATTAATTCCATGCTATCGTCATGAAGCATTATTTTTCTCATTAGCAACACATTTCAGTAGGGAGATGGGGCTAATGGGTTAATAATGAAGCTAATGTGTAGTACATGTAGAGACAGTATTGATGTGGTTTACCAGACAATCAAACAGGCAGTCAAGTCAATGATGTATAGCATAAGAATGATAGAAAAAAGAACATTTTCCATCTGAGTACAACAATAAAAAATCTTCCATGTGACGTTCCACTGACCAGCAAACAGTAAGAACCAGGAACAAAAACCCAGGCAAAAGCATAATTTTTCATATTTCAGTAATAGTGGTTGGAGTAAAGTCAATGCCAGTAATCCAAGTAGTATGTAACCTAAAACCTCAAGCTAACTAAAATACATGGGTACAGTGTTTCAGACAGAATTGGCCAAACACTTTGAAGTTGTCCAGTAACTTATACCAAAATGTGGTTGTCTTTATGGTTTTCAGTTTATGGGTAGACAGTTGCTAAAGCTGGTGGTAGGCTGTCAGTTCTGTGTACATTGTGCTTGTGCCAAAGAAGACCACACGCGCACACACAGACACACGCACACACACACACACACACACACACACATTTGTAATGTTAAAGGAAATCACAAATTCTATTCTATAATGTTATTAGGACCCATGAGATGCATACATTTAAATGATCCTAACTGCATTCTCTCTCTCTTTGTAGTATTACAGTTATACACCTGTTTGGTTGTAAATTTAGCTTCAAGACAGAACAAAGACACCATCACAAAAAACTTTACTCTGGTCCATGGTTAGTTTTAGACTCCCTAATTTATGTATTCCACCATGCACAATTTGTGCATTAATATCTGTTTATGTTTCTCTCTTTCACTAAATCAACCAATCTTACTGTGGAGGACTGGAGGTTATGGTCATAATGTCCTGATCTCTCCTGACTGTTGACAAGGAAACATGTACACCAACATCCTGGAGCATTCTTGACTTGCTGTGCAGTCATCAAAGGGTTTTTCTTCACCATGCAAATGATTTTCCGCTCATCCGCAAGACTTGTGATTGACTTTGAGAGTGAAATACCATTGTAACGGAAGAGTATTTTAATATTTCAGAGCAAACCCACTAAGTGGGGTTGTTGCAGGCCTTGCTGTCTCCAGGAGAGAGCGCCGGATCCAACTCCTGCAACACTGACACAGAGGGATCCTCAAAGTAATGCCACATGATTTTCTTGTTTTAAGCAGTGATATAAACTGTGTTAATAATTATTAACTTGTAAATTTGTTTAAATGCCACATGTTCCTTTTGGTGGCTGTTGTTTTTATTTCAAAAGAATGAAATTAACATTTAATGTACAATTTTCTTCTTTTAAGTACTTATATCAGGTGCGTAAATATGGTGAATTATTACGCAGTATATTAATATCAGTTTGTATGATGAATTTTGACAACTGTTTTGACTCATTTATTCATTAATTCAAAATCTTTAATGCAGCAGATCAGGGGATTCTTGAAGCTACAAGCTGTGAACAATCAAATGAACTGTTACACTGTACAATACATGTTAGTTAAAAAAAACTGTTACCATTTGATAAACCTCTTTGCAGTAAGTAGAAATTGGAAAAAAAAAAAAAAAAAATTTTCCAACAACTGCAGACTCTGAACTGAGTCTTTTCCAGCTTGGAGGGCGAGTTGTCGTATTGATTGTTGGCACTGTGATGATTTTGCTGAGTGGTCATTTTCCACAAGCGAGCTGCCTCACTTGTTCCGGCTAGATCTTGTACAGTGCAGTTTGTGAGCAAAATGTTTTGGCAGGGGCCCTCAGCGTTTATAATGGTGTTTAGTCCAAATCTGGTGTGATTGCAGAAGTCAGTGTTTATGTTTGTGAGCTGTACATGATGCCGTCAATAAACTCAAGTGTCAGTATATTGGTATTATGTAGGTTTATCACTTTATTACTGCACTGCAGTTCATTGTTGGCTCTTAACAAAGCATCAGTAGATATTTAAAAGTGTATTGTTTCAATTGATTCTCCAAAAGGTGCAGTAAGTAAGATATATTCAACCACCTATCAGTTTATATCAGCAGCCAATAAGCTGAAAATAAGATTTAGCAACTTTGGTTAAATCTGACATAAACTTCAGACACATAAACAACATGGGCACATAACATGATCAGGGTTAAAGTGAGGGGGTAATGGACATTGCACTTCAAATGGAAGTTATAGTCCATTTGGTTGAACACATGTTACCAGTCTGGTCAGAGAGAGAGAATGGGGCTAAATCGTGTTGACAGTCAACATAAAGATCAGGACTGTCAATACTGTATATTTGTACTTGTCTACTGTTTGCTTGCTATCCTGGAATTAGGCGCATTGTGCTACAGTATACCTGCTTGTAAACAGAGCATCAACTCTGTGCAAAATATAAACTGCAACTTTGGATTTATGAGCATCTATTCCACTTTTTTTTAATCCAAACTGACACGTATATACAGTATATAACAAAACTGAGTACACCCTGGTTATATCACTAAAATGTTAAGTAATTACAAATCCTTTCCATTTAATATGATTTTATTTGTGCTTAGACAATGCCCAAGAAGTACTAAGCCAATTCATTTGAAAAACAGTATGTTTGACCAATTAAACTATAATGAAAGGTACATATTTAACAACGAACTGCAATAATAGTCGGCATATCCTTCATTAGTGAGACTCTATTCTTTAATTTTTTAAATATTTTGCATGTCCTTTGTATCTTTGTATTTGATGACAGATTCAATCCTCCTGGGCATGGATGATACCAGTCATGCACAAATCTGTGGAGAGATGTTCTGTTATTCTTCACAGATCTTTTTAGCTGCTCTTTGCTAGAGGGATTTTGTTGCTCTACCTTCCTCTTTAAAGTACTCTAGAGGTGTTCTATTGGATTCAGGTCAGGGGACATACTTAGTCGGGTCAGAGTTTTCACTTTTTTCTTCTTTAAAAACTCTTGTGTGATTTTTGCAATGTGTTTGGGATCATTGTCATATTGGAAAATTCCTCTCCTGCCAATCTTCTTGAGACTGGGAGTCATCTTTTCAATCAGTATTTGGATATACAAACCTGCATTCATCTGTGAATGTCATCTCCCCAACACCTTTTGCACACATGCAGCTCTAAAGCAGCACACTCCAACCTCCATGTTTCTTGGTCGGGACTATGCAGTTCTATCTCACACAGGCTTTGCCCTCTACTGGACTCTATAAGTAATACTCTCCTCCAATCACACGCACACAATCTCCCACTGAAATTTGCATGTACGTAGCTGGCCAATCACGACATGCCAATTCCATCTATTTTGATATAAGTCATTGCCTCACTGCCACCCTCATCCTTCTCTCTTCAGCGACGGTGAATCTGCTCAATGATCTTACCTGTCCACAGATGGAGCTCCAGCAAGTTTGTTCCTGCCTGTCGTGCTTCATCATCTCTTCTGCTTCACGGCATGATGCAGCCACCGCTCTGCATTTATTGCCCTGGACTTCCTTTTCAACGCCGGCAACAGTGGGACCATTTTCGGCTGTATGACATCTTGCTCTGCTGTGATGAGAGCGACATCATTCCCATCATTCGCTTCATCCAGTGCCCCATTGACGCGACTGCTACTGCCAGACGCCTCAGCTAAGACTGTCCCAGCCAATGACTAAATTTGCCAAATGTTAGGATACGTGGCAAACTCAGATAAACAGTTAGGCTACATACAGACAGCTTTCGTTGTGATGTGGTTGATGGGACATTTCAGGCAAAGCACCTGACCCCTCCACCCCCCATTCTCCTGTGATTCAAGAAGAATATCTTTTGTTTGACCTGTGACCCCTGCAAGGTTAGGCCATGTTTTCACCCAGTTCATGTTCATGTTACTGGGCTGGGTTGGGCTCCCTACTGCTCCGCTTAAAGGACAGGGATTATAAAGTACTAGGTGGGCTGCAGCAACTGACCTAGAGCTGGTTGGGCTCAGTGAGGCAGTCTGATGACATGTCGCGGCAGGGCGAACATTCATTGGGTTCCGCCTACTGTACCCATAGAGTCCAGTAGAGGGTGGAGCCTGTGAGAGATAGAATGAAGGTTATGATATTGTAACCCTAGTTCTGTAAGCAGAGGCGGAGCCCTCTACCTATGGACCCTGCCACTCCTATGCTATCCGCTGAGGTGGTTTCTGCATGAGAGAGGCAGTGAGGCGCTGCCTTATATACTGTGTGGACACATGGAATCGGTAGGCATGTCCTAATATGCCAGCTACGTACATGCAAACTTCAGTGGGTGATTGCGTGTGTCTGATTGGAGGAGAATATTACGCATAGAGTCCAGTAGAGGGCTGGGTGTGTGCTTAATGGAACTAGGGTCACAATATCGTAACCATCGTTACTGTGGTAGTCCTGGCCAGGTCTACGCCAAACATGCTGGGCCCCATCTGCTCCAAACAAATTTATTTTGCTTTTATCTGACCAAAGAATGTGCCACCAGTGTTCATCAGGCTTCTTGTAATGTTCTTTGGCAAAGTTTAATCTTGCAGTTTTGTGCCATTTTGTGAGCTATGGTTCTCTTCTTTGACGTCGTCCATAGAAGTTGACTTCATGCAATGTCCTGTTAGTCAGGAGTGAAAAGTCACTGAAACACCAATTTCCATAGACAACCCTTGTGCCAACTCAGAAGCACTTGGCAAAATGCCAAAGTTTTCCTATTGAAAAGTGTTCCTAATATTTTGTCACCCTCATGTATGGTAATTGGGTATGAAAAATATTAGGAACACTTGCATAAGGTTCATAAAAGTAGAATTTATGACAAAGCTTTTGTATTGGATTGCATTACATTGCACATGTGTTCCTAATAAAGTGCTCATTGAGTGTGTATATATAATGGTAATTACATTAGAAACTTTTGGGAGTTAAATATCAATAAAGGATGAACAGTAGATAGCACTTTTGGTGGGTGGGATGATAAATATTTTAAGTTTTGTATCTGAAAATTTTACCTGGATTAACCTGACTCCGGTCTCACAAAATGTGCCATATAAATTACTATTCTTCAACCACTGGTTCCAGTTGCATACATGTTTATAAGGCTGCTCAGATGTTTGTGAACTCCAGTGCAAAAGATGAACAAACACCTTGACTAACACCTCATCTGACACAGAACAGGTGGTATTTTTGATGCAATGCATTATCTTTTTTGACAGCACTCCAGTGTCACACTAACGCATTTTGAGGTCAGTGATCACAGTAGAGCGGTAACTTACAGGAGTAGAATCAGTATTGTTTTGAAGAAGATGATGAAACCCATAAAGAGACATCTCTACAGTTTAATGAGCAGAACTGGAGAGACGTACTGCGTGATATCTCTAGAGCACAGTTAGAGAGCAAGTCCTGTATTCCTTGCTTAGTAATTAACAGACCTGTTGATTATTAACATAAAGCTCCTGAGTCTAATTGTGCAACCTGAAATTTCCATTTGTTTGGCAAACAAGTTGACTCTGCTGAGAGCGGCTCACTTAGGCTCGTCAGCTCTTTACGCAAGTTCTGCGTCAGTAATCAGGACTGCAGGGGGTTGGACCAAAATCTGTGTCCAAAACAAATTCTGCTTCTAAGCCCCAGTGAATGCAACCTCAGCAGATAATATATTTGCTGGCTATCAGGCAGAATGACAGCCATTGCCAAACTTTTGGCAACAAAAGTTTTAGTGAAATATTAAATGACATGGACAAATGAAAGAAGGCTATATTCATTCAAATTAATTAATTAAAAAGCTGACATAGTAAAAGTGCAATACAGATTTTACACACACAAAGAAAACCTCTGGCACAATTTATGTAATGTGTATATTGGTTGGTTTCATTACAACATTAATGACATAGGAGAATATGATGGTGACAAACATGACTGAGTAGGAGAACAAACTAAACATGATCATAAGTAAAGTACAGTACAGTTTTTGTGCTTTTTTGTCCATCTTTAATAAAACTTGGCCACAGTCTGACTCAGATAATTCAACATTCTGAGAAACTGTAAAGTGGATTGACAGAGCAGGACACAACTTTCAAAGTGCAGGCCAAAATAACAATTATGAATTACAGGAATATTTATTGTCAGAACCAGCTCTGCTTTTAACAAGTGTATGACATTAATTGTTACCGGGTTATTTGCTACATAGGTCTATAATCAACAGCATTAAGATAAAGACTTTTAAAAAGTCCAGTCCTGTAAAAGACAAATAGACAAGAATAGGACACAAGTGTTCAGGTTAAATTGTCATTAAGTTGTTCATACTTATACCATCAGACTGAAGTTGTTAACAGTGTTAACAGTTATCATAGCAATTTAATCACAGTCATGCTCATAACAAGAAATAGAAATAGAAAAAGCAGAAATGGAGAACATGTTTCTAAATTGTAACTACAAAGAAACTGAACTGAGGCCATTCTTTTCTGTTCAAGCTCAAAAAAAAAAAAAAAGTTTAATCCCTGAAGCCATAAATGAGAGGACTCAGACATCTTGGAGCATGAACAGATATGATGTAGTTAAAGTACCTGACTTGAACGAACAATATGAAATCAATCTGAAGTACAGCAGTATCTATGAAAGTGCACCAAAGCTGGGTGAGACAGAGGGGCAGCTTTGGCCACTTTTATCATTTTATCATAGGAGGACACAATGGAGACACACATGATCATGAGGTAGAACTGATTATAGATGACCTAAGATGATCCTAAAATAAACGTCTCCAGCAAGGATACCTTATATTTCTTGTTGATGATAAGGGAGGAATCAAAGATATGACCATGTTGGTGTGCTACATACTGACTTTACTGATTCCTGACTTTTCCTTTAATGCCACATTTTTGGTTTTGTGTGAAGTGCAGGATGAATCACAATGACATGGCATGGAGCTGCTAGCATGATCGTAGACTTCACTAAACAGTGGAAGGATCTTGACTGGCCAGCTCAGTTGAGACAAAAATGCCTCAAAACAAGCAATAAGTGACGGTAGCTGCAGAACAGGCCTGGCAGAGCACCACTAGGGAAGATATCAAGTGTGTGCTGATGTCTATGGGTTGTAGACTTCTTATAGTCATAGATATTTATATTTATTTTTGGCCACTAAAATTGGGGGACAATGCATAACAATTCCTATATGTTTAATATTATGTGGCGGTTAACACCCTAAAAGCTGGCACTGTATATTTGATCTAATAACAAAGTCCACACCTGGCTTATCTATAGTATATAGCAGATCTATATATGTATAACATATATAGTATATGATGTGCATCTTTGTTTCAGACATTTATGAACCAGTAATACAAAAATGGAGCTCCAAGTATTTTTGTTCAGATAATGCACTTCTATATTAATTGTATATAATTTACAATCCCACAATGCAATGTGCAACATTTTATAGATGTAAAAATTGTTGTTGACTCTACAGTGGTCAGTGATGATGTAAAATTATGATGATTAGATTAATTATGATGACTTCAGAATGTACAACAAAAGCAAACACACAGGGCCTTGTAACATCTGCATTTCTGGTCGTAAGACAGACAATCTTAAAGAAATGGAAAATACAGAAAGAGGACCGCTATAGACTGGATAACTAGTTCAAAGAATATATGGACATATTAGCGATGGAACAAGCAGGATGTACCCTTCAACAAAACCACACTGGACAAAGTAAATTGTATGTAAAGACATATATTATCAGTAAGGAGAAAGAGCTGCTGAGAAAGCCTGAACTGATTCACGAAAAAAAAAGGTCATAGTACCCTCTTCCTCCCCAACATTGTGTATGTTTTGTAAATGTTGAGTGTTACGTCATGTCACAGTTTGTCCTTTGTCTGTGGAAATCATAAAATATGAATAAAATTTAAAAAAATACTGCAACTGTATAGACAATATAGAACATGTCTATTACTGTGTCTAAAGAGTAGTGAGTGAGTGAATAACAAGTGTTGTACAAACAATTAACACATCAGGTTCTGCAACCTTAACGTAATTTCTGTTCTGTGGGCCTTTTCAGATAAGGCCAAATACGCACATTTGCTGGCAGAGTCAACAGATCAATGTGTTTTACGCAAGGAGAGGGTGCTGGGGCCTTACAAATACTCACAGGACATGACAGTTGGTAGACGACAAGCAGACTGAAGGGTCACAAGCAAGACTTTTCTCTCTGCTTTTACCAAGATAAATTCTACAAATCTACTGTGAGTGGACAGCAGATTAGTTTAAATTGTGAAAAGGAAGAAAACCTACAGCCAGCAGCAAGTTACTTTAGACAGGTCGTAGCAAATACATCCTACATTTGCAGCAGATCTAATTTATTTGCAAAATGCAAGCTGTTCGACAGTGTTCAGTGTGCGCCGGCCGTACCGCTGGAGGACTTCTGCGAAATCAGGCAGACATTTCACTGCTGAGGACCAACAAGAGTGTGCTCAGAAGAGGAGCTGCCTGCACTCGTCTCCTAAGGTAGGTTATATATATCTAGATGATGTTACGCCAACAAAAACATGCAAAGGATTTGAACACTTTGTGCACATTGCATTGCAAGACATCTTATGCATTAAAAACACACCGTAAAGCTGAACAATTTTAGGCATTCAGCTATTTACTTGTGATTTTGCCATTCTTCCTGTGAAAACTAGAATGTAACCTATACAGCATTACCACTCTTACATGGAAGATATATTTAACAGAAAAAATGTGTATGTCAACTATAGGTTTGACTTCTCAAACATCCCCTAAAGATTTTGTTTGTGATCTTGTCCGCTAAATTTTTATCATTTCAACTCACAGCACTACCAAACTTTGAGCCATTGTTCATGACCATAGTAACTTACAACCTGTCCTAATTTTTCTCCAGCAGTTCTGAGAATGCCCTCTTCAGCAGCAGGAATCTTGGAGTCCAGAAGTTGGGGGAATGGAAAGATACCGCACAGACAAGCACAACATCTTTAAGTGTTGGCCGCAGGCTTTGTGCTGTTCCCTTTACACAGGTGGGTGGGAATATAATATACATACACTAGTCCAATGTCCTGCAGCTGCACAAATCATTTTCCTGTTCTTTCATACGTTGTGCATACAAATTGAAGGATGGAGTTAAAATACAGATTTTTTTCCCTTCTTCTTGTAGCAAGTGGAAAACCTCTCTCATGACTCCCTGATCAAAAGAGCAGCCTCAGTGGTCACAGACAGTTCAAGTACTTTCCTCTCCCAGACCACCTTGGCTCTCATAGATGCCCTCACAGACTATTCAAAGGTAGGTTTGAGTCTCATTTGAAACATTTTATCCACATATGAGGATTACCAACCTAAGACGTAGAGTTTCATTCATCATTAGGAAAAATGGTTGTATTACAGGGTACATCACCACGATTCAGAGTTTGTTGAAGTCCATATATATTGAAAATAATTTGAGTATATCACAGTGAGGATAATACCTCTCAGTAATGACTACTTTGGATTTTGCAGTTGTCTCCAAATTTGGTCTTCCATTTTTTCTACACTTGCACCACAAAGTGATAATTAAATATAGAGTCTTCCTGTCTGTCTTATTTCTGCATTTAATATGAGGTTTACACATCCAGACTTTGGGCTGGAGTTATAAGACTAAAAAACGAAATCTGTTCTACGCCTTTGTGAAGAATAGACACACCTGTCTGATCAGAACAAAACTACTGTCAAACTAATGGTTAGTGTTTAAAAATTGCCCTGTACTGTCCCTGACTGTATGTCCTCCCTTTGTTTGCTAACAGGCTGTGCACACACGTGTTGCTCTCCAAAGACGCTATTTGGCCTCAGTGGGAAAACTGACCCCAGCAGAGGAGGACTCCCTCCGGCAGGTGATCAATGGCCAGCGAGCTGAGGTTAGTCTGTGCTGTGCTCTTTGGAGAAAAGTTGTTTAAAACTACTCGATCATTCAGTTTCTCCTATCAAATTCATCAATTTAAGAAAATAGAGGTATCATATTGAGTTTGTCTTGTCTCTTTGCCCTGCCAGGCTAGTGACAGACTGGATGAATGCAAACGTTTTGAGTCGACCTGGATCAATGCTGTCAACTTGTGTAAAATGGCAGCTGAGGCAGCGTACATTTCAGGTGAGTAGAAAGTGTGCCTGAACTGTTCAATAAATCAACTTAACTAAATAATAACTACCATTTCTGGTGACAGATTAAGTAACTATTCAGCTGGATTTCCTGAGGCATGATTTAATGCTGAATACTGTGGTATTTAGGAATAGTGTTGTTGCTGTCAGTGTTACATTTTGAAAAGTTTTCTTAAGGTCAACATCTACTCAGATAGTTTGACTAAATGTGTGTTTGCATTTGTGTGTTCCCAGGAGCTGAGCAGGCGTCCATCACAGTGAGGACAAACATTCAGTTGGCTCAGTCCCAGGTGGAGGAGGCACGGAAAATGTCAGCAGATGCAGATAAGAAGTTGGCCGAGACTAAAGTAGAAGAGATCCAAAGAATGGCAGAATATAATGCCTCCCTAGAAGATAGTGAGGAGCTTGAGGTTCACGAGGCCTATCTACGGGAGGACTAAGACAAATAGTCAGAGATATTAGATAGCCGGAAAAAAATAAGTGCATGTTAAAGTGCTGTTAATTTCATATTGACACGGATTCACCTTCAAAAGCTTTGAGCTTTCTACAATGTATTATTTCCCTATTACGTCTCTTCTTTTTTGAGCCTGTAGGATGTTTTACACAAAGAAAATCTAATTTTGAGAAGGGAATCAAATAAATTGCTAACAATTTGTAATTCTTTACTGCATCAATCATTATTTAAGACTATTTATTTGATTAGTGAATGCTTTTGGAGCTTCTGGAAAATTATTATCAAATCTCCAGTATATATGGGCTCACAGTGTTGTTTGTTGTGTGGTTTGTTGCCACAAAGACAGTTCTCTTTTTTATATAAAACTATTGTTTGCATTGTTTTTTCATTGTTCAGATTATAATAATAAATAAAATATGTATTTGATTCAATACAGTATATATGTGTCAATGGGGTCTTGTTTGTTGCAATATCATGTAATCCTAAATTACTGTAATGTGGCTCCTACAACTGAACAGTCACCTCACAACAAGAAGGGTTTGAATCCTTGTCATCTCTACCTTTAACAGGTTGTCTGAAGACGAATAAGTTGTGTGAAAGCTGCATTTGACTCTATAGATCCTAAGCTTTCTGGAGACCTTTTAAAACTTTTCAACCAATTCATAAAGAGCCATTAATGCAGATTTGTAGAATCCAAGCACATATGTCACAACTCTCTTTGTTCTCCAATGCTTTTTTCTCCTACAATACTTAACCAAAGACTAATACATTTGAAAAAAAAACAAAACAACACAATTTATTTACCAGTGTAGAAACATGACTGACAAGTAATCTGAATATACTAAAAGCCACAATGCTGCTCAGGGGCCTTCTTGAGAGGCACAGTGTTTTTTTTAAATTCATTTTTTATTTCAGCTCATTGAAAAAGTGATAAGCTGCATTATTACAGATAAAGTAAAACACTTAAAACAATAAATGGTATTGTTTTCCAGACACGCCTAGTAACAAGTCAATGATATTTGGGTCTGTTTATAATTTGTTTAATGCAGTTTATTTAATACAGAAAATATTACCCAGGTATAAAGTACAATAGCAAATGTGCAAAAGTTGATGTTGCACAACTCAGGTTATGGGTAGATGAAATGTTCATGCAAATTCGATTTTCTTCATTAAAAAAAAGGTGACATATTGCCCTTGAACCTTGCAGCAGATGAGAAAAACAACTCAAAGAGCAGTGGATTCATGGAGCCAGAGGCTTCACTATAATGAAACACACACACATGCAAAATAGGTAGCACAAGAGTGTTTATTTTCAAGACAGTTCTCATTGTAACAAGTAAATAATATCAAATTAAAAGCAATTTAGGGATGAAAAGCAGGAAATTGTGCAGGTCAGTGTAATATACTGTTAGTAAATGTACAGGCTGGAACAATGTAATCACACAGTTGTTCATGAATAGCAAATGCAAACATCCCAAAAACATGTATGATTTTCGATCATTTTTGCTGTTGCAACAGGATTCATTAAATCATGTTTCCATAAAACAGTATCATAAATAAGGCTAGAAACAAATGCAAAACATGTTATTTTAGTAGCAAAATATCATGACTTTAATTTGTCAAGCAAGATAAATCTGATGATTGTTTCTTATACAGGCCACAGAGAGCATAGTATTTCAGTGCATGAAAGAACATTTCATCCCTGAGGCCATAAATGAGAGGACTCAGACATCTTGGAGCAAGATAAAAAGTAATGTAGGTAAAGTATCTGATATTGATGAACAACATTAAATCAATCTGAAGCACAGCAGATTCTATGAAAGGGCGCCACAGCTGGATGAGACAGAGGAGCAGCTGGAAAGCATGAAGAATCACCGTCCTGAGCCCTTTCCATGTTGACTTTTTGTTCTCTCCTGATGCAGCTTTGGCCACTTTCATTATTTTAACATAAGAGAAAACAATGGTAATGCACATGATCACGAAGTAGGATTGACTTATAGCTGACCTAACATGACTGTGCCAACTACGCAAGATGAAAATCTCCACAGAGCATATTTTGTCATGGGTGTAGAAGCTGTGGGTAGCAGATGCAAAGAAGAAGGAGTGAATAAAAATACAGGGTATAGAGCTGAGGCCATGAATGATGAGGATGCACTGCAGAGCGCTGCGCGTGGAGCAGAGCTCTGCATGCCGCAGGGGCATGCAAATGGCCACAAAGCGCTCCAGGGTCATTGCTGTCAGAGTAACTGGTGTGATAAAAGTGTAAAGAATCACAACAATAGACATAATGACACACATGCTAATCTGCATGGTAAAACGAAAATAGCTCAAAATGAGCATTATATCAGATATGATTAATATCAAACTATCAGACAGCAGTGTAACAGCAAATAAGATGTAGCGCATGGTTGTGTAAAAGAAATCCTTTGAAAAAAAGGTTACAATGAGCAACAAGTTGATGCAAAGGAAGATTACCACCAGAAGCTGCACTATAATGACCTGGCCATTGATCTGACGCTGCAAGTATGCACCACCAACCGATGAATTATTAGTCATACCAAAATATTTTAGGCACTATCAAAAGTTAACTGATGTATCTTATAATAACAATATCACATATATGTTACATATCTCTTATTACATAGAGACAAATGTTAAGCCCATTGTTCTTTGAAGTCATTAGATGCTATAACAGTATAGGTAAAAGACAAAAATCAAACCTTCCCTTCAGTAACATGAGGCTGTTGAATGTGGGCCACGTTGTGGCCCATACTCAAAGAGTAATGGCTTCAGCTGAGCTCTGTACAGGTGGTGCAGGAAGATTTTATAGGAGTGACAAGAACGTACCAGAATGATACTGAATGAAACTTAGTGCTCAACACAGTGTCATGACTGCCCCTTACTACTAGTATCACTAATTGGCTATCCATAGTTAGAAACTAAAAGTCTCTAGAGTGACCTCAGTAATTAGGCTCCTTTCCATAGGAAATGTTTATGTTTTTTTTTACTTCACTCTGAGAATTTTATTTTATCATGCCAAATAAAAAAGCCTCACAATGTAAAACAGCTGGCTATATATTTACACATCTCAGCAGGCCTAACGGATTTATATATATTTAATTATAGATTGCCTATTTAAATTAATGCAGTGAACAATGTAATGAATGTGTTGTGGTCATCATCACTGTCTATTTGTAAGGTATGCAGAAGCCTGAGCAAGCAAGCTAACTATAGCCTGCAAACAAAACAACAATGAAGAAACCTGCAGAGAAGAAACATTTTTGTACATTGGATGAAATGTAGTAATATTCTATGTTGATAATAACTGAACGCACCCTTTGATGTTGGAAGGTTTTTTTCCTAATTTGGTGGTAGTGGGCATGTGTCACTCTTAAGTGATTGCGCAAAATGAAACTGCATTGTGAAGTTCATCTGAGGTTAACATAAAGCTTCAGCAGCAGTCTGAGTTACCAAAATCTAGTAGGTTTGTGCTGGTAGACATTAGTAGGTTTACTGTCTGTGTTGTGTCCTGGCACCAGACACAAGCAGCAACTACTATGGCTTGAGGCTGAAGCCAACGCGGAAGTACCTTAAAGTGCAATGCCACCAACAGCCGCTGGATGTTGGCTCCAAAAACTGGCTCCAACTGAGTCCCATTCAAAAAGCGTCAACTTCTCCCTGGAAATACTAAGTCAATTACTTTTTTCAACAAGTCATTATGGTCTCAATCACTATATGCGGGTCCTCTGATAAGTGTGCTAGTGGTGATTTTGGAAATCATTGCTCTGTTAATAAGATTTGAAGACTTATAGTAACTTTGATATCTGCCGTGTGGGCGTTGCTGTTTGCTCATCTGCTGCTCTCCCTGGTTCTGGGGCTCAAGTGCACTGCTCGGTGTTCCCAGTAAGGTAGACTTAGTCTGAAGTAGTGTAGCATGTTTCCAGAATGTGAAAGGCAAAACCCCACACTCCTTACATTGAAGGTCCTGGCTCCAAATGGAAAAGATGCCACCAACCATAAGCAGCAACTCTGTTCTAGCTTGGTAACCTTCATGTATAGTATAATCTTTACGGTTGTAGTCATTCTGCAGTCTACAGCCAAGTGAAACTATTGGTTGAGAGTTATTTTATGTCTGTAGTGGTAATGAAAAGGTTGGGTGAGCCCAGCCTCACCTCATACACTCTATTGCAGGCCTGTGAGGTCCATGATGGATGGAAAAATGTACCATTCATGTGTACCTCTAGCTATTTCTCTCTCAACCAGCTTGCAAACTTGCCATTGTGCATGGATTTTAATTATTTTAAATCATAACAAATTTAAGTCTCTCATTTTACTACTCTTACACTTGTCCTCCTAGTAGGTTGTACCAAAATGAATGAAATACATCAGATCATGCTGAGTACACTGTCCAAAGATCTGCACATCTCTGCAAAAGCAAGTGATTTGTGTCAGTAGTGAGATGAGAGGGGTTGTTTAAGTGTCCTGGCTCACCAATATACCAGGAATGTTATGTCAAGTTGTTTTCAAATGCTCCAACAGCCTATGTGATGAAGTGGCGGTTTCGATGCAATATTGCCTGCCTAACAGAAAATGTAATAACACTTTCTGCTGTTGGACCTTCGTGAGAGGGGCACACTGTTAGAAAAAAACAACTCAAAGAGCAGTGGATTCATGGAGCCAGAGGCTTCACTATAATGAAACACACACACATGCAAAATAGGTAGCACAAGAGTGTTTATTTTCAAGACAGTTCTCATTGTAACAAGTAAATAACATCAAATTAAAAGCAATTTAGGGATGAAAAGCAGGAAATTGTGCGGGTCAGTGTAATATACTGTTAGTAAATGTACAGGCTGGAACAATGTAATCACACAGTTGTTCATGGATAGCAAATGCAAACATCCCAAAAACATGTATGATTTTCGATCATTTTTGCTGTTGCAACAGGATTCATTAAATCATGTTTCCATAAAAAAAGCATAATGAATAAAGCTAGAAACAAATGCAAAACATGTTATTTTAATAGCAAAATACCATGACTTTAATTTGTCAAGCAAGATAAATCTGATGATTGTTTCTTATACAGGCCACAGAGAGCATAGTATTTCAGTGCATGAAAGAACATTTCATCCCTGAGGCCATAAATGAGAGGACTCAGACATCTCGGAGCAAGATAAAAAGTAATGTAGGTAAAGTATCTGATATTGATGAACAACATTAAATCAATCTGAAGTACAGCAGATTCTATGAAAGGGCACCACAGCTGGATGAGACAGAGGAGCAGCTGGAAAGCATGAAGAACCACTGTCCTGAGCCCTTTCCATGTTGACTTTTTGTTTTCTCCTGATGCAGCTTTGGCCACTTTCATTATTTTAACATAAGAGAAAACAATGGTGATGCACATGATCAAGAAGTAAAACTGACCTATAGCTGACCTAAAATGATCGTGCCAACTACGCAAGATGAACATCTCTGCAGAACATATTTTGTCATGGGTGTAGAAGCTGTGGGTAGCAGATATAAAGAAGAAGGAGTAAATAAAAATACAGGGTATAGAGCTGAGGCTGTGAATGATGAGGATGCACTGCAGAGCGCTGCGTGTGGAGCAGAGCTCTGCATGCCGCAGGGGCATGCAAATGGCCACAAAGCGCTCCAGGGTCATTGCTGTCAGAGTAACTGGTGTGACAAAAGTGTAAAGAATCACAACAAAAGACATAATGACACACATGCCAATCTGCATGGTAAAACGAAAATAGCTCAAAATGAGCAGTATATCAGATATGATTAATATCAAACTATCAGACAGCAGTGTAACAGCAAATAAGATGTAGCGCATGGTTGTGTAGAAGAAATCCTTTGAATAAAAGGTTACAATGAGCAACAAGTTGATGCAAAGGAAGATTACCACCAGAAGCTGCACTATAATGACCTGGCCATTGATCTGACGCTGCAAGTATGCACCACCAACCGATGAATCATTAGTCATACTAAAATATTTTAGGCACTATCAAAACTTAACTGATGTATCTTATAATAACAATATCACATATATTGTTACATATATCTCATTACATAAAGATAAATGTTAAGCCCGTTGTTCTTTGAAGTCATTAGATGCTATTACAGTATAGGTAAAAGACAAAAATCAAACCTTCCCTTCAGTAACATGAGGCTGTTGAATGTGGGCCACATTGTGGCCCATACTCAAAGAGTAATGGCTTCAGCTGAGCTCTGTTCAGGTGGTGCAGGAAGATTTTATAGGAGTGACAAGAACATACCAGAATGATACCAAATGAAACTTGGTGCTCAACACAGTGTCATGACTGCCCCTTACTACTAGTATCACTAATTGGCTATCCATAGTTAGAAACTAAAAATCTCTAGAGTGACCTCAGTAATTAGGCTCCTTTCCATAGGAAATGTTTATGTTTTTTTTTTACTTCACTCTGAGAATTTTATTTTATCATGCCAAATAAAAAAGCCTCACAATGTAAAACAGCTGGCTATATATTTACACATCTCAGCAGGCTTAATGGATTTATATATATTTAATTATAGATTGCCTATTTAAATTAATGCAGTGAACAATGTAATGAATGTGTTGTGGTCATCATCATTGTCTATTTGTAAGGTATGCAGAAGCCTGAGCAAGCAAGCTAACTATGGCCTGCAAACAAAACAACAATGAAGGAGCCTGCAGAGAAGAAACATTTTTGTACATTGGATGAAAAGCAGTAATATTCTAAGTTGATAATAGCTGAACGTACCCTTTGATGTTGGAAGGATTTTTTCCTAATTTGGAGGTGGTGGGCATGTGTCACTTTTAAGTGATTGTGCCATATGAAACTGCATTGTGAAGTTCATCTGAGGTTAACATAAAGCTTTAGCAGCAGTCTGAGTTACCAAAATCTAGTAGGTTTGTGCCGGTAGTCATTAATAGGTTTACTGTGTGTGTTTGTCCTGGCACCAGACACAAGCAGCAACTACTATGGCTTGAAGCTGAAGCCAATGTGGAAGTACCTTAAAGTGCAATGCCAACGACAGCCGCTAGTTGCTGGCTCCAAAAAATCCCTGGCTCCAACTGAGTCCCATTCAAAAAGTGTCAACTTCTCTCTAGAAATACTAAGTCAATCACTTTTTTCAACAAGTCATTATTGCTAAATTTGTAACCTCTAATTATACTGGCGTATAATTGCCCCCCCCTGGGCAATTATACGCCAGTATTCTCCTGTGATTCAAGATGACACGGGAAATGGGGTGTGCAGGGTCTTTGGTATATAACCTATGACCCCTGCGAGGTTAGGCCATTTTTTTTTCACCCAGCTCTGGTCCATGTTAACTTGACTGGGTTGGGCCCCCTACTGCTTTGCTAAGCGGCTGGGATTATAAAGCAGTAGGTGGGCCGCGGCACTGGCCAGGCTCAGTGAGGCAGTCTGATGATATGGCATGGCAAGGCATACATTCATCGGACTCCGCCAACTGTACCCATGGAGTCCGGTAGAGGGCGGAGCCTGTGTGAGATAGAATGAAGGTTACGATATTGTTACCCTAGTTCTATAAGCACAGGCAGAGCCCTCCACACGTGGAATCCTACTGCTCCCAGGCTGTCCACTGAAGTGGTTTTGGATGGTGCGCGGCAGCGAGATGCTGCTTATATAGGGTGCGGGATGCATGTAATCGGTAGGCATGTCCTGTTTGACAGGCTACGCGCATGCAAATTTCAGTGAGTGTGATTGAAGGAGAGTATTACCCATAGAGTCCAGTAGAGGGCTATGCCTGTGCTTATAGAACTAGGGTTACAATATCATAACCTTTGTTTCCGCAACATCTCCTATCATTTGTATGCTGAAGAAATCCATATTGACTGTCTGTATCGAACAACTGTTTAGATGCAATTAGGAACTGAATGGCAAATAATTTCCTGCAGTTAAATGCAGATAAAACTGAAGTCTTGATTATTACTCCTGATCACCTTCATTCAGTGATCAGACAGAACCTTGGTGCCTTATCCTTGCTCTCGGTTTAGTCTGCGTAATCTTGGTGTGATTTTTGAACAATCCATGAGTTTTGATGCTTATATTAGGACGCTGACAGACTAATATTTCTTTCATTTCAGTAACATAGCCAAAGGCAGGTATGTGAGCTGAATTGGAGATGCTAATACATGCTTTTACGTCTAAACTATTGTAATTCCCTTAATAAATCTTCCTTGGACCACTTACAAACTGTCTAAAATGTTGCTGCTAGGCTTTTAACATGATCCAACAGATTGTCACACATAACACCTATTTTTACCTTTCTACGTGGCTTCCTGTTAATTTTAGAATTCATTGTAAAATCTTGGTGCTCACTTATAAAGCCCTGTATGGCCAGGCTCCACATTATATCGTGGACCTTCTGCACCCCCACACCACGAACCAAGGTTATATCTTCTAACCAGGCTCCTAAGTGTCCCTCAAACACATTTTTAGACTCAAGGAGAACGTGCATTCCAGTTGGCAGCACCTAAGCTTTGGAATAGTCTCCCCTCTGTGGACTCTTTTAAAAAGCAGTTTTAAATGTATCTGTTCAGACAGGCATTTAGGTAGCATGTGGTATTTTATGTTTTTACTTGTGTTTTATGCCTGCTTTTCTCCTGTGTGTTTAATTTGATGTTTATCTTTGATTTATTTATTTATTGTTTTTTTTTGTGTGCCTGTGAAGCACTTTGTGACTAGTGTCTGTGAAAGGTGCTATATAAATTAACTTTACTTCCTTCCTTCCTTACTTATGTGCAAAATAGGCAGCATGAGAGTGTTTATTTTCAAGACAGTTTTCATTGTAACAAGTAAATGATATCTAAAGCAATTCAGGGATGAAAGGCAGGAGATCATGTGAGTCAGTGTAATATACTGTTAGGAAATGTACAGGAAAGGGGCCGGGAAAATGTAGTTGCACACATGTTCATGAATAGCAAATGTAAACATCCCAAAAAATGTATGATTTTTTAAATATTTTTTGTTGTTGTTGCAACAGGATCCATTGAATCATGTTTCCATAAAATACTATCATAAATAAGGCTAGAAACAAATGCAAAACATGTTATTTTAGTAGCAAAATACCATGACTTTAATTTGTCAAGCAAGATAAATCTGATGATTGTCTCTTATACAGGCCACAGAGAGCATAGTATTTCAGTGCATGAAAGAACATTTCATCCCTGAGGCCATAAATGAGAGGACTCAGACATCTCGGAGCAAGATAAAAAGTAATGTAGGTAAAGTATCTGACACTGACAAACAATATGGAATCAATCTGAAGTGTAGCAGATTCTATGAAAGGGCACCACAGCTGGATGAGACAGAGGAGCAGCTGGAAAGCATGAAGAACCACTGTCCTGAGCCCTTTCCATGTTGACTTTTTGTTCTCTCCTGATGCAGCTTTGGCCACCTTCATTATTTTAACATAAGAGAAAACAATGGTAATGCACATGATCAAGAAGTAGAACTGACTTATAGCTGATCTAAAATGATCGTGCCAATTACGCAAGATGAAAATCTCCACAGAGCATATTTTGTCCTGGGTGTATAAACCGTGGGTAGCAGATGCAAAGAAGAAGGAGTAAATAAAAATACAGGGTATAGAGCTGAGGCCGTGAATGATGAGGATGCACTGCAGAGCGCTGCGTGTGGAGCAGAGCTCTGCATGCCGCAGGGGCATGCAAATGGCCACAAAGCGCTCCAGGGTCATTGCTGTCAGAGTAACTGGTGTGACAAAAGTGTAAAGAATCACAACAATAGACATAATGACACATATGCCAATCTGCATGGTAAAACGAAAATAGGTCAAAATGAGCAGTACATCAGACATGATTAATAACAAGCTATCAGACAGCAGTGTAACAGCAAATAAGATGTAGCGCATGGTTGTGTAGAAGAAATCCTTTGAAAAAAAGGTTACTATGAGCAACAAGTTGATGTAAAGGAAGATTACCACCAGAAGCTGCACTATAATGACCTGGCCATAACGCTGCCAGTATGCACCACCAACCGATGAATCATTAGTCATACTAAAATATTTTAGGCACTACCAAAAGTTAACTGATGTATCTTATAATAACAATATCACATATATGTTACATATATCTTATTACATAAAGACAAATGTTAAGTCCGATGTTCTTTGAAGTCATTAGATGCTGGTTCAAGTACAGACAAAAGACAAAAATCAAACTTCCCTTCAGTAACATGTGACTGTTGAATGTGTCCCACATTGTGGCCCATACTCAAAGAACAATGGCTTCAGCTGAGCTCTGTTCAAGTGGAGCAGGAAGATTTTATAGGAGTGACAAGAACATACCAGAATGCCAGAATGATACCAAATGAAACTTTGCTCAACACAGTGTCATCACTGCCCCTTACTACTAGTATCACTAATTGGCTACACTAAAAATCTCTAGAGTGACCTCAGTAATTAGGTTCCTTTCCATAGGAAATGTTTATGTTTTTTTTTACTTCACTCTGAGAATTTTATTTTATCATGCCAAATAAAAAAGCCTCTCAATTTATAACAGATAGTTCTATATTTACACATCTCAGCAGGCCTAACAGAATTATAAATATTTAATTGTGGATTGCCTTAATACAGTGAACAATGTAATGAATGTGTTGTGGTCATCATCACTGTCTATTTGTAAGGTATGCAGAAGCCTGAGCAAGCAAGCTAACTATGGCCTGCAAACAAAACCACAATGAAGGAGCCTCCAGAGAAAAAACACTTTTGTACACTGGATGAAAAGCATTAATATTCTAAGTTGATAATAGCTGAATGCACCCTTTGATGTTGGAAGGATTATTTACTAATTTGGTGGTGGTGGGCATTAGGAGTGTGCCTGAATACAAATACATTATTTCAAAAATTATTTGTTTTCGGAAAGAAAAAAAAAACATGTCTAATACCAGCGCACAGGTCGGTTACATCACCATCTCAGTCTCTCTCCTCTGCTCCGCTGTTATGTCTATCAGCAGGTCTCAGTGAGGGGAGTCACATCCACCTGCTACATGACACACATTTCCTTATTTGGACATCAGTCCCGGAGTTGGGGGTGTTCCTCAGAGATAAAGCTGAGCTAGTGACACATGGGAAGTGCTCTCGAGGGACTCTCCATAACCTGTTATTCCCCTTCTCCTTTCCACAAACTTTGGTTGTATAAAAATAGGCAATAAATGAAAAGTGCAAAGCAACAGTCGCCTTATTAGTTCTTCTCTACACGTTACACAGTGTGCTGTCTCTGTGTTATGGGTGTATAAATAGGTAGAGGTCTGTCTGCAATGAGGCGATGAGTAAAGTTTTAGCTCAGTAGTCAGCACAGTCATCTATGATCTGAAAGACTCCAGTTCAAGACCTGTTGTGGGGACCTCCTTCTTGAGGTAGTTTATTCATGAACACTTATTGTAATTTTCTAAAAATGAAAGTGTAATAAAAACAACTGAATTTTTAAGCCTCTTTCCACTTTTATTCAAATATAAATACAAATATATTTTGCTGCCTCAACAAATACAGATACAAATACAAATACTGGGCCCTCTGCACATCCCTAGTGGGCATGTGTCACTCTTAAGTAGTTGTGCAAAATGAAACTGCATTGTGAAGTTCATCTGAGGGTAACAAAGCTTCAGCAGCAGTCTCACTTACCAAAATAGTGTCAACATCTCCCTAGAAATACTAAGTCAATCACTTTTTTAAGCAAGTCATATTGGTCTCAATCGCTACATTCAGGTCCTCTAATAAGTGTGCTAGTGGTGATTTTGGAAATCATTGCTCTGTTAATAAGATTTGAAGACTTATAGTAGCTTTGATGTCTGCCATGTGGGCATTGCTGTTTGCTCACCTGCTGCTCTCCCTGGTTCTGGGGCTCAAGTGCACCACTTAGTGTTCCCAGTAAGGTAGAGTTGGTCTGAAGTAGTGTAGCATGTTTCCAGAATGTGAAAGGCAAAACCCCACACTCCTTACTTTGAAGGTCCTGGCTCCAAATAAAAAAGATGCCACCAACCATAAGCAGCAACTCTGTTCTAGCTTGGTAACCTTCATGTATAGTATAATCTTTACGGTTGTAGTCATTCTGCAGTCTACAGCCAAGTGAAACTATTGGTTGAGAGTTATTTTATGTCTGTAGTGGTAATGAAAAGGTTGGGTGAGCCCAGCCTCACCTCATACACTCTATTGCGGGCCTGTGAGGTCCATGATGGATGGAAAAATGTACCATTCATGTGTACCTCTAGCTATTTCTATCTCAACCAGCTTGCAAACTTGCCATTGTGCATGGATTTTAATGATTTTAAATCATAACACATTTAAGTCTCTCATTCTACTACTCTTACACTTGTACTCCTAGTATGTTGTACCAAAATGAATGAAATACATCAGATCATGCTGAGTACACTGTCCAAAGATCTGCACATCTCTGCAAAAGCAAGTGATTTGTGTCAGTAGTGAGATGAGAGGGGTCTTTTAAGTGTACTGGCTCACCAATATGCCAGGAATGTTATGTCAAGTTGTTTTCAAATGCTCCAACAGTCTATGTGACGGAAAGGTGGCTTCAGTGCAATATTGCCTGCCTGGCAGAAGATGTAATAACACTTTCTGCTGTTGGACCTTCGTGAGAGGGGCACACTGAAAAAACAACTCAAAGAGCAGTGGATTCATGGAGCCAGGGCCTTCACTATAATGAAACACACACACATGCAAAATAGACAGCATAAGTGTTTATTTTCAAAATAAATAGGTAAGTAAGTAAGTAAATAAATGATATCAAATTAAAAGCAATTTAGGAATGAAAAGCAGAATATTGTATGAGTCAGTGTAATATCTTGTTAGTAAATGTACACGCTGGAACAACGTAATCACACTTCATGAATAGCAAATGTAAACATCCCAAAAACATGCATGATTTTCTATCATTTTTGTCGTTGTTGCAACAGGATTCAATAAATCATGTTTCCATAAAATAGCATCATAAATAAAGTTATAAACAAAATGCAAAACATTTTATCTTAGTAGCAAAATAACATGACTTTAATTTGTTGAGCAAAATAAACCTGATCATTGTTTCTTATACAGGCCACAGAGAGCATAGTATTTCAGTGCATGAAAGAACATTTCATCCCTGAGGCCATAAATGAGAGGACTCAGACATCTCGGAGCAAGAATAAAAGTAATGTAATTAAAGTATCTGATATTGATGAACAACATTAAATCAATCTGAAGTACAGCAGATTCTATGAAAGGGCACCACAGCTGGATGAGACAGAGGAGCAGCTGGAAAGCATGAAGAACCACTGTCCTGAGCCCTTTCCATGTTGACTTTTTGTTTTCTCCGGATGCAGCTTTGGCCACTTTCATTATTTTAACATAAGAGAAAACAATGGTAATGCACATGATCAAGAAGTAGAATTGACTTATTGCTGACCTAAGATGACCCTGCCAACCCCGCAACATGAACATATGTGAAGAACATATTCTGTCCTGGGTGTAGAAGCTGTGGGTAGCAGATGCAAAGAAGATGGAGAGAATAAAAATACAAGGTATAGAGCTGAGGCTGTGAATGATGAGGATGCATTGCAGAGTGCTGCGTGTGGAGCAGAGCTCTGCATGTCGCAGGGGCATGCAAATGGCTACGTATCGCTCCAGTGTCATTGTTGTCAGAGTAAATGG
The DNA here is from genome assembly GCF_963924715.1 of Thunnus thynnus. Taxonomy (NCBI): domain Eukaryota; kingdom Metazoa; phylum Chordata; class Actinopteri; order Scombriformes; family Scombridae; genus Thunnus; species Thunnus thynnus. Next base: position 24,440,354 of record NC_089523.1, read on the forward strand.
TGTGACAAAAGTATGCAGAGACAAAACAATGTATATAATAAGACACAACCACATCTGTATGGTAAAATGGAAATAGTTCAAAATGAGCAGTATATCAGATATGATAAGAAACAGACAATCAGACAGTAATGTATTAGCAAATAAGATGTAGCGCATGGTAGTGTAGAAGTAATCCTTCATGAAAAAGGTTGTGATCAGCAGAAAGTTGATGCAAAGGAAAACTGACACCAACACCTGAACTATAATGACCCGGTCATTGATCTTTCGCATTACAGATTCATCACCAGCCAATGAGTTATTATCAGCCATGTATTTCTCTGCTATAATCAAATACACAAGGAGTTTAGGCACAATTCCTTTATCTCTAAACACAAATCAAAATTAAAGAAATGATCTATATAAAAACTGTGTTACTATACTCTGAAAGGTTTTCTAAAGGAAGGTGCTTTTCTGTGGTGGAAAGATAAAATAATTTCAGTCCACAAACATTTGCTTTGATTAAAACAAACACAAAACCCAGCAATATTATATGGCATATATGAAGGTTTGAAAGAAATGTATCAACAGGTCAAGAGCATACAATAAGATAATTGAGTTTACCAAACCATGCCTGCAGAGTGCCCTCTGCAGAGTTCTGTGTCGCCTTTTGAGAGAGGGCTGTACATGAGTGCAGAATTTATAGGAGCAGTTGGACAACAGAGCCAGGGCAACAACATGCACCATCAAGTCCTCCAGATTTTTTTGTTTTTTCCCACAGAAATGCAAACAACTCATAATACCTGCCTACTGTATATCAGGTTTGCAAAGTATGTTTGTATGTGTGTGTGTGTGTGTGTAGTTATATACAATCAAATATGCAATACATAAGTAACCTGCCTATTCTGAGCAAATATTAGGGGTTACAGTGTTTCCACGTGACAAATACATACAGTATTACAAACAGTGTAGAAAGAAAGCTTGTATATGTTATGTGGGCCAGTGTTAAAGACTAAAGTCTAATTTGCACCTTATGGTGGGTGACATCTTTTCCTTTTGGAGCCAGGATCTCCCAAATAGGGAGTGCAGGGTGTTGCCTTTCACACTCTGGAAACACACCCTGCTACCTCCAACCGAAGCAAGCGCTAGCTTACTGAGTTGTGCACACTTAGGCTGATTTTAGCTACTTTTGAGCTAAATTGTGCTAAAAGGGCAGGAATCACAATCAAGTAACATTAAATTCACCAATATATTGCAACATATTGTCTATTCTCTGAAAATTAAAGAGTACAGTTCAGACCTGCTCTATGTGAAAAGTGCCCTGAGATGACTTTTGTTGTGATTTGCCCCCTGCGTAGGCCAACTTCTGTGGGGATCTGTCTGTGTTTTTCAACTCAGCATGGGCCACTCTGGGAGATGGCTGATGTGGCAGGAGCTGGTTGTGCTCTGTCCAGCCTGCACGCTTTTCTCCTCACTGTGGTGTTGCAATGATGCACCTCGTCTCCTCTCTGGCTAGAAGAAGGTGCAAGTGGCAGATGGTGGCTCAGCTGCGCCTTCTCCTCTTCCAGCCTCTTAAAGCACGAGTGACAGAGGAAATGGACCCAAAAAGCTTGTCCGAAGCTATTTGAGCTCTCAGGAGATCTCTGTCCTTCCTGTCCTCATGGTGTCTTCTTTGTTATCATTTCTGGTCTTTGTTTACTTTGTTCTGCGTACCACAATAGTTCTTACAAAGTTATTTTCCTTTTTTGCTGCGTAGTCACTTTCTGATAAAAGAGAACACGTGCTATAAAGACACTTGTGGAGCCTCTGCAAGTTGTCAGTTCTACTAAACTGGCATAAATGCGATAACCATAACCATAACCATAAACTGTTGCTAGTTAACGTTAGCTATCGCCCTTGCTAGCAGGGAGGAGAAGAGACCAAGTGTGTGTGGGAAAAACATTTTGCACCGAGTTTCTGAGTGAGTATGGACACTAAGTGAGTACAGTAAGTCTGAAATGGACATTTATATTTAGAAGACAGGAAATGTGTTGGTGTTTGTGAATTTCTGGGTAGTTTGCTTCAGATGCTACCACACATGCTGCTGCAGTAGAGGTGCTCAGGACTTGCCGATGTATGCCAGAGAAACCTGCCTTTTGCAAATGGACAGAGCCTCAGAACAGGTTTCTCCAAAGCACTGCTCACCGCTGGACAGAGGGTTTGAAAAGACAGTTACTAACAGCCTTCTGAGTCTACAAGGATCAGTGAGTGCGGACAGTATTTTACTTCAGGATTTCAAATGAGCTCCAACAAGTGCGCCAATGATATAGTATCTTCTTTGGGTTCTTTTCTTTGGGTCCTGTAATAAATACTTTTTCTGTTATTGCATTCAAGTCTTTGTGGTTTGGTATTTATTCATGTTTGATAAAAATGCAATTCATGTGGTAAAAATAAGTATAAGCTATAGTTTTGCTAAGTATAACAACCAAAGTAGTAAAAAGTTGGGTTTCTTTCACTTGAGTTTTGGATTGTTGTCAATGTTTGTATCATGAGGGAATATTGCACTGATGGTGCACGCTGCAGTCATGGCTTGTTCTCCATGTGGATTTAGATTACAAACACAACGGTGATGCTAATTAGCCATTTCTATTTCTGTATGGATAATAAACTCTTATTATACTGACACTGAACCCCAAATAGCTCCCGATGGTTTCGCCAGCACCCTGTATGGTAGCTTGCTGCCATCAGTGTTTGTGTGTGAAGGGGTGAGTCAGCAGCAGAATCGTTTGAATAGTTTGAATAGCTGCAAAACTGTCAGCAATACTGGGGCAGCGTCAAACACTGTGCTATGTATCAAATTTTTAGATTGTACACATATCCTGGTGTGACTGTGTTGTTCATCAGATAGGAAACATCAGCTCAAGGCTTTATGACTCTTGTCATCCATTTCCCATGTCCAGGAGAGTGGTACATCTCTTGGGCCCCAGCTCCCAGGCAAAGAGGACCGCACTGAGGCCTGCTGATGTGCATTTTGTTCGTCTCTTTTTTGGTCATGTGAAGCAGTGGCAGAAGGGGGAGCTACAGTACAGTCATCTATTGTAGAATTGAACACAGAGTCAGTTGTGAGTTGAATGTGAGTTGAGTTGTGAGTATGAATTCTTATCCAAAGGTTTAATTTCTGAGGAATTCTTAGATTAATGCAAAGTGTAGGCTCTTGGTCAGTAAATGCCAGCTTGCAGAGTTGGAGACACTAGAACAGGATAACCTCTTGGTCCTTATAGGGTCTGCTGTAGAGCATTGTTGACCATTGCTGTCCTTGCAGAGAATGATAACGTAGGATTAACCACCTGGTTTCCCATATATTTGGAACCTCTTTTGGGAGAGTCTGAATATGGAATACTCTGACTACTCTTGTCACAGGGTTGCGCAAAAATGTATGCTCAGAGGTAAAGGAATCAAGAATTATATTGATTTTTTCAGTCCACCTACTCTCAGGTCACATGATTTCTTTTTAAATTAGGGATGTCCCAAACAAGTTTTTTTGCTCTGATCCAGATCCAAGTCCTTTAATATTAGGTATCCCATACTCATATTTACATAGCAGCACAATATTATGAAATGTTGATTAGATATGTATCTGTTACATTGAAATAACAGATGTAGTCAACTAAATTTGGCACATTTTATTTTTATGAGCAACTTAATCCAAACACTGAACGCCCTGGTTGAAGACTATCAAGTTGATCAGTTCCAATGATTAATATGAATGAAAGTTTAACTGGGTGAATGCCACTCCTGGCATTGATATGAGGTGATTTGATAGATCATTTTAATAAATAAGTTTCTCCCATCATAAATGATCTCTGGATGAGTGCAGAGGCAGGCTCAGAGACAGCACATAAACCTCAGCACATAGCATAGCACATAAAAACAACTTTGGCAGGCCACATCAGCTGTAGTTAATTAACATTAATTCTGTGAGTAACTTGATGAAAGAACAAAATAAACAACAGCCAAGTTTCATTTTGTTCTGTCATCAAGTTACTCACAGAATTAATGTCAATTAGCAACAACTGATAATGTAGGCCTACCTCTGATACCTATCCTCAGCATCGGCTTGGGACATCTAAATACTTCAGGAGTCAAACACTTGAAGAATCAGTCATTTCAAATAAAAAGCTGCAACAATACAAGAAAAGAGAGAATCAACTGTGGTTTAAATTGTAAACACCTGGATACTTTTTTGCAATCCTTTTTTTTAATTGAACCATATACAACAAGTAAACAACATGATTAATAACTGACATAAAAAAACAAACAAACATTACATTTGAAAAAGGGACAAAGGCCTGTTTGGAACTAATAACTAATAGAAATTTGTGTGAGTTACAGAGCAAAACCACAGAAAGGATTAACCATTCATCAACAGCTGTACACAAAGAGATCAAGAATAAGTTTTTTTTTCAGTAGCACCATTAATATAAGCAGTATAGAAGTAAATATATACTGATGTCTGTGCATCAGAACACAAACTGCATGCTGTATAATTTGACCACAAGATTTAGATTATAGCTGAACAGTGTATTCATAAACTGTGAAGACAAACTGATTGGAGGGAATATTCACTGATTTAAAAAATCAATAAATATAGTATAGTACATATAATAAACAGTATATTACACTGACATTTTTATACATGGAATAAGGTTCTAATTTGTCAAATGAAAAGAGTATTTCTTGTACAAGCCACAGAGAGCATAGTATTTCAGTGCAAGAAAAAACTTGTCATCTCTGAGGCCATAAATGAGAGGACTAAGACATCTGGGAGCAAGATAAAAAGTTATGTAGGTAAAGTATCTGACATTAATGTATAACATGAAATCAATCTGAAGTACTGCAGCTTCTATGAAAGGGCACCACAGCTGGATGAGACAGAGGAGCAGCTGGAAAGCATGAAGAACCACTGTCCTGAGCCCTTTCCATGTTGACTTTCTATCCTCCCCTGATGCAGCTTTGGCCACTTTCATTATTTTAAAATAAGAGAACACAATGGTTACACACATGATAAAGAAGTAGAACTGACGTATAGATGACCTAATATGACCCTGCCAGCGTTGAAACGTGAACACCTCCACAGAGCATACCCTGTATTGTTTATGGAAGTTAAGTGTGGCTGATGCAAAGAAGATAGAGAGATCCACAATACAGGGTATAGCGCTGAGGCTGTGAATGATGAGGATGCAGGGCAGAACTCTGTGTGTGGAGCATAGCTCTACATGCCGCAGGGGCAAGCAAATGGCCACGTAGCGCTCCAGGGTCATTGCCATCAGAGTAAATGATGTGACTAGAATGTACACAGATGACAAAATGTAGAAAATGAGACATAACCAGATTTGCATGGTTGCACGAAAATAGTCAAAGATGAGCAGGATATTTGATATAATCAAGATAAGACAATCAGACAGTAATGTATTAGCAAATAAGATGTAGCGCATGGTTTTATAGAAGAAATCCTTCATAAAAAAGGTTGTGATCAGCAGAAAGTTGATGCAAAGGAAAACTGCTACCAAAATCTGAACTAAAATGACTCTGTAATTAATACTTCGCATTAAAGATTCACCACCAACCAGTGAGCTGTTTTTAGCCATATTTCTGTCTTTTAACCAAATATACAAGACAAATAAAATCTGTCTTCAGTGGTAATAAGGTAAGTGCAATTTGCACTGACCAAAACTAACAAAGTGCACACCTGAAGTAACACAAAGGCAGACTCCTCCTGCTAAGATCTCTGCAGCCCTCTAACAGACGACTGTGGATGAACACTTTATAGGGCCAACGGTAACACAAGGGGAACAATGAATGTTTGCACTCCACAGTGTCGTCATCGCCAGTTACTGCTGCATGTGTAAAGTGGAATATAACTAAGTACAATTTTGAGGTATTTGTACTTTACTTGGGTATTTTCATTTTATGCTACTTTGTACTTCCACTTCACTACATTTCAGAAGGAAATATTGTACATTTAACATGATACACACAACAAACAGCGCTGTCCATAATTTTGAAACAACTAAACAAAGTCACATCTATCTTGGCCAATAATTTTGTTATTTTTGCTATTTTTCTTACATAGAGCTTAAACAGAGGGGGCAAAAAATACAACTAAGGGGGCTAAGCCACCTAAGAGTATGGCGCCAGGCCCAACACACACACACACACACACACACACAAACACACACACACACACACACTGATGACAGATGTAGCTAAATCAGCGTAAAATCCAATTGTACACCCAATAAAAACTATACCCAATAAACAATAATATTGCAAGAGGCACATGCTGCTGCAGTAGAGGTGCTCAGGACTTGCCGATGTATGCCAGAGAAACCTGCCTTTTGCAACTGGACAGAGCCTCAGAACAGGTTTCTCCAAAGCACTGCTCACCGCTGGACAGAGGGTTTGAAAAGACAGTTACTAACAGCCGTCTGAGTTTCCAAGGATCAGTGAGTGCAGACAGTATTTTACTTCAGGATTTCAAATGAGCTCCAACAAGTGCGCCAATGATATAGTATCTTCTTTGGGTTCTTTTCTTTGGGTCCTGTAATAAATATTTTTTCTGTTATTGCATTCAAGTCTTTGTGGTTTGGTATTTATTCATGTTTGATAAAAATGCAATTCATGTGGTAAAAATAAGTATAAGCTATAGTTTTGCTAAGTATAACGACCAAAGTAGTAAAAAGTTGGTTTTCTTTCACTCGAGTTTTGGATTGTTGTCAATGTTCGTATCATGAGGGAATATTGCACTAATGGTGAACGCTGCAGTCATGGCTTGTTCTCCATGTGGATTTAGATTACAAACATAACGGTGATGCTAATTAGCCATTTCTATTTCTGTATGGATAATAAACTCTTGTGAAACTCACCAAATGTGACGGTTAAATGGGTCATTAATTATTTAAACCATGCTCTGCTAACTTTTGTTCTAAATGAAGTCTGAAAAGTGGCAGCTGTGGCTCAGGAGGTAGAATGGGTCATCTATTAATCAGAGGGTTGATGGTTCAATCCCTGATTCCTCCTGTCTGCATGTCATAGTGTCCTTGGGCAAGATACTGAACCCCAAATAGCTCCCGATGGTTGCGCCAGCACCCTGTATGGTAGCTTGCTGCCATCGGTGTTTGTGTGTGAAGGGGTGAGTCAGCAGCAGAATCATTGTAAAACACTTTGGATAAAAGCGCTACATAAATGCAGCCATTTACCTTTTTTTTTTACCATTTGATAAAACAACTATTAAATAGTTTGAATAGCTGCAAAACTGTCAGCAATACTGGGGCATTGGGGCAGCGTCAAACACTGTGCTATGTATCAAATTTTTAGATTGTACACATATCCTGGTGTGACTGTGTTGTTCATCAGATAGGACACATCAGCTCAAGGCTTTATGACTCTTGTCATCCATTTCCCATGTCCAGGAGAGTGGTACATCTCTTGGGCCCCAGCTCCCAGGCAAAGAGGACCGCACTGAGGCCTGCTGATGTGTATTTTGTTCGTCTCTTTTTTGGTCATGTGAAGCAGTGGCAGAAGGGGGAGCTACAGTACAGTCATCTATTGTAGAATTGAACACAGAGTCAGTTGTGAGTTGAATGTGAGTTGAGTTGTGAGTATGAATTCTTATCCAAAGGTTTAATTTCTGAGGAATTCTTAGATTAATGCAAAGTGTAGGCTCTTGGTCAGTAAATGCCAGCTTGCAGAGTTGGAGACACTAGAACAGGATAACCTCTTGGTCCTTATGGGGTCTGCTGTAGAGCATTGTTGACCATTGCTGTCCTTGCAGAGAATGATAACGTAGGATTAACCACCTGGTTTCCCATATATTTGGAACCTCTTTTGGGAGAGTCTGAATATGGAATACTCTGACTACTCTTGTCACAGGGTTGCGCAAAAATGTATGCTCAGAGGTAAAGGAATCAAGAATTATATTGATTTTTTCAGTTCACCTACTCTCAGGTCACATGATTTCTTTTTAAATTAGGGATGTCCCAAACAAGTTTTTTTGCTCTGATCCAGATCCAAGTCCTTTAATATTAGGTATCCCATATTTACATAGCAGCACAATATTATGAAATGTTGATTAGATATGTATCTGCTACATTGAAATAACAGATGTAGTCAACTAAATTTGGCACATTTTATTTTTATGAGCAACTTAATCCAAACACTGAACGCCCTGGTTCAAGACTATCAAGTTGATCAGTTCCAATGATTAATATGAATGAAAGTTTAACTGGGTGAATGCCACTCCTGGCACTGATATGAGGTGATTTGATAGATCATTTTAATAAATAAGTTTCTCCCATCATAAATGATCTCTGGATGAGTACAGATACAGGCTCAGAGACAGCACATAAACCTCAGCACATAGCATAGCACATAAAAACAACCTTGGCAGGCCACATCAGCTGTAGTTAATTAACATTAATTCTGTGAGTAACTTGATGACAGAACAAAATAAACAACAGCCAAGTTTCATTTTGTTCTGTCATCAAGTTACTCACAGAATTAATGTCAATTAGCAACAACCGATGATGTAGGCCTACCTCTGATACCTATCCTCAGCATCGGCTTGGCACATCTAAATACCTTAGGAGTCAAGTATAATCAACATGACATACACTGTAGCAAACACTTGAAGAATCAGTCATTTCAAATAAAAAACTGCAACAATACAAGAAAAGAGAGAATCAACTGTGGTTTAAATTGTAAACACCTGGATACTTTTTTGCAATCCTTTTTTTTTAATTGAACCATATACAACAAGTAAACCACACGATTAATAACTGACATAAAAAAACAAACAAACATTACATTTGAAAAAGGGACAAAGGCCTGTTTGGAACTAATAACTAATAGAAATTTGTGTGAGTTACAGAGCAAAACCACAGAAAGGATTAACCATTCATCAACAGCTGTACACAAAGAGATCAAGAATAAGTTTTTTTTTCAGTAGCACCATTAATATAAGCAGTAGAGAAGTAAATATATACTGATGTCTGTGCATCAGAACACAAACTGCATGCTGTATAATTTGACCATAAGATTTAGATTATAGCTGAACAGTGTATTCATAAACTGTGAAGACAAACTGATTGGAGGGAATATTCACTGATTTAAAAAATTAATAAATATAGTATAGTACATATAATAAACAGTATATTACACTGACATTTTTATACATGGAATAAGGTTCTAATTTGTCAAATGAAAAGAGTATTTCTTGTACAAGCCACAGAGAGCATAGTATTTCAGTGCAAGAAAAAACTTGTCATCTCTGAGGCCATAAATGAGAGGACTAAGACATCTGGGAGCAAGATAAAAAGTTATGTAGGTAAAGTATCTGACATTAATGTATAACATGAAATCAATCTGAAGTACTGCAGCTTCTATGAAAGGGCACCACAGCTGGATGAGACAGAGGAGCAGCTGGAAAGCATGAAGAATAACTGTCCTGAGCCCTTTCCATGTTGACTTTCTATTCTCTCCTGATGCAGCTTTGGCCACCTTCATTATTTTAAAATAAGAGAACACAATGGTTATAAACATGATAAAGAAGTAGAACTGATTTATAGCTGACCTAAGATGACCCTGCCAGCGCTGAAACGTGAACACCTCCACAGAGCATACCCTGTATTGTTTATGGAAGTTAAGTGTGGCTGATGCAAAGAAGATAGAGAGATCCACAATACAGGGTATAGCGCTGAGGCTGTGAATGATGAGGATGCAGGGCAGAACTCTGTGTGTGGAGCATAGCTCTACATGCCGCAGGGGCAAGCAAATAGCCACGTAACGCTCCAGGGTCATTGCCATCAGAGTAAACGATGTGACTAGAATGTACACAGATGACAAAATGTAGAAAATGAGACATAACCAGATTTGCATGGTTGCACGAAAATAGTCAAAGATGAGCAGGATATTTGATATAATCAAGATAAGACAATCAGACAGTAATGTATTAGCAAATAAGATGTAGCGCATGGTTTTATAGAAGAAATCCTTCATAAAAAAGGTTGTGATCAGCAGAAAGTTGATGCAAAGGAAAACTGCTACCAAAATCTGAACTAAAATGACTCTGTAATTAATGCTTCGCATTAAGGATTCACCACCAACCAGTGAGCTGTTTTTAGCCATATTTCTGTCTTGTAACCAAATATACAAGACAAATAAAATCTGTCTTCAGTGGTAATAAGGTAAGTGCAATTTGCACTGACCAAAACTAACAAAGTGCACACCAGTAGCATATGTTATACAGTATATCCACAATAAATGTGGTAGAAACACATCAACAGCTCAAAATCCCTCAGTTTACCAAACCATCCCTGAAGTAACACAAAGGCAGACTCCTCCTGCTAAGATCTCTGCAGCCCTCTAACAGACGACTGTGGATGGGCCAGTATAACACTTTATAGGGCCAGTGGTAACACAAGGGGAACGATGAATGTTTGCACTCCACAGTGTCGTCATCGCCAGTTACTGCTGCATGTGTAAAGTGGAATATAACTAAGTACAATTTTGAAGTATTTTTACTTTACTTGGGTATTTTCATTTTATGCTACTTTGTACTTCCACTTCACTACATTTCAGAAGCAAATATTGTACATTTAACATGATACACACAACAAACAGCGCTGTCCATAATTCTGAAACAACTAAACAAAGTCACATGTATCTTGGCCAATAATTTTGTTATTTTTGCTATTTTTCTTACATAGAGCTTAAACAGAGGGTGCAAAAAATACAACTAAGGGGGCTAAGCCACCCAAGAGTATGGCGCCAGGCCTGACACACACACACACTGATGACAGATGTAGCAAAATCAACATAAAATCCAATTGTACACCCAATAAAAACTATACCCAATAAACAATAATATTGCAAGAGGCAATAGGCTTTTACAGTCTGAGATGGTCAATTAGCTTACTTTTGATGATTACAACAGGAGACGACAGGGCTTGGTGCTGAACACTGAAATTATTTCATTATAGTCCAATGCTTCAGTCAGTTCTCTTTCCAAGCAGAGCAGGGACAAAGATTTCAGTCTGTATGTCATCATTGATGCCACAATGCCAGTTTTTTATCCCACTGACAACTGAAAAGAGTCTTTCAACAGTACAGCTTGTTGCTGCTGAATTAGCAGTCATGCCTGTGTTGTTACTACTCTGCACTTGGTGAGGAGAAACTGGCACATGAGGAGGTGTCTAGGTTGAGAATGATGACTGAACTTGAGCTGAATTCTCTTCCTCCTGCTCCTCACGGCATCTTGTGACAAATTTAAGCAAACTGCTTCATTTTGCCATGGTTTTTATCTTAACTTATATTAAAAGCAACTAGCTAGTGGACGGTAGGCTTCTGTTCCTCTGTGCAATGTGCAAGCTGTACACTGAGTGAAAGAGCAGAGGCTGCTCGCTGCTCGCAATCTGGCATTTGCAAAATGCACTGCAACTCAAAAATTCTGACCTATCAACATCATCATACAGTAAACAAGAAGCAAGACACTAGAATTGGTTTATTTGTATTGGTCGTGTAGTCACATTTGAAACAGTACTCATTGACAGCTATTCACTGGATATTCAGCAAAAAAGGAAACATTCATCCAAAGCAAGGCACCAGCCCTGTACAGTTGTCATGAACAGGGAAATTAGCTCTAGAGAGCAAAACCGTTTTATTTTACCAGAATGTAAACATGTTTATTTCTGCTGTAAAGTTGGGCATTTTAACATGGGGGTCTATGGGGATTGACTCACTTTTGGAGCCAGCCTCAAGTGACCATTTGAGGAACTGCAGTTTTTGACATTTCTGCGTTGGCTTCATTTTTCAGCCCCAGACGTTGCAGCTTGGTCTACAGGCAGCAGACAGACCCTTCTCCATGAAAAATGAAGTCACTTGACATTATTATGTATGAAACTGTCGATCAGATTTATTTACTTATTAATTGAAGGTGCTGGAACGCCGTTCCGGATTATTCCAGCCCACTTTAACCCCTGGTAAGGCCTCATGACTATGTCATGAATTCATGACTATTGAATTCCCTTTGAAAATTATTTTGTTAATTTTATTTTTTCTAATTTTAATATTATTTTGAATTATTTTCCATTTCAACAGCGTTAAATGGATGTAGTACATTGGTATGATTGACAGTAAATGTCAGATACACAAACATTTGCCTGCAAATAGCACAGAAATAAAATTTGTATGTCATTGATGCAGTGTTGGCCTAAAATGCAGGCAAGTTTGTGACCAGAGGGTTAACTGGAAAGGAGTGAATGAATGGCTAACGCTCACCTCTCCCTCTCTACACTGTTGAACCCCCGCAATCTTAAAGGAAAATTCCCATTTTTTGTCCTAATCTAGGCCTCGTTTGTTTAGTTGTGACCTTCCCAAGAACCAGTGGTCACATTTTTTTTAATTAGTGTGCACAAATTAATGATTAAATATCAATTGCAACAAACTAATAATTTACAGCCCTGAATCACTTTTACCCCTGAACTGCCTAGTTCAGCAACAGCTATATTTTATTACAGGGCTGCTAATATATTAATTGCCTTAAAATTGATATTAAGTTATTTGTAGTCATTCCTGTTGTCCTTTTCCTTCAACATGCTCTTTCTCTTCTAGTTCTGATGCTACATTGGAGGTCATCTCAAATAAAAAGCTGCAACAATACAATAAAAAGAGAGAATCAACTGTGATTTAAATTGTAAACACCTGGATACTTTTTTGCAATCCTTTTTTTTAATTGAACCATATACAACAAGTAAACCACATGATTAATAACTGACATAAAAAAACAAACAAACATTACATTTGAAAAAGGGACAAAGGCCTGTTTGGAACTAATAACTAATAGAAATTTGTATGAGTTACAGAGCAAAACCACAGAAAGGATTAACCATTCATCAACAGCTGTACACAAAGAGATCAAGAATAAGTTTTTTTTTTCAGCAGCACCATTAATATAAGCAGTATAGAAGTAGATATATACTGATGTCTGTGCATCAGAACACAAACTGCATGCTGTATAATTTGACCATAAGATTTAGATTATAGCTGAACAGTGTATTCATAAACTGTGAAGACAAACTGATTGGAGGGAATATTCACTGATTTAAAAAATCAATAAATATAGTATAGTACATATAATAAACAGTATATTACACTGACATTTTTATACAAGGAATAAGGTTCTAATTTGTCAAATGAAAAGAGTATTTCTTGTACAAGCCACAGAGAGCATAGTATTTCAGTGCAAGAAAAAACTTGTCATCTCTTAGGCCATAAATGAGAGGACTCAGACATCTGGGAGCAAGATAAAAAGTTATGTAGGTAAAGTATCTGACATTAATGTATAACATGAAATCAATCTGAAGTACTGCAGCTTCTATGAAAGGGCACCACAGCTGGATGAGACAGAGGAGCAGCTGGAAAGCATGAAGAATAACTGTCCTGAGCCCTTTCCATGTTGACTTTTTATTCTCTCCTGATGCAGCTTTGGCCACTTTCATTATTTTAAAATAAGAGAACACAATGGTTACACACATGATAACGAAGTAGAACTGATTTATAGATGACCTAATATGACCCTGCCAGCGTTGAAACGTGAACACCTCCACAGAGCATACCCTGTATTGTTTATGGAAGTTAAGTGTGGCTGATGCAAAGAAGATAGAGAGATCCACAATACAGGGTATAGCGCTGAGGCTGTGAATGATGAGGATGCAGGGCAGAACTCTGTGTGTGGAGCATAGCTCTACATGCCGCAGAGGCAAGCAAATGGCCACGTAGCGCTCCAGGGTCATTGCCATCAGAGTAAACGGTGTGACTAGAATGTACACGGATGACAAAATATAGAAAATGAGACATAACCAGATTTGCATGGTCGCACGAAAATAGTCAAAGATGAGCAGGATATTTGATATAATCAAGATAAGACAATCAGACAGTAATGTATTAGCAAATAAGATGTAGCGCATGGTTTTATAGAAGAAATCCTTCATAAAAAAGGTTGTGATCAGCAGAAAGTTAATGCAAAGGAAAACTGCTACCAAAATCTGAACTAAAATGACTCTGTAATTAATGCTTCGCATTAAGGATTCACCACCAACCAGTGAGCTGTTTTTAGCCATATTTCTGTCTTGTAACCAAATATACAAGACAAATAAAATCTGTCTTCAGTGGCAATAAGGTAAGTGCAATTTGCACTGACCAAAACTAACAAAGTGCACACCTGAAGTAACACAAAGGCAGACTCCTCCTGCTAAGATCTCTGCAGCCCTCTAACAGACGACTGTGGATGAACACTTTATAGGGCCATCGGTAACACAAGGGGAACAATGAATGTTTGCACTCCACAGTGTCGTCATCGCCAGTTACGTAAAGTGGAATATAACTAAGTATAATTTTGAGGTATTTGTACTTTACTTGGGTATTTTCATTTTATGCTACTTTGTACTTCCACTTCACCACATTTCAGAAGGAAATATTGTACATTTAACATGATACACATAACAAACAGCGCTGTCCATAATTCTGAAACAACTAAGCAAAGTCACATGTATCTTGGCCAAGAATTTTGTTATTTTTGCTATTTTTCTTACATAGAGCTTAAACAGAGGGTGCAAAAAATACAACTAAGGGGGCTAAGCCACCTAAGATTATGGCGCCAGGCCCAACACACACACACACACACACACACACACACACACACACTGATGACAGATGTAGCAAAATCAGCGTAAAATCCAATTGTACACCCAATAAAAACTATACCCAATAAACAATAATATTGCAAGAGGCAATAGGCTACTACATGGTCAATTAGCTTACTTTTGATGATTACAACAGGAGACGACAGGGCTTGGTGCTGAACACTGAAATTATTTCATTATAGTCCAACGCTTCAGTCAGTTCTCTTTCCAAGCAGAGCAGGGACAAAGATTTCAGTCTGTATGTCATCATTGATGCCGCAATGCCAATTTTTATCCCACTGACGATTGAAAAGAGTCTTTCAACAGTACAGTTTGTTGCTGCTGAATTAGCAGCCATGCCTGTGTTGTTACTACTCGACAAACTTAAGCAAACTACTTCGTTTTGCCATGGTTTTTATCTTAACCTATATTAAAAGCAACTAGCTAGTGGACAGTAGGCTTCTGTTCCTCTGTGCAATGTGCAAGCTGTACACTGAGTGAAAGAGCAGAGGCTGCTCGCTGCTCGCAATCTGGCATTTGCAAAATGCACTGCAACTCAAAAATTCTGACCTATCAACATCATCATACAGTAAACAAGAAGCAAGACACTAGAATTGGTTTATTTGTATTGGTCGTGTAGTCACATTTGAAACAATACTCATTGACAGCTATTCACTGGATATTCAGCAAAAAAGGAAGCATTCATCCAAAGCAAGGCGCCAGTCCTGTACAGTTGTCATGAACAGGGAAATTAGCTCTAGAGAGCAAAACCGTTTTATTTTACCAGAATGTAAACATGTTTATTTCTGCTGTAAAGTTGGGCATTTTAACATGGGGGTCTATGGGGATTGACTCACTTTTGGAGCCAGCCTCAAGTGACCATTTGAGGAACTGCAGTTTTTGACACTTCTGCATTGGCTTCATTTTTCAGCCCCAGACGTTGCAGCTTGGTCTACAGGCAGCAGACAGACCCTTCTCCATGAAAAATGAAGTCACTTGACATTATTATGTATGAAACTGTCGATCAGATTTATTTACTTATTAATTGAAGGTGCTGGAACGCCGTTCCGGATTATTCCAGCCCACTTTAACCCCTGGTAAGGCCTCATGACTATGTCATGAATTCATGACTATTGAATTCCCTTGGAAAATTATTTTGTTAATTTTATTTTTTCAAATTTTAATATTATTTTGAATTATTTTCCATTTCAACAGCGTTAAATGGATGTAGTACATTGGTATGATTGACAGTAAATGTCAGATACACAAACATTTGCCTGCAAATAGCACAGAAATAAAAGTTGTATGTCATTGATGCAGTGTTGGCCTAAAATGCAGGCAAGTTTGTGACCAGAGGGTTAACTGGAAAGGAGTGAATGAATGGCTAACGCTCACCTCTCCCTCTCTACACTGTTGAACCCCTGCAATCTTAAAGGAAAATTCCCATTTTTTGTCCTAATCTAGGTCTCGTTTGTTTAGTTGTGACCTTCCCAAGAACCAGTGGTCACATTTTTTTTTAATTAGTGTGCACAAATTAATGATTAAATTTCAATTGCAACAAACTAATAATTTACAGCCCTGAATCACTTTTACCCCTGAACTGCCTAGTTCAGCAACAGCTATATTTTATTACAGGGCTGCTAATATATTAATTGCCTTAAAATTGATATTAAATTATTTGTAGTCATTCCTGTTGTCCTTTTCCTTCAACATGCTCTTTCTCTTCTAGTTCTGATGCTACATTGGAGGTCATCTCAAATAAAAAGCTGCAACAATACAAGAAAAGAGAGAATCAACTGTGATTTAAACTGTAAACACCTGGATACTTTTTTGCAATCCTTTTTTTTAATTGAACCATATACAACAAGTAAACCACATGATTAATAACTGACATAAAAAAACAAACAAACATTACATTTGAAAAAGGGACAAAGGCCTGTTTGGAACTAATAACTAATAGAAATTTGTGTGAGTTACAGAGCAAAACCACAGAGAGGATTAACCATTCATCAACAGCTGTACACAAAGAGATCAAGAATAAGTTTTTTTTTTCCAGCAGCACCATTAATATAAGCAGTATAGAAGTAAATATATACTGATGTCTGTGCATCAGAACACAAACTGCATGCTGTATAATTTGACCATAAGATTTAGATTATAGCTGAACAGTGTATTCATAAACTGTGAAGACAAACTGATTGGAGGGAATATTCACTGATTTAAAAAATCAATAAATATAGTATAGTACATATAATAAACAGTATATTACACTGACATTTTTATACAAGGAATAAGGTTCTAATTTGTCAAATGAAAAGAGTATTTCTTGTACAAGCCACAGAGAGCATAGTATTTCAGTGCAAGAAAAAACTTGTCATCTCTTAGGCCATAAATGAGAGGACTAAGACATCTGGGAGCAAGATAAAAAGTTATGTAGGTAAAGTATCTGACATTAATGTATAACATGAAATCAATCTGAAGTACTGCAGCTTCTATGAAAGGGCACCACAGCTGGATGAGACAGAGGAGCAGCTGGAAAGCATGAAGAATAACTGTCCTGAGCCCTTTCCATGTTGACTTTTTATTCTCTCCTGATGCAGCTTTGGCCACTTTCATTATTTTAAAATAAGAGAACACAATGGTTACACACATGATAAAGAAGTATAACTGATGTATAGATGACCTAAGATGACCCTGCCAGCGTTGAAACGTGAACACCTCCACAGAGCATACCCTGTATTGTTTATGGAAGTTAAGTGTGGCTGATGCAAAGAAGATAGAGAGATCCACAATACAGGGTATAGCGCTGAGGCTGTGAATGATGAGGATGCAGGGCAGAACTCTGTGTGTGGAGCATAGCTCTACATGCCGCAGAGGCAAGCAAATAGCCACGTAACGCTCCAGGGTCATTGCCATCAGAGTAAACGGTGTGACTAGAATGTACACGGATGACAAAATATAGAAAATGAGACATAACCAGATTTGCATGGTCGCACGAAAATAGTCAAAGATGAGCAGGATATTTGATATAATCAAGATAAGACAATCAGACAGTAATGTATTAGCAAATAAGATGTAGCGCATGGTTTTATAGAAGAAATCCTTCATATATAAGGTTGTGATCAGCAGAAAGTTAATGCAAAGGAAAACTGCTACCAAAATCTGAACTAAAATGACTCTGTAATTAATGCTTCGCATTAAGGATTCACCACCAACCAGTGAGCTGTTTTTAGCCATATTTCTGTCTTGTAACCAAATAACCAAATAAAATCTGTCTTCAGTGGCAATAAGGTAAGTGCAATTTGCACTGACCAAAACTAACAAAGTGCACACCTGAAGTAACACAAAGGCAGACTCCTCCTGCTAAGATCTCTGCAGCCCTCTAACAGACGACTGTGGATGAACACTTTATAGGGCCAACGGTAACACAAGGGGAACGATGAATGTTTGCACTCCACAGTGTCGTCATCGCCAGTTACGTAAAGTGGAATATAACTAAGTATAATTTTGAGGTATTTGTACTTTACTTGGGTATTTTCATTTTATGCTACTTTGTACTTCCACTTCACTACATTTCAGAAGGAAATATTGTACGTTTAACATGATACACACAACAAACAGCGCTGTCCATAATTCTGAAACAACTAAGCAAAGTCACATGTATCTTGGCCAAGAATTTTGTTATTTTTGCTATTTTTCTTACATAGAGCTTAAACAGAGGGTGCAAAAAAATACAACTAAGGGGGCTAAGCCATCCAAGAGTATGGCGCCAGGCCCGACACACACACACACACACACACACACACTGATGACAGATGTAGCAAAATCAGCGTAAAATCCAATTGTACACCCAATAAAAACTATACCCAATAAACAATAATATTGCAAGAGGCAATAGGCTACTACATGGTCAATTAGCTTACTTTTGATGATTACAACAGGAGACGACAGGGCTTGGTGCTGAACACTGAAATTATTTCATTATAGTCCAACGCTTCAGTCAGTTCTCTTTCCAAGCAGAGCAGGGACAAAGATTTCAGTCTGTATGTCATCATTGATGCCGCAATGCCAATTTTTATCCCACTGACAACTGAAAAGAGTCTTTCAACAGTACAGCTTGTTGCTGCTGAATTAGCAGCCATGCCTGTGTTGTTACTACTCGACAAACTTAAGCAAACTACTTAGTTTCGCCATGGTTTTTATCTTAACCTATATTAAAAGCAACTAGCTAGTGGACGGTAGGCTTCTGTTCCTCTGTGCAATGTGCAAGCTGTACACTGAGTGAAAGAGCAGAGGCTGCTCGCTGCTCGCAATCTGGCATTTGCAAAATGCACTGCAACTCAAAAATTCTGACCTATCAACATCATCATACAGTAAACAAGAAGCAAGAAACTAGAATTGGTTTATTTGTATTGGTCATGTAGTCACATTTGAAACAGTACTCATTGACAGCTATTCACTGGATGATCCAGCAAAAAAGGAAACATTCATCCAAAGCAAGGCACCAGCCCTGTACAGTTGTCATGAACAGGGAAATTAGCTCTAGAGAGCAAAACCGTTTTATTGTACCAGAATGTAAACATGTTTATGTCTGCTGTAAAGTTGGGCATTTTAACATGGGGGTCTATGGGGATTGACTCACATTTGGAGCCAGCCTCAAGTGACCATTTGAGGAACTGCAGTTTTTGGCACTTCTGCATTGGCTTGCTGGTGAATAAGTGCATGCACACCATCTATTACCAAAAAAAGTTTACAATTTAAATGAGTTGCTTGGGACAAAGCCATTTTTTTGTTGTTTTTTTTAAAAACACTTTGTGTTTAAGGCAGTAAACTGTCATGATTCCTACCTCAGTTATGTGTGTTTCCTTTACCCTTCTTTTAAACAATCACAGTTTGGCTGTATTATCTAAACCACTTATCTGGATATGACTGGTCTGAAATGCAGGTCCCTCACTACATAGAAAATCTGTGTGTGTGCATAGCTACTGTAAGAGTGGTAAGTCAGAGTTGAACTCTTGAACGCCACTCTGTGATGAAACTTCCCAGGATTTTGGATAGTTAAAAGTTTTGGATTGTTGTGTTTGTTGCACTGATTGTGGCACTCTGAAGTCATGGTTTGATTTCCTCCGTGTGGATTTAGACTCCAAGCAGAACTGTGACGCTAATTAGCTGATCATGACTCGTATGGTGACTAAACTCCTGTGAAACTCATTAACAGTGAGGTGTAATAGGCTCATTAATTATTTAAACTATCCTCTGCTGATTTGGGCTCTTGAGTGGAAATGGATGACACAACAGTTGGAAAACTTTTGATTTGTGTGACAGTTTCTATTAGAATTCGTTATTATCAAAACTATGATCAATATGTTTGTATTACAATTTTTTGTACTTTATTGTAACCAGTGCCAAAACAACACAGAGTTCAAAACATCATGTAACACATTCTTCTTTCCTGTGACATATTTAGCATAACTGCTCCACTATCAGAGAAGACAGAGGAAGACAATGCACAACCTTTGCTACCAGATATTTATGTGTTAAAGCCCCTAAAACTTGGTTTCAAATCCAAAGTATTTCTTCATAACATTAAATCTGCATGATTAAATGAGACAATGTTTAAGTTAAAGTTCAGTAAGAAATAATTCCTTAGTAATTATTTATTAAAAGAGAAACACTGTAGAAATCTGCTTCATCAGGACTGTGTGGGCATGGTTTGATCAGATTGATTGACAGTTGCCTGGCAACATAAGATAACCCCTCAACTGTCATTAAAAGATTGGAATGTTGCTACAACAACGGATTAATGATTAGAATATAAATAATTTATTTCAATTAAACACTCTTCAACCAAAATCACTACACAAAATAGCATTAAATGTTGTTAAAGCAGGAAAGTCGTATCAGTCTATATCAGTCTGCGCTGATCTATAAATGAATGTAGGTGATTCTTACAGTATCTGATGTTTTATCTGCTGCTTTATGCTTTATGAAAAGCTTCTCCTTCAGTTCATTGGTGTCCATCCCTCCAGAAGAGTTCCAGAGACTTGTAAAATCAATGCCAAGGCTGAGGAACACCATTCTTCAAAAAGATATTCCCTCATTTGATGTTTTGATGATGGTGGTGGAGAGTGCAGTCTAACACATCAGTCCAAAATCATAGGTGTTCAATTAGGTTGAGATCTGGTGATTGCAAAAGCCATAGCATATGATTCACATGATTTTCATACTCATCAAACCATTCATTGACCCCTCATGCCATGTAAATTGGGGCATTGTCATCCTGGAAGAGACCACTCCCATCAGGATAGAAATGTTTCATCATAGGATAAAAGTGATCACTCTGAACAACTTTGTGTTGATTTGCAGTGACCCTTCCCTCTAAGGTGACAAGTGAACCCAAACCATGCCAGCAAAATGCCCCCCACAGCATAACAGAGCCACCAGATCCCCTCACTGGGTCAAGCATTCAGACTGGTACCCATTTTTCCTTTAATTTGCCACCCGTCTGTATGTATCAATTGACAAACATATCAATTAAAATGATAAGGAATTAATTAATTAAATGCTCGTATTGACTAGTTTTACTGCCTCTGACCCTGTTTTTTTGTCCTGTGT
Organism: Thunnus thynnus; assembly: GCF_963924715.1. Taxonomy (NCBI): domain Eukaryota; kingdom Metazoa; phylum Chordata; class Actinopteri; order Scombriformes; family Scombridae; genus Thunnus; species Thunnus thynnus. The sequence goes on from NC_089523.1 coordinate 24,461,662, forward strand.
ATGTTTGTTCTCCCCTCTGGAGCAGTTCAACTGAGCAGGGCATGTGCCTTTGTCCCTGACAGGGCTGACAGGGAGCTGACACTGTTGTGTTACAAGTCACACCTCTGAATCCAGGACACCAGCATGCTATGTAAAAGCACACACAAGGGCAGCATTATGCTGCCTTTGTTTGGTTCAGTGTAAAAAAGCAAAGGTAGCTTAATGACAGATCTTCTTTATGGCTATAATGCGGGATCTCTGTATAAAAGAGCCTATTGTTAGATGTAGGTAGTTTGGAAACAGGTTGACTGCTCCCACAATGTCTGCATGGTGAAGTTTGTGTTTAGGATAGTAAACACAATGTGTTTTCTTTACCATTACTTTTTTACAAGGGAGCACATTGTTTCTTAATTTGTGCACACAAATCATTGACTCAGGGTAACAAATTTAAGTTCAAAGTGTTCAACAGGACAAGGAATGGTTAAAAACAACCACAGTTTGGCTGTATTATCTAAACCACTTATCTGGATATGATTGGTCTGAAATGCAGGTCCCTCACTACATAGAAAATCTGTGTGTGTGCATAGCTACTGTAAGAGCGGTAAGTCAGAGTTGAACTCTTGAATGCCATGCCTGTAATAAAACTTCCTGGGATTTTGGATAGTTAAAAGTTTTGGATTGTTGTGTTTGTTGCACTGATTGTGGCACTCTGAAGTCATGGTTTGATTTCCTCCGTGTGGATTTAGACTCCAAGCAGAACTGTGACGCTAATTAGCTGATCATGACTCGTATGGTGACTAAACTCCTGTGAAACTCATTAACAGTGAGGTGTAATAGGCTCATTAATTATTTAAACTATCCTCTGCTGATTTGGACTCTTGAGTGGAAATGGATGACACAACAGTTGGAAAACTTTTGATTTGTGTGACAGTTTCTATTAGAATTCGTTATTATCAAAACTATGATCAACATGTTTGTATTGCAACTTTTAGTACTTAATTGCAACCAGCGCCAAACCAACACAGAGTTCAAAACATCATGTAACACATTCTTCTTTCCTGTGACTTATTTTGCATGACTGCTCCACTATCAAAGAAGACAGAAGAAGACAGTGCACAACCTTTGCTACCAGATATTTATGTGTAAAAGCCCCTAAAACTTGGTTTCAAATGCAAAGTATTTCTTCATTACATTAAATCTGTATGATTAAATGAGAAAGTGTTCAAGTTAAAGTTTAGAAAGAAAAACCACCCTTAGTTATTATTTCTGAAAAGAGAAACACTGAAGAAATCTGCTTCATCAGGACTGTGTGGGCATGGTTTGATCAGATTTGATTGACAGTTTCCTAGCAACATTAGAAAACCCCTCAAGTGTCATCAAATTCTGATTGAAATGTTGCTTAACATTACTGATTGGTGCACCAAAATACATGACATCACGTTTTTCTATTAAAGCCTCGCCCACGTCAAACCAGTGAGAAAAGCACAAACAAACCCACAAATACAGAAATCTTGGAAATAAAAGAAAACTGTTCAAACTTTAGCAGAAAATTGAGTGCTTGTGTATTATAAAAGTGCTCATTGACTATAGAAAGAAGCTGAATGAGAAAAAAAAAAAGGTTTTAGGGCCTTTAAGGGTAAAAATCAGTCGGATAAGATGCAATGTAATGCAACGTCCCCAGACTTTGTCACATAACTCTGTCTCTAATGAGGAAAGCCCAAAAAATAACCTTAATTTTATTTTTTAAATAATTCTCTGGTCAAACTGTTCAGAGCAGAGAGTCGCTAATGTAAATATACCATGATATTATACCACAGTGGATGCATTTGGATTAGTTTAAAACACAGCACATGTAGGACCATTTCATTTCTGTTGTCCAAGTTTAGGAAAATTTGGCCACTGTATTATACCAAACACTCCAAGAGAGTCGAAAATGAAAAATGAATGAATGAATGAATGAAAAATGGATTCAACAAGCAGCTTCACTTTTATTGGTACAGGCAAAGAAGAAAGAGAATGTGGTATACAGCAAAGGCTTCTGAAAAATCCAGGCAAGTAAAAAGTTACACAACAGTACAACAACAAAAAGCTGTGGCTTAAATTTTTCACATCAGTTATCAGTTATTATTCTATTGACTTGATTTGACTGATTTGGACAGCTGAAGCCTCATATTAGCTTAAAAAAAAAACTGTTTCTTACATTTTTGCAGAGAAGGAGGGCTGTATGAAAAGGAGGAACAATAACAGCAAGAAAACCCAGTTTCAATGTACATGTTGGCACCTCACTATTGTTTTAGGACAGACTTGAAAAATCATATAATTATCCCTTAAGCAGCATTACAATAAAACAGAAGTGTGTGGGGTGTATTATTAGATTTGTCAGTAAAACAGAACAGAAAATGTACATAAGGCTGAACAATGTGTCAGCAGCTGGTTGTGAAGACTGAACACGGGGCCCCGTGTCTGATGGACAGAGAGAGTTATTACTTTCCAATGGTAATTCATTTATTCTAGGATACATTTTTAAAATCCTAATCGTCACTTAAAAGACTTAACATGGCCAGGCACCCTTCCAGGGTCGAGCTTTTGCTGTGCCGGCACCTCTGGTTTGGAACAGTCTTCTGTCTAGTATCTCTTTATCTGTATTTGTAGTATGTATCTTTATACACCTGCCTTACTTAGATTGATTTGTTCACATAATTTAGCTCTAACGGCATGTCATCATCAGATTTTAAATGTATTTTTAATTGTTTTTTAGCATTTGGATGATATTTTATGTAGCTGTCTTTTATGTAACTTTTATGTGAACACATACTGAGAAATTGAATGAATAAGATGAATTCATTATCCAATGCAATAAACTGCATACTACATATACAGTATTTTCTGTTACAGAATGGTGATTTTAATTTATCAAGTGAAAAAAGCTAAAGATTTGTTCTTGTACAAGCCACAGAGAGCATAATATTTCAGTGCAAGAAAAAACTTGTCATCTCTGAGGCCATAAATGAGAGGACTCAGACATCTTGAAGCAAGATAAAAAGTAATGTAGTTAAAGTATCTGACATCAGTGTACAACATTAAATCAATCTGAAGTACAGCAGCTTCTATGAAAGGGCACCACAGCTGGATGAGACAGAGGAGCAGCTGGAAAGCATGAAGAGCCACTGTCCTGAGCCCTTTCCATGTTGACTTTTTATTCTCTCCTGATGCAGCTTTGGCCACTTTGATTATTTTAATATAAGAGATCACAATGGTTATAAACATGATCAGGAAGTAAAGCTGACTTATAGCTGACCTAAGATGACCCTGCCACCTGTGAATTGTGAACAACTCCACAGAGCATATTCTGTTCTGGGTGTAGAAGCTGTGGGTAGCAGATGCAAAGAAGATGGAGAGAAAAACAATACAGGGTATAGAGCTGAGGCCGTGAATGATGAGGATGCACTGCAGAGCGCTGCGTGTGGAACACAGCTCTGCATGCCGCAGGGGCATGCAAATGGCCACAAAGCGCTCCAGGGTCATTGTTGTCAGAGTAACTGGTGTGACAAAATTGTACAGAGATGACACAATAAACACGATGAGACATAACCATGTCTGTGTGGTAAAACGAAAATAGCTCATGATCAGCAAGGTATTTGTCAAAATTAAAATCAGACAATCAGACAGTAATGTATTAGCAAATAAGATGTAGCGCATGGTTGTGTAGAAGAAATGCTTCATAAAAAAGGTTGTGATCAGCAGAAAGTTGATACAAAGGAACAATGTCACCAAAACCTGAACTAAAATGACCCGGTCATTGAGCTTTCGCATTAAGGCTTGACCACCAACCAGTGAGTTATTGTCAGCCATATATTTCACTATTGTTTGATTAGTTTGCTTTTATTTCGGTGTCATGCACACAGTGCCTAACCCTTGTTGGTATACAAGACACCAAAAGAGTGTCCACAGTTGCTGTAGTCAGACACTTCATTTCATTACAAAACTACAGATTATTACACAGCTCGGAAATATTCTGCCTTCTCTTACAAGCTTGGCAAATAAAATCTGCTACAAAAAAGATTCTCTTCCTGAAGCACAACTCAAGTTTTTCATAATCATCCAGCCCAAAGAAATCAACATAAATGGAGGACATTTTACTAAAAAGTACATCCCTTACCTCCTCGTAGACAAGACAGTAAAACAAAAAATGAACCTCATTCTCAGTTTCACCAAGCTCATACAACAATGTTCTACACTGTAACTATTCTTTATGAGACAATAAGTCCATAATTTTTGTTTATACCATATATCAACACATAAGATACGTCAGTTTACCAAACCTTCCCAGCACTAATGGGGCATCGTGGCACACCGTTCCAAAGACGGATGTTAATGAATCAGCCATCTGAGAGAAATCTTATGTGCGAGAGGAGAATAACAACACCTTTAGCTTTTCACCTCAATGTCGTCATCACCACTCATTACCAGTGCTTCTTATACTGGTGGCTACCTTCAATTAGACACACTGAATGATGGAAAAAAGTTTTGAGTTATAGCAGTAGTTGGGCTCCTTTAATCAGTTCTCAGATACCATTCAACAAAACAATGAATAAAACACAGCAAACCCGTGTTTTTTATTATTTTTTCTTTTAGTTTGACTCAGGCTATTATTATTGTGCCATACTGTAAAGATTATTTAGTGGTGTAATGCAAATTTGCAGATACCCAATATGACTTATATAAACTAGGGGTGTGCCCAAATACAAAATACGTTATTTGGAAAAGCACATATAGCGGGTTTTTTAGGAATATTTGTTTCATACAAATGTTAAATACCAGCGTGCAGGTCAGTTACACTATCTCAGTCTCTCTCCCCTGCACCGCCGCTGCATAGAAGCTAGCGCAGAGCCAAAGATACCCTCCAGGACAATGGGCATGTCCAGGATATTGTCTCTCTGTCCAACAGGTTGGTGAGGTTGAGCCACCATGCTTGTTCCTGTAGGACTATGGTTCCCAATGCTCTTCCCGTGGCCTGGACTGTACAGATTTGGATACGGAGACATAAGTCAGTGATAACCAATATCTCCTCCCACATAACTGGGTCCCGTGTCTGCACAAAATCCTTGCATATCTCGGCATGGTATGCCTTGAACATGGAGAGGACATTAAGCGTTCTGGCCGAAAGCGCTGCCACTTTGTGAGCCTTCTCAGTCAAGGCTGACTGAAACTGGTCAGACTTAGACGGCTGTGTATGGCTCCTCGAGGACATTGTTGACAGCTGCGGGTGAAGATGGGCCGCAACAAGTGGTTCCATCGGAGGCATACCCTGGCCCTGCTTTGTCGTACTCTTAGCCAAGGACAACTTCTTCCCCTCGTAGTGGGATCTGGTGGTCTCCGTTACAACAGCAGGCCAGGGGATGGCCAGTCGGTCTGCAGCGCATCTACACACTACACACATCGAGCATGTCCGAGCTGGGGAGAGGAGAAGCTGGTGTGCTGCTCTCATCTCCATCCAGAGAGGCGGTGGAGTGATGAAAATGCCATCCTCCTTGTCATCCTCTGATATGAGGATATCCGAGGCGTCATCTTCACCTTCTCCATAGTCCAATTCCAGAACGTCCTCCTCTGGTGGGGGAACCGGAGCCAGGTCCAGCCGTGAGCTCCAGCTGATGTTAGCTGCCAGTGTCACCCCCACAGTGACTTCCCTCTCCCCTCTGTTAAAGTTAAGAAAGAAGAAAATATACTTAATTATTATTTATTAAAAGGGAAATGCTGAAGAAATCTGTTTCATCAGGACTGTATGGGCATGGTTTGATCAGACTTGATTGACAGTTGCCTAGCAACATAAGATAACAACCCCTCAACTGTCATCAAATTCTGATTGAAATGTTGCTTAACATTGCTGATTGGTGCACCAACATACATGACATCATGTTTTTCTATCAGAGCCCCACCCATGTCAAACCAGTGAGAAAAGCACAAACGAACCCACAAATACAGAAATCTCAAAAATAAACAAAACTGTTCAAACTTTAGCAGATGTAGGACCTCATTGATTATAGAAAGAAACTGAATGAGAAAAAAGTTTTTAGGTCCTTTAAGGGTAAAACGTCCCGGGCCTTGTTACATAACTGTCTCCATACCCCCAGAGATGCACCCCTGCAACTTCAGTATGTCATATTTCACAGATAATATTTCAAACAGCTAACAGAGCTAATGGCTAACAGAGCTGACAGCTAACCAAGCTAACACATAAAAAGTACGTCAATGTAACTGCTTTGAGGTAAATTCTTAATTTAAACATTAATGACTTTTAATAATGCATTTAAGAGGGTCCCTTGTACAATTTACACATTAGTTCTCTGAGAATCTCTTTAATGTCCAAGCAAAATTGGTGTTGTAACTGAAATACACCTAACCGTATCAATATTGAATCGAATCGAGTTGGGTTGTGGGTTGAATGAGAGAATGAAAATAATTACCATAAATATACTTAACTGGCCCATGGATGTGGAATTTGGCTTAATTAAACAATTACCTATGTAGCTAGCAGTTTTTGTCCAGGGCCATTGGTCCAAATTTGGTCCTGGGCCATCATATGAACATTTGTCCTGTGCCATCATATGAACGTTTATCATATTTATTTAAGACATCTGTTTTAAACATAACAAAACATTTTCTTTTATTACAAACTTTCCAGAGGACCAGAGTAGAGAGCTTGTGAGACACTAGAGAAGACAGCTGTGGATGGAGTGTCGCTCACCTCGGATGGTTTTGCTGGGTTTCACGTCTGCTTTCTGAATCCCTAACTGTACCTACCAAGACTGGCTTTCACAGCGAAACATGCACTCACCAAGCACTTTATTAGGAACACCTGTGCAATCTAATGTAAGCTCTGCCATAAATTCTACTTTTACCAAGCCTATACATATTTTGTACACCCCCTCAGGGTGATGCTTCCTGACTTCATCACTGTCATGCTAGTAATGACAGTAAAACACACCATCTCATGTAATATTGCTTAATTATCACCTTTCTGATAATGTCAACAAAAACTGAAAATTGAATTAATTGAATTTAAACACTGTCTTTTAATTTACTGTATGATTAGAAGAGATGGTTGATCTTTGTACAGTTGATGTACAAATGTGTTAATTCTTCATCTTGTTTTTGTCATATGACCTCTGTCTTCTTCAAAGTAAATAAAAGGTATACTCTCTCTTTGTTTGTTGTTCCCTGCTAACAGGCTAGCAGTGCTTCAGTGGCTCACATAACAGTTACTACTTAAGTGTTTTGTGACTTCACCATCCTATAGATAGTGACAAAGGGAATGTCCTGATATAGTTTATTATTATTATTAATCCAGCAGTGTGCTTTGGTGTTTAGGAATGCAAAGCACAGATTATTTTAATATCAAAACAAAGCTGCTTATTTCAGGAAATATGTAACCGGATGTTTAATGTAAGTGATGGCTTAAATTGTTCAAATCATTAGACTTCTTTTGTGATTAGCTTTTTATTGAACCATAACACAAATGACAAACAAACCACACAAGTAGTCTACAGTAAGGAAAACAGGCCACAGCAGAATTACAAAACTTTTGACATTGAGGTCACAGACATCACCTAAGACATTTTGAAACTATCTCATTCCAGAAATGTGCAAAAGGAGGCCTTCAACTGCATGGTGGATTAACCAGTTGTGGACTACATGGTGTCAATACAATCTAAATAAATGCAAAAAAATATTCAATATGGCATTAATGGTTGAACAGTGTGTCCATCAGAGCAATGTAATCACAGTTGTTATACTCATAACAAGAAACAGACCAAAGTGTTAACACATACTGAGAAACTGAATGAATAAGATACGTTCATGATGCAATGCAATAAACTGTATATGACATAAACAGAATGGTGATTTTAATTTATCAAGAGGAAAAATCTAAAGATTTTTTCTTGTACAAGCCACAGAGAGCATAATATTTCAGTGCAAGAAAAAACTTGTCATCTCTGAGGCCATAAATGAGAGGACTCAGACATCTTGGAACAAGAATAAAAGTAATGTAGTTAAAGTATCTGACATCAATGTACAACATGAAATCAATCTGAAGTATAGCAGCTTCTATAACAGGGCACCATAACTGGATGAGACAGAGGAGCAGCTGGAAAGCATGAAGAATAACTGTCCTGAGCCCTTTCCATGTTGACTTTTTATTCTCTCCTGATGCAGCTTTCGCCACTTTCATTATTTTAATATAGGAGATCACAATGGTTATAAACATGATAGAGAAGTAAAACTGACTTATAGCTGACCTAAGATGACCCTGCCACCTGTGAATTGTGAATGCCTCCACAGAGCATATTCTGTCCTGGCTGTAGAAGCTGTGGGTAGCAGATGCAAAGAAGATGGAGAGAAAAACAATGCAGGGTATGGAGCTGAGGCTGTGAATGATGAGGATGCAGTGCAGGGCTCTGCGTGTGGAACACAGCTCTGCATGCCGCAGGGGCATGCAAATGGCCACAAATCGCTCCAGGGTCATTGTTGTCAGAGTAACTGGTGTGACGAAAGTGTACAGAGACAAAACAATGTATATAATAAGACACAACCACGTCTGTATAGTAAAAGGAAAATAGCTCATGATCAGCAAGGTATTTGTCAAAATTAAAATCAGACAATCAGACAGTAATGTATTAGCAAATAAGATGTAGCGCATGGTTGTGTAGAAGAAATGCTTCATAAAAAAGGTTGTGATCAGCAGAAAGTTGATATAAAGGAACAATGTCACCAAAACCTGAACTAAAATGACCCGATAATTGAGCTTTCGCAATAAGGGTTGACCACCAACCAGTGAGTTATTATCAGCCATATATTTCAATATTGATTGATTGATTTTCTTTTATTTTCGTGTCATGCACACAAAGTGCCCAACCCTTGTGGGTTTACAAGACACCTAAATAATAGTTGCTGTTGTCAGACATTTAATTTCATTACAAATTTATAGATTATTATACAGCTCAGTCTTCAACAAAATATTCTGCTGTCTCTTACAAGCTTGGCAAATAAAATCTGCTACAAAAAAGGTTCCTTCATGAAGCACAACTCAGGTTTTTCATAATCATCCAGCCCAAAGAAACATAAATGGAGGACATTTTACTTAAAACTACATCCTTTACCTCCTCGTAGACAGGACAGTAAAACAAAAAATGAACCTCATTCTCAGTTTCACTGAGCTCATACAACAAAGTCTGTCCTCCTCTGGAGTGGAATTAAACGTGCTGGTCTCTAGGGCAAATGGTAATAGTCCTGAATGTAACTGTGCACATAAGGATCTTTGTCTTTTGTTTAAATTATACTTCACATAAGGTTGCAACTGTAACTATTCTTTAACCTCATTCTCAGTTTCACCAAGCTCACAGAACACTGTTCTACACTGCAACTATTCTTTATGAGACAATAAGTCCATCATTTTTGTTTATACCATATATCAACAGTATTGTAACTAAATACAGGATACAGACCTTAGACTCTGACACAATTCATTTGGATCTGAAGACAGAGCTGAAATCAAGAAATTATGTGTCATTATCTAAACTGTGTCTGTCAACATATTCTGAAACTGAAACACTTGCTATAATAAGATCAACATTTTTTAAAGCATCACAGCTGCAGCTGAAGTTTACTTTCACCAGAGGAAACACAATATACATCTATAGTATCTCACATACAGTCAAAGGACATCAGTTACTTCAGTTTGCCAAACCTTCCCAGCACTAACGTGGCATCATGGCACACAGTTCCCAAGACAGAAGTTAATGCTGATTCAGCCATCTGAGAGAAACCGAGGAGAATAACAACACCTTTAGCTTTTCACCTCGATGTCGTCATCACCTCTCACTAAAAATGTTTCTCATACTGGTGGCTACCTTCAATTAGACACACTGAATGATGGAAAAAAGTTTTGAGTTATATCAGTAGTTGGGCTCCTTTAATCAGTTCTCAGCTACCGTTCAATAAAACAGTAAATAAAACACAGCAAGCCCCTGTTTTTTATTATTTTTTCTTTTAGTTTGACTATTATTATTGTGCTAAAATGTAATGCAATTTGCAGATACCCATTATGACTTATATAAACACACCTGCAGTATACAATGTCTCAGATAATCAGATAAGATACTAAGTAAGAATTTATTTTAAGCCTCAGGTGCATTAATTGTACAATTGTGCATTGTGTTCAATTAATTCTTTTCTGCACACTATGATGTGACTTTAAGCACATATAGATAATAACCAATTAATTGTTTTGAGTCATTTTTAAAGAAAATATGTCTACATTCTCTGATTCCAGTTTCTCAAATGTGATGTGAGAAGTAATGTGTTTATGACAGTAAACTAAATATATTTGTGTTGTGGACTGTTGGTTGGGACAAAAGAAGACATTTGAGGACGTCATCTCATGCTTTGGGAAACATTGATTGACATTTTTCACCATTTTCTGAGATTTTATGGACCAAAAGACTAATCGATTAACTGATAATGAAAATAATTTCTAGTTGCAGCTCTACCAGTGTTGTTGGATGATGTTGCATTGTACTGTGGCAAAATTGAGCCATGTTCAACTTTTTTGCCAGACATCACTGCATCTTTTGCTGAAGACCCTCTCTGAGCTTTGTTGCGGCCTTATTGAAATGAATGAATGTTTGAACACCGTCCACATATACCCATTTGTTATGCAGCGATAAGGACTTTCACATGTAAATGTAGGCAGTTTGGAGACAGTAAAGAATCCTGTAGCTCATAATGCCCTAAATCCTATTAAGCTGCACATATGATACTCGTGTGGTGTAGCAGCTATTTGTATTTTATGAGAATTGGAGTTTTTAACATGTACATACATACATATATAGTATACAGTATATATGCATGTCTGTATTTGTGTTACTATTTAATGTAAGTGATTTGTATTGTATGTGATGCCTGTTTTTAATGTTCAAATTTCATTTTTTTCCTCCTCTGATCTTTGATGCAAAATTGTGTGAATTGAATGGAAATGTAATAAACGAACAAATCAGGAAGGTCTATACTACTTTACAATAAGTATTTATAATGTGCTTAATCACACACACATCAAAAAAATATAGTATATTTGTAATGTAAATGCACAGCTGTGTTCAGTATGTGGCCTGCACAGTCATCAACTTCTGATAGTTAACTTTCGAATATCATGAGGGATTATTGTTTGTCCAAAGGCTTGTTTTTCTTCATGTGATCATGTTTTCTTGAATGTAACGATGATGATAATTAGCCAGCTATGTGTATTCTTGTGTGCAATAATGAACTCCAGTGAAACTAATTACAAGTGATGGTTAATGGCATCATTAATTATTTAAAGACTGCTCTGTTGATGTCTGCGCTTAATGAATACACCTCCTAAAAGTTTACAAAACAATCTTGAATAAAAGAACTACTGATACAGAAATGTTTGAATTTAATATTGTCAGAATTTATATTAAAATATGTTCCAGTTTCTGATATATAAGAAACTATAGTTAAATAAAATCAGTTTTAGTAGTGTAGTTATAACACATCTTTATTTGACGTGTGGCAAAAATAACTTTATTATAATGCAGAATAATGAAGAATTTAGTCAGTAACCAGGCTGTTTCATATTGAGCCTATGACCTTGCAGACCTTTCAACTACCACACTGCCCTTTGTTGATTCATGCCAGTAGTGTAGCTTATGGTGCTATACTACCGTGCTGCGTTTACACACTGGACACTGGAGTATACAATAGATGCAAGGACTCACTTCCCCAATTGAGTCAGTGCTGAAAAAAAAAGAAGGACACATAGTTACACTTATTTGTTATTACTCTTGACACAAAACACAACACAGAACTTTGGAACAAATGTGCATGCAAATCAATTATTATTTGGACAGACTATCACATGAATGTTACTTTTTTCAATGATTGCTTATGTAACATATGCCTCTTGCATGTTACATTAAACAAATTAGTTGTGCTTTAAATGGTCACTATGTCTAACAGCAAAATCTTTAAATATAGAATATAATTTTGTCAGTAATTTTACCTTTATTTAATAGTTGTAAGGTGTACATATTTGTGTTATTTTCATTATTTTATGCTGTTATCTTATATTTAATATTTAATACTTGGCTACATAGTTTTTTGCAGTCAACTAGAAAAAAAATCTGTATCATCGCCAGCACTTTTATGACTTTACAGAGCTCTTATAAAATATATTGTTGAACCCTGCACTCAAATATAACTTTCAATGTTTCCTGGCGCTGTAGAGAAGTGCTAATCATTAAAGGCCAGACTACAATGTCTCATGTTGCGTAAACAGATATTTTGAATAAAATACTGTTTTAGATAAATATGATACACCCCACTGAGTTATATATAATAATTTTGAAACACCTCCTTTAGCTGAATCTCAGAATCAGCTTTATTGGCCAAGTATGTGTACACAAACACAAACACAGAGTCTCCAGCTGGTCCAGAATGCAGCTGAATGTGTACCAACAAAAACTAGAAAAAGAGGTCATATTAATCCCATTTTAGTTTTGCTGCATTGGCTCCCTGTAAAATCCAGAATAGAATTTAAAATCCTTCTCCTCATCTACAAAGCCCTTAATGGTCAGGCACCATCAAATCTTAAAGAGCTCATAGTACCGTATTACCCCAATAGAACACTGCGCTGCCAGAATGAAGGCTTACTCGTGGTTCCTAGTTTCTCCAAAAGTAGAATGGGAGGCAGAACCTTCAGCTATCAGGCTTAGGTTTTTTGATAAAGCTTATAATTAGGGCTGACCAGGCTTGCCTTGGATCAGCCCTTAGTTATGCTGCTATAGGCCTAGACTGCCAGGGGACTTCCCATGATGCACTGAGCTCCTCTCTCCTCCTCCTCCTCTCCATCTGTTTGCATTCATGTACCATTAATGCATGTTATTAATTTGGCTTCTTCCCTGGAGTTTTTTGTGCTTTCTCATCTCGCAGGAAACCCAGGGTTCCAGGCTGTGAGCCTTCACTGCAGGAGTAGTGTGGGGATACTGGCGTGGTCCTGTTGGTGTTTTCTCCGGCTATTGCTGCTATTTGCTATTGCTAGTCATATCTCTATTATTACTATTGTTATTGTCATTATTGCTGTTATTCTGCTTCTCTGTCCTTCCCCCCCTCTCTCTCTCTTTCTTCCTCTCTCAACCCAACCGGTCAAGGCAGATGGCCGCCCACCTAGAGCCCGGTTCTGCGTGAGGTTTCTTCCCGTTAAAGGGGAGCTTTTCCTTGCCGTTGTCGCCAAGTACTTGCTCATGGGGGAAATGTTAGGTCTCTTTAAATTACAGAGTACGATCTGGACCTGCTCTATGTGAAAAGTACCCTGAGATGACTTTTGTTGTAATTTGGCGCTATATAGATAAAGAAATTGAATTGAAAAATTGAAACATGTAGAAACAACAAGTGGACAACAACATAGAGTGTCTATATACAGGTGAAACTGTTCTCTCTCTATTGGACACAAATAGTGCAAAGGTGTGAAGAATCAAGGAGTGCTGAAATAAATATTGTATGGATAAAAAATGATGTTACTTTATATATATACAGTAGGTGGTTATGCACAGTATATATACAGCCTCCTCAAATATATAATTAACAGTAGTGGATTATATGCACATGTTATTGCACATTTTGTATTTTAAACTGAAATTAACACATATAGCTTGGAGGTACAGCAGATGTTTTAGTGACTGAGGTAACTGCTCATCAGAGTGATGGTGTGTGGGAAGAAACTGTTCCCGTGTCTGGTAGTTTTGGTGTACAGGGCTCTGTGGCGCCTACCAGAGGGGGGAAGTTGGAACAGGTTATGTCCAGGGTGTGAGGGGTCTGCAGTGATTTTCCCTGCCTGTTTCCTGAATCTAGAGGTCTGACTCCTGTCTTGTTTGGCGGCCAACCCAAACCAGACAGTGATGGATGTGCAGAAAACAGGCTCAATGACTCAACAGACTCAAAACTGGATCAGCAGCTCCTGAGGAAGGTTGAACTTCCTGAGCTGGCGCAGTACACCCTCTGCTGGGCCTTTTTAATGATAGTGTTGATGTTGGACTCTCACTTCAGGTCCTGGGAGATTGTAGATCCCAGAAACCTGAAGGTTTCCACAGCTGACACAGTGCTTCCTTATGTCTTGTGATCTCGTAGTATGACTGAGAAAAATATTATGTTACTAGCACCACACACAACTCACATTTGCCTCCTCTGTCATCAGTAGTCCCTTTCAATCCTCTGCCATCATTACAACTCACCTTTAATTCACTCTCATTTTAATTCATTCATTCAATTTGTGTTCACAGGGAGATTGTAATTGCTTTATCCTTCAATGATTGGAATGTAAAATGAAAAAAGCATTAAACTGCCCTCATTTCTCTTTGAGGTATGATGCCCTGAAACACACAACTACACAGGGAAAATGAGAGAGAGAAAGCAGATTCTGCATCTGGACATAATATCTGTGTTTCCCTCTGTAGAAATCGTCAAATGCACAGGCCTAAGTGCATTTTGCACACTGAAATGTTGCCAGGTCCCTACAAAAAAACCCTCGACATGACAGGTGATGTTGAACAGACTGCAGTTTAGGTTTATAACAAAATTACTTTTTTTAAAAAAAAAACTCTCCGAGATTCAAATACAAACCTTTATGGCATATTTCAACAATACAAAACGTACATCAGTGTTGAAACAGCACCAAAGACAAAAATAAAACAAAAAATTGAGAGTGAGGGTCCTATTCAAGCAGCATAAACAAATCTAATAAAGAAAAAGGTTTTGGGGTGTTTCTCTCCGTCATGAACTGAAGAGATTTTGCAAATAGTTTGAGTCCATTCTTCCATTCACTGATATGGGTCTTAACCTTTTATTATTTATCAATGAATAAGGTGTTTACCAGAAAATCCAAGTCTTTCTCCTTCATAAGTACTCCAGCTTTAATCGACATGACATTTAGAAGGTGCAGTATGATAGAGGATATACAAGACCACTAAGAGCAATCATTTTTTCAGACTCAAGCTCATCACTAGCCAGTTTACAGTACAGCCATTCAGACAGCAGACCAGACATTTTGATAGAAGTACAACAAACATTATACAGAATTCCAATGATGGGTCTTACAGTAATATTTTTACGGGTACCAGTACATATTGGTATCAGAGGAAATGAAATGGCAGATAAGGTTGCAAAGGAGGCCACAAAAAATAATCACATTCATTTGGCAGTTAGCTTCAGCAAGACAGAAATCGAGAGCATTATTAAGCAGAGATTGAAGGAAAGGTGGCAAAAGTCATTGGAGGAAGAGAGGAAAGGATGATGGTTTTACAGAGTTCAAAGGAAAGTGGGAGAAATGAGGTGTGCAGGAAGGAACAGGAGAGAGGAAACAATAATATCAAGACTTGGATTTGGACACAGTGGACTAGACAGTACACTATTCAAAATAGGTAAACATAATACAGGCAGATGTGAATATTGTGGGCAAGAAGAAACAGTAGAGCAGCTACACTACACCAGCTACACTGGCACTTGATTCAAAACCTTAGAGATAAAAGTACACTTTAATCTAATAGAAATTCTACATAAGAACTCAAGAAATTAGTGTTATTGAATCCTATTTCAGTATCTTAGACTAACTAATTTGATTGAGATATTGCAAATACTAGAAATTCTGATCCAAACTGCATACTAATTGGTGGCAGTAATGCACCAATTTGTTGTTTGCCAACCACCAATTAACCTCAAGGATGAAGAAGAAGATGAAGCAGGTGCAGCAGCAAAGGAAAACTACTGCGTTCCGAATTGTATACTTCTACTTTTTACTTTTAGTACATACTGTTGAATGCAGTATGCATGCTGTACACATATAATTGGGACATACTACTTCATCTGTCATCGTCAATGCACTGTCATTGGTCTATTCTCTCTCGGCGGCTCAGTCGATGTGACGTATCTTCCGCCGTGCAGAGGATTGTGGACCAGAATAACCAGAAAAACATGCTGGCTTGCATACTGCAAAATGCAACTGGATGTAGTAGGACATCCTAGTACTTTTGGCATACTGCATATGACATACTATATATAGGGACATACTAAATCTTTTTCTGGAATACTAAATAGTATGGTAGTATGGGTATTGGAATGCACCCCTACTGGAAATACACTCACGAGTAATAAAACAAGGCACCGTGGTCACACTCATTTGGGTTCCTGTGAACATAGGCATTGTGGGTAATGTGAGAGTGGACAAACTAGCCAAACAAGCTGTTAAAAAAATAAAACAAAACATAGACACTCCAGTTAAACTTTCAAAAGCAGAGGGAAAGGGTTTTGCATGGAAAAAAAATCAATAAAGAGTGGCAGCAGCACTGTGATCAGGAGATAAGAGGAAGACAACTACATGCAATACAAAATAGAGTAGATATTAAGAGAAATAGGGGAGGATATAGAAAAATTACCAAATTACTAAGAAGGACATGATGGAGGGACTGAAAAGATCAGGGCTAACAGGGGCAGGAAGTGCCTGGTCAGCTGCTTTCTTATCAAACAGGATTGATAGGAAAAATCTGACAAACCGGACACTGTAGGAGTTAACTAAGTCCAGAAGATGGCGGTAATGCAACACCAAGGATGCAAGCTGCCGTTAAAACCCAGAGAAGAAAAAGAAGCAAAGGAACCTTTGACCAGTGAGAGGAACATTTTATTGTGCGGACCGACATGGCAGCGCTCCGTAGGTGGGCGGGTTGCCTCAATTTCCTAAGGTACTACAGTAAGATAACGTTATATTAGTAAAGTTTGTAATTTCTTTTAAGCATGGTATACTACGCTAACTGTGTCGTAAGAATGAAATGTCACAGTCGACTTTAACATTGATGAATGAGGATGTTTTGTTCGATATCAGTACTAGCAACGATAACCGGAAGTTGTCAGTGCTCACCTTAAACCTACCTTTTTATTGTCTAAAATGATCAATATGTACACGTTTTCTGGATTGTAGAGCATCACACAGATATGCAAGACGAAAAGTAAATTACGGCACAGTTGAATATATTTTGAAGCTAACCTCCGTTGTTAGTTAGCGAGCACAGACAGCAGTTCAGAGCTGTAATATAAAATCTCTGGATTTAACATGTCGTAGTCTTGTCAAAAACTAATTATAAACACGTTTTTATAGGTAACGCTTAACTTTAAAGGTCCCTTAATTTCATATTAATTTCCTGAAAGTTTTCTGACTAATTTACAGGTATTTAACAATTACTTTTAGGACGTTTTACAGAGAGTTTGGTGCAATTTGGTACAAATTATAAAAAACAAACAAACAACAGTGTTAAGTTGGTTTATTTGGTAAGTACAAACTCATATTTGGGTTCATACGTAGTTGTTAATTTGTATAAATTCTTAATAAATTAGACTCGTAACAATTCTTTAACAGACAGAAATTACTTTAGTTTTCTGTGTGTAGTTTTATGTCAAACAACATTTTAGCATATTAGAGTCTTCCTTTAAAACTCTGTAAGAAACATCTTAATATGCTAATATATTGAGTCTAATTTATTAAGATTTTACTACTCATGAACCCAAAATTAATGGGCACTTAACAACTAAATCAACTTAACACTTTTCTGTTTTTTTCTCATAATTTGTACCAAATTGCACCACACTTACTGTAAAATGTCCTTGTTTGTAAGTGCCAACTCATTATATTTCATTCGTAGTTGTTAATTTGCAAAAGTTCTTAATAAATTAGACTCTCGTTATATTAGCATATTAGCATGTTTCTTACAGAGTTTTTAAGAAAGTCTAATATGCTAATCTATGTGAATCTAATTTATTAAGAATTTATGCAAATTAACAACTACATATGAACCCAAATATAATGAGTTTGTACTTAAACACTAAACCAACTTAATACTTTTTTCCCTGTTTTTTTCTTATAATTTGTACCAAATTGCACCACCCTTTCTATAAATGTCCTAAAAATGTATTGTTAAATACCTGCAAATTACTCAGAAAATTTCCAGGAAATTAGTGTAAAATTAAGGGACCTGTAAATAAAGTTGTACCCTGTTTATTGTCTACAGGAGTTCTTCTCGTGTCCTGTTCAGCAGCAGGAAACCTGCAGTCCACAAACTGGGAAAATGGACAAATATTCTGTACACCAGTATAGCATCTCTAACCGTGGGCGGTGGGCTCTGTGCTGTCCCTTTCACACAGGTAATGCATATAATAAATAACCGAAGCGTTCTGTATAACTAATGTGTATTGTGAAACTGTTTATTCATACATTCTGTTTCTTTGGCAGGTGGATAATCTTTCTCATGATTCTCTTATCAGACGAGCAGCCTCTCTGGTTACAGGCAGTTCGAGCACTTTTCTCTCTCAGACCACCTTAGCACTCATAGATGCCATCACAGAGTATTCAAAGGTAAGTTTTCATCTTGTGTTAAACATTTTCCCTAGATACTAGGATCACCATATGCAGATTCAAGAAGTTTATTTGCCAAGTACTGCATGTATAGTAAACAATCTCATCCATTAATCCTCCACACAATCTGCTAAAATTTACACAATGTGACGTGATGACACTGAGCTGTACACAGCAAGAAGTAATGGAGGATGTCTTGAATGTTATTAGATTAAATATTATAAAACTGGGCCAGTGGTGCTTGTGGCAGCTCGATTTTTTTTAAAATCTATTGGAAAAAGTAAATGAGCTGTCATGGCTTCACCAGGAGCAGGTAGAGGTGTTATGAAACAACAGTTGTATCCACAAGGCTGACGGTGCATAAACTGTTTGCAAGAGAGAACTTAAACACATACCAGAACCTAATCCTCTCAAAGTCATGTAAACAACTTCAGTTTCCTTTAATTTCCTAGCTCCTGATGATGTTTATCAAGCAAAAGCAAAAGTCTGTCCATGTTCTGGTGCTGCAGAATGTAGTGTAGAGACGAGTTGATGGAAATGTTGGCACTGTATGCAAACCACAGTGAAAGCTGTTACAGATCTGTCACAGTCATGTCTCTTTAAAGGCCCAAATCACACAAAACATGTAATTTTGTTCCCACTTAACTTAAGTGATAGACATGCAGACAATTTTGGTTTTATTGGGCATGACTTTAAAATCTCCATTTCTTAGATTTCTGCTGCCACTGCAATACAAAAGATGTGAACGGCATTTTATTTGTGGTGCTCAGAGCATAAAAAACATTTCTTTCCAGGATCATCAGCGATAATCTACAGACCTCAGTGAACAGTTTTCAGCTTTTTTTTTTTCTCTTAAGTTCATATTATGCTTTGAAAATTGTCCGTCCCCCAGAAAATCACCCTCTATGCTGCTCTGCCTCTATAGTTCATAATTTTAAATGTGAATGACTGCATATGTTCTCCCTCTGTTTCCTAACAGGCTGTGCACACACTCGTTGCTCTCCAAAGACGCTATGTAGCCTCCCTGGGAAAACTGACTGCAGCAGAGGAGGATTCCATCTGGCAAGTGATCATTGGCCAGCGAGCGGAGGTTAGTTTGTGTTGTCATGTTTGGAGAAAGGTTGTTTGAAACAAACCTGAACTTAGCAATCAATTTTTGTGCTCATGTACTTATCGCCACACCATAAATATGACAGCGGACCTGCAGCAGAGCTGTTTGTGTTTTATGTTATTCTCTCTGTCCTGACAGGTTAGTGACAGACAAGATGAATGCAGGCGTTTCGAGTCAACCTGGGTCAATGCCGTCAAGTTGTGTGAAACAGCAGCTGAGGCTGCGTACACATCAGGTGCGCAAAAAGAAAATGTCTGCATGTTATACGGCTGTGTGATTGAATGGTTCTGGATGTCATGGTTGAAGGGTGGAGGCAGGTTTTCTCAGGGCTCTTGTTATGATGAATTAAAGCATGTGGCTGTGTATAATCTCCTCAAAGCTTTATACACTACTGCTTGCGCCTGTTCCTATTCAGCTGCTGTCAGTATTACACTTTGGACAGTGTACGGATCATTTGCTGTCACTCGGTAGGGCTTTGTGTAAAACAAAACGGAGATGACAGACAGGAGTGCCTGCGTCTAATGTCTGAACTTGAGGTGGTGTTATGTCAACCCTTAAATTTTCTCAGCAGTTTGACAAAAAAATGTGTGTTTGTACGTGTGTGTTCCCAGGAGCTGAGCAGGCGTCCATCACGGTGCAGACAAACATTCAGGTGGCCCAATCCCAGGTGGAAGAAGCACGGAAACTCTCACAAGACGCAGATAAGAAGTTAGCTGAGACTAAAGTGATGGAGGTTGAACGGATGTCTCAACACGCTGCCTCCTTAGAGAGTAATAATGATGAGGAAGACGTGCCCGAGGCATATCTCCGAGAGGACTGAAACAAATACCCAGAGGTATCAGAAGATAGGGGAGAGCCTAAAAATTGTTTATATGCCTTCAAAGTAATATGACTTTCACCAACCACTACCACAACAACCATGACATATGAGTACGCTACAATGTCTGCAACATACTACATGTCTCATTCTTAGATTTTGTTCAAATATATATGTTCACATCAAATAATGCAGACACATCTCTTTATTTCAGCACTTTGTTTGGTTTTGATGTTTTGAAATGAATGGTAATCAACTCTCTGCAGCATAGAAGACTGTGTTGTATGTGTATTGTGTTTTGACTTGACCAGCATCAGACTCAATTGTGTTTATGTTTTATCAAAGTTGATTATAATAAAGGAAAGGTATTGATCGAATGCACAAAACTTTATTTTTGGTTGTCTGTTTGCACAATACCACCAGAAAATGAAATGTAGCTTGCTCAGGCTAGTCTTTTGTAACATCAAGTGGATGTAAATGACTGAAAAACATTTTTAACCGATGCTAAAAATAGATGCAAAACAATGTTTCCATTTCATAAGGTTGCCAAAGGATGAGTTTGAAAACAGCATATCTCAGATTTGTTTGGATTTAATTGTTGGTGTGATCGGATATCGTACATGAGAGGTGTTTGTGCCAACTATGTGAACAGAACGTCCTCTGTGGTCATCTTGGAAAACGCTCTGTTTGCTGAAGTGACCAGAATCTGCTTCGTAAATAGCGTAAAACCCGGAGACACCACACAGTTGGCTAAATAACTCTGTAATTGTGAAATTCGATCATTCAGTTGGAGGTACCACATTCATTTTTGCATGTTACTGTTAGTGTTATTGAACGAATTCCCCAATGATTCCCACTCACATCTTCTGAGAATATCTTTGCAGGTGGTGTTGTTTTACTTGTTGTTTGTATCTCTCTTTTTCACTCAACAACTCTACCTTCACTGCAAATTACCCGTACCCTGACTGCCTTCTGTAGAGCTTTTAGACTGTTTCTCACTCCCCCTGTCATCACATCATCTACAGCGTCACCTCTTTCCACACTATGACAGAACAGAAAACAAAGCTGTGTGCTGTTTGTTTAAAAAGAAAACTGGTTGGATCATGATGTTTTTATGAGACAAATATGAGGAAAACAAGAATATATTTTATAAATTTGGATAGTTTTCTATTTAAAGGACTTCACACAGACAGGAAATCACTTAGTTATTCTGTTATAACTTGCCTGGTTTTGTTTGCTTTATTCCAGCAGATGGCGATATAAATACATTGCAACACATTTTTAATTTGTATCACTTCAGTTGGATTCCTTGCATTTGCACTTTCATATCTAAACTGTCCATCTCTTTTTTTTTATTCCAACAGATCTGATCCATACTATTTTGTTTGGTGATTGTGATTAAATTGAAACCCTACATTGTTAGAGATCTCTTAATGAGACTATATTGTAAACTTACATTAACATGTAGTCCATTTATGCCAGTTTGCTCTCACCTATGTGTTTTCCTTCACAGTAAATTGTACACTGATAAAGTATTTGAGAAAGTTGAACACGCACACCTAACCTACAAGTCTATTCCAAATCTACACAGTGTAGAATCGTATCCTTTAGTAGTGTAAATATGCGAGGTGACAGGTAAGCTGCTTTAATTGTCTTCACGTATGCCTTCCAAAGGTCACTGTGCACTGCAGAGGGTCATTTCAGACAGAGCTCATTATGGGGAAGACCTATGTGGAGCTGCAAACACAATAGTGTAGTGTCAGCAGCAAGGTGACCTCTCCTTGCTCTAGATGGTCAAGCCTTGGCAGGAGATGAGACCATGAGTGTGGCGATGGGAGGGGGGAGGGAGGGAGGTTTGAGGTGTGCAAGGACTGGCTCACCAGTGTGACTAGAGAGGAATGTTGTGTTTAACAAAGGCTGTTTTCACAGACTGTAAAACCAAATGTCCCAGACAGTCTGTGTGGATGTGCACCCACTGGTCACAGGGGAGGTGGTGCCAGTGCAGCATTGCCTGCCTGGAAGAAAATGTAATAATGCTTACAGGGAAGTATTTTTGCAGCATAAACCCTCAATGAGGTAACCACAATTACAAAGGTCATGGGCCATAAATGCTCATAAACTATTTAGTGCTACTGAGGGGGCTTGAGTATTTATGCAGCATTTATGCAGCTCAACTATCTATGCCAATGGTGTGAAAAAGTTGAACTGAAGCTGCTTCACCCAAATTGGTAGCATTATTAACACATTAAATGTTTTGTGGAAGAAAATAAGATGTGATTTATCATGTCATAAATATATGAGCCTCCTCGTTGCACTGACTTTTCTGTTGCGATGCAAAGTGCCCAGGAGGGGAGATTGATTGGTGAAAAGGGCAGCACTTTCACCTGGGGATTTATAGCTCTTTGAGGATATAAATAAACCACCAGAGGGTATAAAGGCAGGGGGTATAGTGTGGTGACACATCATGGGTCATGCTTTAATCACAGTGAAGCTGAGCTGTAGCGCTGGAGAGGGAGCAGGTTCAATTTTGAAGGAGATGGAAGAGCCCTGCAGAGTTCATGTCCCCTGATGAGGACTCAGAGCTAATACAGGCTATGAAGACGTCACAGAAGAATGAAATAGGTATCTCAGCATGAGCGTACCATATTGAAACAAGCATTTTTTTGCTTATCTTCAGTGAATAAATATGATGTCTAAAACTGCTGAGGGAGCAAGTTTGTCTGTTCAAGGTACAGTACAGTGCATGATAATAACACTGTGCTGCACACAACGCTGGATTCCTGAATGTGTCAGTCTAAAAGCTGTAATTATCTCAAAGAAGATGAACAATGCAAGAAAGAGTTTCATTACCACATTGTTTTAGAACAGTATAGTCACAGTGTTCCTGTTCTGAAGCTGGTGAGAAAACACATTTTCAAACACGGAAATCAATGATGCTTTGGTTGCATGTGACTTCTTTGTCCTTCAGCAGCTGTTTTCCTGGAGTTTATATTAACTTTCACATTCACTTCCTTGTTTTCACCACACTTTTATAACACTGGTTACCATCATCACAGACTGTCATCATCATGTTAGTTGTCTGCTCATTTAGGTAGACTTAGGTCTGTTTAGTGGTTTCTTCCAATTGACGATAAATATGCCTATTATGTCTTAATAGGCTCAAAAAACGTGTATAATTCTATATTTTTACTCTACTTAGCATGACGTGATAATAGCTGTGGCTTTAAATGGTAGCCGCATTCTAATCGATTGAACCTGCTATGGGAGTCTGCAAGCTCTTCCAAATGTGTAGACTGAAAAACAACAGTTATATCGGCAAACAATTAGAAAACTGCACATGAAACGATATAAAGTAGGGTGGGTTAAGTGGTTTGAGAGATGACAGTGTAACCACAGTGTGACAGTTGCAAGTCTCCTCACAAAAACCCAGGAGGCCTGCCGAAAACAGATAAAGATTCAGTGTCTCACTCAAGGAGACTTCATCTGTTCAGTCACTGCCATGAAGAAGATAATCATGATTAAAACATTTATTTGTACAGTTAATGGTCTCAGTTTAGTATGCTGGATCTTAAAAGTGTTTCTTGGGAATAAAAGGATCCTCTACTTATCCACACAATGTTAGACTTTTCTATAATCCCCATGTAAATAATTAACAGCTATCCACTTATGTACTCAGTCCTCTCAAGGGTCAGATTAACCCTGTAAGGGCCTGGGGCAAAAATGAGCCGTGCGCTCCTACTGACCCCCTTATTTCTCTCACTTTCTGCATATTGTGTCTGTATAAGTAACTAGTAATTAATTTGCAGTAATCTGATTAAGCACAATTTTATTTAAGGATATGCATAATGTATTGTAAGTGCAATATAAACTGAAATAATAAAAGTATACACTGATCTGAACATTAAAACCACATGCCTAATATTGTGTAGGTACCCCTCGTGCCACCAAAACAGCTCTGACCCGTCGAGGCATGGACTCCACAAGACCTCTGAAGGTGTCCTCTGGTATCTGGCACCAAGATGTTAGCAGCAGGTCCTTTAGGTCCTGTAAGTTGTGAGGTGGGGCCGCCATGGATTGGACTTGTTTTTCCAGCACATCCCACAGATGCTTGATTGGATTGAGATCTGGGGAATTTGGAGGCCAAGGCAACACTTTCAACTCTTTGTCATGTTCCTCAAACCATTCCTGAACAATTTTTGCAGTGTGGCAGGGTGCATTATCCTGTTGAAAGAACCCACTGCCATCAGGGAATACCTTTGCCATGAAGAGGTGTACTTGGTCTGCAACACTGTTTAGGTAGGTGGTACGTGTCAAAGTAACATCCACATGAATGCCAGGACCCAAGGTTTCCCCGCAGAACATTGCCCAGAGCATCACATTGCCTCCGCTGGCTTTCCTTCTTCCCAGAGTGTATCCTGGTGCCATCTCTTCCCCGGGTAAACAACACTCAGGCACCCGGCTGTCCACATGATGTAAAAGAAACTTTGATTCATCAGACCAGGCGATCTTCCTCCATTTTGCCATGGTCCAGTTCTGATGCTCACATGCCCATTGTGGGCAATTTCAGCAGTGGACAGGGGTCAGCATGGGCACTTCAGCAAATTGTGCTACAGTACCTCTTCTGTGTGATCAGACCAGAGAGGCTAGCCTTTGTTCCCCATGCGCATCAATGAGCCTTGGGCACCCATGACCCTGTTGCCAGTTCACTGGTTGTCCTTCCTTGGACCATTTTTGATAGGTACAAACCACTGCATTCCAGGAACACCCCACAAGACCTGCAGTTTTGGAGATGCTCTGATCCAGTCATCTAGCCATCACAATTCAGGCCATGTCAAAGTCACTCAGATCCTTACACTTTCCCATTTTTCCTGTTTCCAACACATCAACTTCAAGAATTGACAGTTCACTTGCTGCCTAATATATCCCACCCCTTGACAGGTGCCATCATAATGAGATAATCAATGTTATTCACTTCACCTGTCAGTGGTTAATGATAATCCAGCCTTGGTCCTACTTAACAGCAAAAGTCCTCTCAAATATTTTCAGGAAGCAATATGCATGAGGATCCAGTATGTCAATCTATTTAAGCAATCTCTATTTCTTCAACTTCCTCTTTTTTACTGCCCTACTTCTTCCACTTTATGTAGCATCACTACTATTACTACTTCAACAGATGTACCGCTAAGTTACCATCACTGGTGGAAGAAGTATTCAGATGCTTTACTTAAGTCAAAGTACCAATACAGCACTGTAAAAATACTCCATTACAAGTAAAAGTCCTGCATGAAAAATCCTACTTAAGTAAAAGTACATAAGTATTAGCAGCAAAGTGTACTTAAAGTATTAAAATAAAAGTACTCCTTTGTATTATTATATATGACATCATTAGATAACTAATACTAAAGCATCAGTGTGTAAGCAGCATGTTACTGTTGTAGCTGCTGGAGGTGGAGCTAGTTTGAACTACTTATACAGTTGGCTAATTCAGTCAAGTGGTTTCCAACCTTGGGGCTAGGCCCCTCCAAAGGGTCACTGGATATAGCTGAGGGGTCGTGAGATGATTAATGGGAGAGGAAAGAAGAAAAAACAAAGTTCTGATACACAAATCTGTTTTCAGGTTTTGGAATTTTTCTCTGATCTTTGAGTTTTGGTGAAATATGGGATCATTGGAACATTTATTAAAATGAAATCATGTGAGAAGTTCAGAGGGAAAAATCACTATTTGGTGGAGCTGTCACAGACATCTGAAATGTGACCTCGACTACACACTGCTTTTTGTAAGATATCAAGAGCCAAAAAGGCTGGAAACCACTGGTTTAATCTTTAACAATGTGTTGTATTTTAAAAGCTTGTCATATTATTCATTGTGTCAAATCTCCATCTGAAAGGGAACTTAAAGCTGTCAAATAAATGTAGTGGAGTAGAAAGTACAATATTTCCCTCTGAAATGTAGTGGAGTGGAAGTATAAAGTAGCATCAACAGGACATACTCAAATAAAGTACAAGTACCCCAAAATTGTACATTAGCAAACTGAGAATGGGGAATGATTGGGACGTGTGCGTGTGTGCGTGCGTGCGTGCGTGCGTAGGCTGCGTGTGTGTCTGTTTGTTGTCTTGCAGGAGTGGTACAGCCCACGCGGATCGGTCGCTATGGAGAGCAGCTCCACCAGAAGCACGAGCCAGCAGCCAGCAGAGAGAGCAGGGACGGATCCGACAGTGCCAAAGCGCACACAGACAGAAAGGAATCATGGAGAAAAGATCACCGCTCAGGAGGACTTTGCCATCAAACGGACTGCGACTTTTAACATCACTTCTCACCTTATACGGACTTACCTGTGAGTTATGGGTTTCTTTGTCATTTCGCACACACTTCTTTTTTTTTGAGGCCATTCAAAGAAGTTGCGGCGGAGCTGCTCGCAGTGCTGTCCACCGTTAGTCACCGATACAATATGGCCAAAACCGGCTAGTCCTTGTTTTATTGAAGTGGGATATGTTCCGATGAAAGCCGGCTAGCTTTGTTTAAGCTAACGGTTCTTGCCTTTGGACAGTTATCCTAACATTACGTCGTTAGGAAAGTAGCTGCTGGCGTCGGTTCACCGTTAGCTAAACCTCGCTCGCCTTTCCCATTTGACTTCAACTCCTTTAACGTCACCAACAATAGTTAATGTTAATGTCTCTACAACAGAGAGAAACTGCTTATTACACACAAGCTAACTCAATGAAATGTTCAGCCCAAATGACTACACGGGACAGGAGATAACTTTAAGCGCGGCACTGATTAGTTGGTAATTATGCGCACATTTTCTAGCTAACATTACTTCCAGTGTGTCACATCATAGCTAACATTACTCAGAGAGTGAAGGGGAAATACCGTCTGGTTTCTCCCACTCATATGGCCAGCAACTCATTGAGAGGCACCAGTGATTCGTGGTGTACCAAAATAGAAACGAGAAAGGGCATTCTGGGTGTCTTATGGTTCTTTTGTGAAAAGTTTGCCAAGTGGTTGGTTACAGATGGGGGGGGGGATAAACGTTATGTGATACAGGAGAAGGGAGGCTGAGCAGGCTCCTGCGCTTTGGGCGTGAGGGGTGGCAGGGGAAATGAAGACATATTTCGAGGGAGGCACTGCAGTCGCAGAGTCTCTGGAAGTATTGACCTGCAGTTGGGCTGCATGCCAGCCGGAGCCCCTTGCAGTCTTCACACCGACCCGAGTGGTGCAGCTGGAGAGCTTTGCTGTATCCCTATACTGAGCTGGGATTACAATAGATGACAGGCCTGCAAAGACAAAAGAAGAGACAGATGGATAGAAAAGTAAATACTGCCTAGGAATGCACCTTTTTTTTTACCTGAAGGTCAATTAAAAACTTTTCAGATTTGCAGTAGCAGTTTCTAAAAAAAAAAAGGAGCATAAACATTTTCCATATAACAAATACAGAAAGCCTATACTAATAGGGCTGCAATTAATAGTTAATTGTATAATCTTCTGATTATTTACTTGATTAATCAATTAATTGCGTGGTCTATAAAACATCAGAAAACAATGTTTCCTCAGAGGCCGAGGTGATGCCTTCAAATGCCTTATTTTGTCTGATCTACAGTCCAAAACCCAAAGATATTCACTATATAATCAAAGAAGAACTAAGATAACTAGTAAACATTCACATTTGAGAACAAGAACTATGTAATTTTTTTACATTTTAACACAAAAAAAGGACTCCAAACAATTGATTTTCTGTTGATCAGATTCCTGATTACTAAAGTAGTGCTGAAAGTGTAGTGGAGCTTGTGTAGCACAGTCTATACTGGATTTTTGTGGCCAATATCAACATTTGACAGTCCAGTGAAGATATATCTTCTGATCTCCATATTTTTCATACAAACACAATCAAACATTTTTGTTTTTTACAGAATTGTAACCAAGATATTTATTATCAAACACATCTTTGGCACCTCTGCACTGCTATTTCCTGATATTTATCGGTCAACATGCAGTATATGTCCATAACATCTGTGATATATTGGCCACGTTAATTTCTGGAGCTGGCTTTAGTCTGTCGTATCTCTACTGCTGCCGCTGGTGTCATCTCTGTATTGCTTAAACACACGCACACACACACACACACACACACGCACTTGCATACTTTTGCACAGCTGTCTTCACATCATACTTTTCAGTCTGTAACCACAAAACACTGGTTCATAAATCAACACAGAGAACTGATAAACAATGCACTCTTGTAAACTAAGCTGATTAGCTTCCAAACATGTGCTGTTCGGTGCCATGTGTATGCAGGTTCACATTCAGACCAATTACTTCAACAACCAAATTCACAGATTATTAATACAGAGGACAAACTAACCAGCAGAATCTCCAGGTGTTGTGTTTGGAACAAAAATCTGTGCAGTTTTTTTTCTTTTCCGTCAGTAGCATATGGTTGGAGCCCATGCGGCCTGGGCGTTCTGTTGTGTGTTTAGCGTAACACAGATGTTTTTAGTGACTTAGGACATAGTGACACAAACAGTTTTGATGTCAGTTTTCTTGACTGTGTCATTTTCTGATGCCCTGTAGTGTAGACAGGGGTTGTGAGGAGGGGATTCATTTAAGGCGTGGCTATGGGCTGTGAGGTCTGTAATTGAAGACCATAGTTTTGTGGTTTCTTCTCTTGGGGTTGCATGATTCACAATCTAAATAAATAATGTAGTAATGGAGCCACCGAAATTACAGACTCAAAACAGAAATAGATTTGAAAAAGCAGTGCACTGACAGAGCAAAATTTGGTCCATATAGAGGTTAATGTGCTTCAGTGGTTATTAATTAGCAACGAGATGTAGTTTAAGAAAAAGTACGTTTGTCGTTGAAAATCCAAACAGTTACAGATTTGTCACTGTATGACGAAGGGCAGATCAGGTCAGGCTATTCTTTGTGACCTTTTGTTTGGAGGAGGCGATCATTTAATGTTATCGTCAATTTGAACACAAAATTTGTGTTATATACATGTATGTAGAGATATAGTGAGATATAAACTTGCTGTGATAATGAATTTTACTTGACTCACTTGATATTTTACCATGTTTTTTTCCAAATGATGATTGGATATTGTTAAACATAACTTAGAAAAGTATACTGACTTGTAATCCAGTGACAAAATACATCACCATATGGCAAACTTTGGGTGAGGGCTGGGGTTTATTATCCCCACTGGTTATTTGCTGTTGGAATTTTACGCAAGAATTGACTTAAATGTAAGTTTTTAGCATTTGGATGCACATCTGTGGGTCGCAGCTGTTACATTCATCCGATCCTCTTATTTGATCTCAAATCTCAGTTGTGAGGCAGCAGACTGAAAACCCCTCCACATTAAATGCATGCTGTGTTTTCCTTTTGAAGGAAAGCCATCAGCAGATGAGTGGGCTGCTTTATTGTGGGACATGGTGGCAGTGTGTGGGGTTCAGGGAGCAGGCTGTGGTCACCAGCTTCTGTTGACTCCACTCTTTGCTTCCTCTTCCCCCGACAGATGTGACTGTCAGAGGCTCTGTAGGGCGAGCTGTTCCCCGGTGGTCCATTAGTGAATTCAGAGCTGTAACTTCCAGTTTTGGCTTATCTCTGGACGTGGCTGTAACTGCAATAAATAAGAGGACAATAATGTCTGTGACACCGCAGTCAGTTGTAGATCACTTTCAGTTCACTGCTTTCAATAGGAATGAGCATCAATGACTGGTCCATTTAGGACCGTCTCCAGTAACCAGTTTCATAATTTAACTCACTTGTCTAGTTCTAATAAACAGAGATTTCTGAATGTGTTTATTGCTGTTCATAAAATGTGACAGATAAAATCTATTAAATTAGGAAGTGAAAATGCGTAATACTTTGTAACTGGGGGTTCTTATGTGAGTGGTCAAATTGAGCTTCAAGCTGTGACTCAGATCATTATAATGAAACAGTGCGGTAGAGTGAACTATGGGAGATATGCCCTCTCAGTGCAGCTCCTGTCTTAAAAGAAAAAAGTGCTTGGTGACTCCATGTGGATTGTAGAAAACATGTGGCTGGCTAAATTGCATTCTTATGAGTCTCACTGCAGTAATGGGCAGAGACTGAACTTTCATCTGTATTCTCACCATAAACATAAACCTTCACCTAATCTAACCCCAGTCAGCTGTAATCTTAACTAGATTTGCAAAACTGCCAAGTATTTGCTGGTTGCAGCCTCTTAAATGTGAGGATTTGATTATTCGGCAGATTGATCAATAATCAAAGTAGGCGTTAGTCACAGCCCTTCTCTAAACTCTAATAGAGTCATTTTCAATTTTAAACCTTAACATCTCAAGGCCTTTACTGTACCTGAGACTGGTTCTTATTGTCAATAAATCTCATGACAAGACTAAAACCAACAATGTATTGATCCTACTAATAAGAATTGTCTGTGTAGCCAAAGCCTGATAGAGTTTATTCCTAGGTGCCACAGACCTCCATAGTTGTCTAGAAACTATTAAAAACACATCAGTTAGCCACACTGTTGTATTGTAGCCCACTGTTTTAGGAAATAACTTGGCTTTTTAAAAAAAACAAAAAAACCCTTTATATTTGTGATGCTGAGGGCCACAGACAGGGTTGGGAAATTGGAAAGTATTGAGAGACAGACTAATGTATGTTGATTTTGGTCTTTGCATGGGATTTAATGACAATGACACAAATATAGAATCACGCTAGCCTTTGCCTTTAACCCAACCCATTCACAGTGCTTCTGGTAGTATCAATTATTTTGTGTCTACTTCCTCCCTAGGCCAACATTGAGAGTTGGCAGTCATTAGGACCACAGTGCATGGGTAATTAACCATTCAAAATTGGGAGGAAAAGGCAGAAAAATACATAAAGAATGCTAATATTAGCTATTTTTTCAATGTGCCTTAGCTTGTATGTCTTTACTGAGTAAATCTAGCATAGACAGGAACTGACTGTTTCAATCACTGAGTCATAGGAAACTGCGCTGTATAAATGGCTTCCAGATATTTCCATGGTTAATTACCTACTGTGAATGAACAGAGAGAAACCTTTAAAACCCTTTTTTGCCTGCTGTTTTCAGCAGTCAAGGTTTTCCCCTGAAAGAGCAGATCACAGTATGTGCCCGAGGTTAGGGTCACTTGGATACACTGTGGCTTCACAGTCTATATTAAAGAGGTATACATGCAGGATGTGCACAGTCAGCAGTTGAATACCCCAGGAGAAGTGCACCGGGGTTATGGGAAACAGGTGTGGCTGCTTTTCACCCTCCGAGCCTTATTTGTTTCACTCATTCAGCTGTCAGGTGGTTATAATGTTTGAGATGAGCACACAGTCAGTTGTATACATTGACACACCCCTACCACCCAAGTGGGAGATTATTTACACCCACCAGTCAAATACTGGGCCATGCTGACTGTAGTCTGTGGGGTATCAGTGGTGTTGTCTCATTTACCAATGACATGCAGTATGCTGTCACTGATGGAACGAATCTCTCATTGCTTTTGTCACACCTGCAACTTGGATACTTCATCTGCCCTCTGTGTCCAGCCTGGATGTGAAGCCATCTGAATTTGGTAGCGTGCTGTCAGTATTACACAAACCCACATCCTAGTTCTAAGCACTGTGTTTATTTAGTCTCCAAATCTGTGATATGTGTTTAGAACAAAAAGAGACTTTTGGCTCAAGATATTTGGGCAATTTCAGCAAAGTCAGTCAACCACAGTCGTGGCTTTTGTTAATAACAGTTTTAATCTCTTCCTGCAAAGTTGATCTAGTCTTCGCTATTTGAGGGGAAGCTTCTGTTAAGGCTTATCAACAAATAACCATTTGTACACGCAACTGAATGAAGCAGTGGAAACACAGAAAGCATAGCATTTATTATCCCGAGATAACAGGTCCAAAACCATAACTGAGCAGGAAATGTTCACTGCATGCATTATTTACTATAATGGACTTGCTCATGAGTGACAGTCCAAAGCAGTCGAATCAGCCAGCCAATCTCTTGTTAGTGAGGGTGCAGTTCATTCCTGTATTTCAGTCAGGAACACTTACATCACTAAATGCAGACTGTTTGTCTGTGACAAAGCTGTATTAGGATTTAAGGAGTGGTCCTTCATGCAATTTGTACCCTGGAAAAAAGGCTTGTCCCCTAACTTGGAGTTCCCTGATTTAGCTTGTTAGGCAGCTCTGGTCCTTGATGCAAATATATTGCAGTAATGTCTTGAATAGGACTTTGTACAACTATATCCCTGCATGTATTCAGCCAAATTATCCTATATTGCCCTGCCATCCTTGCTACACCTCACATGTCCACATTACCCCCACCCATACTTAAGTTTCCATGCTTCTGTTTTAGTTGCTGATGCTTTCTTTATTTTCAAATAGACTGTAAAGCTGAATACACTACCCATTTTTGATTAAAGCTGTAAATAAGAGCAAATAGACTACAGGTTTAATTACAATTTAGTATCGATGAAAGATGATAAAACATACAGTCTACTATCTTTTTTTAACAGCTTAGCTGCTGTCACACTTTGGAAGAGTCATAGATTACTGCTCACTGCTGACAAACATGATAGTTCAATGTGGTTGCTATTTTTGCCTCTACTTGGATTGTGAAAAGGATCATAACAAAACAAGTGGCCAGTTCTATTTAGGGTGGAAAAACAATGTTGGAATATCAGATATTGCATGGATTGCATTGCATCTTATAGCCCAGAGCTGTTAGACCAACAATAAATGGGGTACAACTGCCTTTTATGTTCTCAGAATATTGGTCTTTTAAATCCAAGTGAGCTTCATATTATGGGAACACCATGTCAAATCAGACATGTAACCTAAGTCTCAGAAAAATACACTTGGATGTTTTTTTTACTGGCTTTTTTAGTCTTTTAGCAAATTGAATCTCTGTGGACATTGTAGATTTAGAAAGGGATGGACTTCTCTCATTTCTGGCCAGTATATATCACTAATACAGACCTGACTTCCTTTTGACATTTTGTCAATATTCTTCCATTGAATAAAGTTGAGAAATACAGTAGTTGCACAGGATGTAGGGCGTAAAATGTCATCATTGAGGAGTGGGCTAAAGGTTTCGCCTGGTATGTTGTCAAATATATGTACCTGTGGCTTTCTTTGAGGTCACTATAGATGTCAGCTGTGATATTTTTATTTAAACTATGTGTCCCAAGTGACCTGTGCACCAAATCTCCTTGCTCCCACTGTTCAGAGTGGGTGGTAAGTGTAAATCAAGAGTGCCACTTTAATCTGTTGCAGAAACAGGGTGAGAGTTTGGTGCCGGGAAAAGTGGGTGTGCCAGGAAAATGAACTTCCCTCTGACCAGGATAATGCTGGTGGAATGCCACACTAACCAAACTACTGTTTTTATTGACCACTGGATACACACAGCACAGAGGTTTTTGTTGGGCTGCTTTACTTCCTCCCCTGTCGTGAAGTGGTGATTGCTGACATGTGCAGTGGTGTTGATTGCTTGAGAAAGCCCAAAGCACATTACTCAATCAATATTGCATCCATATTCTATGGAAGGAGCTGCTTCGAACCTCGAAACGTTTTGGCAAATCCAAAAACAAAAATATTAGTAAAACAGCAAAGCCTAACTAAGACTAATTCAAATAGTATCTATAACCTATAGCAAAACATATAACTCCCTATTCTCTAACTCTATATTGCTGCTTGTGTTTTTTACAGGTGATGTGGCCTTTATTCCCCAAATCCATGTATATTAGTTATTTTAACAATATATAGTATTAAATAAACACAAGCAAGTGAATTTGAATTTGCACAAATAATGTCACTTAAACCTGCATCACACCTACTCCCTTCTGTCACTATTCAACCTATGTGCTGACAAATTTCAAAGTACTAGCAGCAGTTTCCCCTATATTTGTGCGCCGCTGCAGAATTATGAGCACTGCTGCTAAAATTTCAAACGATCATTAATATCAATGAGCTGTGAAAAGACTGTGAACTATGTACTTCTGAATTGTGGAGTTAGACCATTAAACTGCTTGTCACCATTTCTGTGTACAGGATTTTTTGGGTGGGCTTGAAATGGTGGATCCATGACATAGAGGGGTGACTAGCCCGACCCCTCCCCTAACACTATATAATAACTAGAGCACCTCAGCATCAGCTGGGTGTGGAGTCTGTTGTTTGCTAATGGCAGCATGTAATTCCTTCATTGCAAGCTTAGCATTAGTTTCTGGGGGGATGTATGCTGCAGTCGAAACAGTAGATGTAAACTCTCTGCGCAGATAGAAAGGTCTACAGTTAACTGTAAGATATTCTAGTTTAGCAGAGCAGTGCCTCTTGATAATTGCATTGTCTGTGCATCAAGCTTTGTTGACATAAATGCACAGTCCCCCACATCCCTCTGGTCTTACCAGGGTCATTAACTGTTATATCTGCCCTGAGGATGTAGCATGTTTCCGTAAAAATCATGACGATGCAGTCCATAATCCTTTTATGAGTGGTGATCTGCATTGGCAGTTCATGCATGTTGTTCACTGGAGACCATACATTGGCGAGGGAAATGCTGGGTAGGGATAGCCGATGAGGAGTTAGTCTTTTCATAGCCCTTAGCACTCCTCTCTTGCCCCGTTTGTTTACACTCTGTCCTGGCTGGCGTAGCCGGGTTGATAGCCGCCAGTGTCATGGTAGTAGCTGTTAGTGGTGAATGGGGCCATTTTCGGTCAATGATAGTGCTCAAGGTGTCATTTCAAACCCAGCTGAAGCATCTGTTGACAAGCAGAGTCAGTATTAAAGCTCCAGTTCACCCAGAGGATATATCCATGCCTGCTGCTGGTGCAGCACTGCTGCAGGAGCCACGCTTATGTGGCTGCCACTCTGTCCAGTGTCACCTTCGCTGCCTCTGCGTCTGCGATGCAGACGCTACTCCGGTGCTTTTGGTACTCCTGTGGCTGCTACATTCATCCCCTCGCCAGCGCTTCTCAGTGAAGAAGTAACGTTGATATCGAACTTCATTGAAAAAAACGACAATTTAACATAATAATGATGGATCGCATGTTAACTACTCATATAAGTTACATTTTTACTGAAGTAAGTCCACATTTACCTACAAAATATGTGCTGAATTAAACATTACTTTACTAGCATTACTTTATTTTTGAAATATCATCCATGTTGCTTGTCTTACACAACAAACAAGGCCTATTTTAAATTTTATATTTTTTAAGGGAGTTCGACATGAGCATTTGTCAGAGGCTCAGGCTGGTCAGAATACTGCTTGTTTTTCCACAATTTTGAAACTTATTTTATATTCTGCAATCTTTTTTAATCAATCAAATTTGGCTGGGTGGTTAATAAGACATTTTTCTGTGGTGTGAAAAACCCAGAACACATTTATTATTGCTTTACATAGACTTTAAGGAATAGGGCAGTGCATAATGAGTGCGTATTGTGTGTGTGGTTGAGCGAGTGGAGACAGCGTGCGGCAGAAAAGTGACGGTGAATACGAGCAGATCAGAGGAAAAGGTTAATAGTAAGTTGCCAGTCTGGCACTAAATGTACAGTACAGGCTACAGTGTATCAGTTAATAAATGCTGCAGGTCCTCAAAATGAAGAAAAGTCACATCTGTTGTTTCCCCAACTGCTGGAAGACTGAAGGGGGTTAGCCCTGAAGTTAGCAACAATGGGTTAGCCTAAACTGACCAGGCTCACTTACGGTGACTGACCTTTAAGGTGGACCAGCTATTCTCATTTTAGTGTCAATCTCAGCCACTCCTAAACAGAGAAGTGCTGAACTGCTGAGTCTCTCCAGAGTTTTGCCCCCCCCCCCACCTCTCAACGCTGCTGCCCCAAAGCAGTCAACCAAGAGAAAGAGAAAGAGAAAACATTGACTAGACATAGCAAATAGAGTTGCTTTTTTCTTGTATCAATAAAAAGGGCGATAAATATGTTCAAATAGAAGGTTTTTAACTGACGATTGTTCACTCGTAGTCTGTCGTACTTGTCCTGCTGAATATAGTGGTGTGGTTATATAAAATTTTGTTGTTCACCACCCATGAGTACCATTAGCTCCGTCTCTTTTACACCAATAATATAAAAGACATCTATGTTAGTTCCAGATAATAAATATGCAGTATGTGTAGCCTACATGTGATAGTCACTGACACACTGTAAATCCTTGAAAAATACATGTTGTTGGCAGATAAAGGCGTCGTGCAAGAAATCTAAAATTGGACAATCATGGGAATCATTTTAAAGAAAAACAGTCTCGTTCCCTCTGGGGTCTCTGTGGCATGTGGGAAACTATGTTTCCATTATGTTAGATCAGCCTAATGAAAGTACAGTAGCCCATTTAGACTCAGTCAAGGGCAGTGGAGTCTGTGATTAGTAGAGAGCCCTTCCTCTCTTGTCTGCAAAGTCCCACCCACCCCCACCCCCACCCAACATGGGCCAGATCTATTTCTGTCCTAATGAAAGAAAATTATGTTTAGGTTTATAAGATTTTATATCAGAAAATTACAGTATTTTCCAAACTAAGTTGTTTGAATTTGGTGAATCAGCCTGTGCTTAAGCACAATGTATCATTCTGAAATGGCATCTGGTTCATAAGTGTGTTTATATTGCACATTTCTGGGTGTACACTTGATCATTGTTAAGGAGACTGCATTTCTCTGCTCTCTCCCAAAATGTTTGGGAGCACAGTTGTGTAGGACATGTTGGTGGGTGGTGTCTTTTCAGGAGGGGTGGAACTGCAGTGAGGCAAAGTCAAGCAAATGTTCAACAGTTAATCTTTTATTATGAGGCTGTTGTAGAGACTTAGACTTTCATGTCAGCACCAGATGGCCTGTCAGTGCTGCCTTTGTTTGGCTTGACAGTAGATTTTAGGAGATGCTGTGAATAATTTACTGAAATTAATTAAACAAGGCTAACTGGTTTATATAGGAAATGTCTTAACAATTTGTGGCTGTCAACTTTTTTTAGACAAGAAAAGGAGTTTCTGAGAACACTCGGCCACCTAAAAAAAAGTACAAGAGTGGTTTGCAGCACTTCCGCAGTGCAATTTTCAACAACACTGTGGTGTGATGTCAGTTGTTGTGCACTCTCTATTAGCAATAACGTGTCAGGGATGTCATACACTTAAGCTCTAATTGAGAAAGACTATCAAGGCAGATTGAAAAATGCCTTTTCTTGCCTCCTGTAACAGCCTGTGCCTTTTGAAAATGGTCTCTCCTATTCCATAATTGCATGTTTTCTCACACATAGCCTAATCTACCTGCGTGGAAAAACAAAATAACTGCCATCTTTCAGTCCATAGCATTGTGTGCACATAACTAAAAATACCACAAACCCACACATCAAACAATAACAAGTCCCACACAATAAGGCGGGACGCTGTAGGAATGTTTGTGTTTCTTTGGTACACAGTGGCAGACATTGTCCTTCACAAGACCTACAACTGTAGCTGCAGTTGACTCTGAAGAGAGGTTGCAACCTATCCTGACGCTTTGTTTGTCAACAGTATTGATGTTTTTCTTTTAAGCACCGATCTTTAATCAAATGTGACTCGGACGAGAAGGGCACAGAAGTCCCCACCGCTATGGGGGAGGAAAGAGAAAAGGTTTTTGAAGAGGACAGTGACATGTGAATGAGGCCCGCCCGCCTCTTTTTAAAGGCCTGTCAGCCTGTGTTTGTCTCCACCATGAATTAGCCCACTGAAAAAACCTCACACCCTCACAGGATACAATGCTAGGAAGGAAGGGGGTAGATTAGAGTTGGTGTAGAGACTAATGTTTTTGTCACACTGCACAAATATTCCTTACGATAAAGACGTGCTATAAAACATAAACCACTTAGCCTATCCTGTCTTTAACTGATCGGGTCAGAGTTATAAGCCTCACAATAGTGCAAAGGCTGTGTTACGCATATAGGCATTGTGTGATTTGTTTTTTTTTCCTCTTTAGATGGTAACAATACCAAACAAATGGCTTTACGTTGCCTATTGACTCCATTGAGTTTGCAGTGTTTAAAGGCACAGATGACTCAGAAAAAGTAGGAAGGTCAATCTCCATTGCTTTTCTCTAACTTACTTACTCTTTAACTATTTTTTTTGCTTTTCTTCTTGGAGAGCTTGGACCAGGTCAGGATTTGTTGATGTTGTTGTTTTGGGCTCTTAAATTCCATTGAATAATTGATTATTTTACGACTAAATCACTTCATCAGTCATTTATTGGATTCAGTTTGGGTGCTGCTCTGTGTGAGGTTGGCAGAGTTTTTCAGATGATAAAAATGGTTTGTTATCCAGCACAGAAAGTGTGTTAATGGACGTTTTGAAATGTGACCTTGACAATCAGATGGAAGTTTAATAGTCAGCTAATGTTGCCATTGGGCCACACTGGACTAAGGGACTTTAGTGCCTGGAAGGAGTGTGAATTGCTGAACTCATTAAACAGTGATGAGACACTGCCCTTCAGCCCGGACCTACCTCCTACACACATTTGAAAATTACTGAAGCGAGAAAGAGTGTTAAGTCTAGGCTAGCACTTTGGAGAGTGACAGAAACAGCTAGACCCACCCTAAACTTTTTGCCCACTACCTGTAAATCTTCAGTATGATGTCACTAAACAGGGCAGAGTCAGTTTTGCTGCAGTAGTTAAATGTTAACGAGGAGAGAGTGTTTAATGCCAAGTTTAATCCCTCAAAACGGCATTTTGGCGTTTAATTTCTTTTCTCAGAATAAGTCTAGTTCAGTATAACTTGGATCTCATGTTTGCAGGTCTGGACATCCTTTCTGTCAGTAATAACATTGCATTCTCCAAAGTAAGTGGTACGACGGGGCAAGAAACTTTAACAATCAGATGATGAATCAGGATTTAAATAAACCACCTGGTTAACCAAACTTATTTGGGAGATAAAACAAAGGTAGATGGTAAAATAGTGACCCCAAACTTTCTGTTGTAATCATCCATCCCAGTTTATAGACCCGATTCCTGGTTCAACTTTGACCTACTGCACTTATGTAGTTCTGCATAGTACACCCAGTTTTCCTGTGCAATGAGGGGTAATAATCAACATTACGAGTGTGCTAACTTGGCTTAGATAATCTTGCTAAACTGTTGGCTTGTTGACAACCTGTCTGATCATATTTTGTGCCCGGTTGGACTTGGTTGTAGCTTTGTTGCTGCGTTCCCAGATCTCAACCATTGCTTTAGTGAGTGCAATGTTATCATAACTAATAGAGGCAATAGCCAAAGATATAAAAAGCAGAAACTTTCAAGTCTGTGTAAACAGAACAATCTGTCAGACTCATTGCCTGTCATGTACTCATAGGAATTTGTAAAAATGATAGTTCACACAGTTTCTCCTCCGTCCACCTCATCCCTGAATTTCCTCTCAATAGCTGCCCTATTTCTTGCTTTGTGTCCTCATTCATTTCTGAATGCTGAGCATTCAGCGTTTCCTCTTGCTGTAGTCCTAAACCACACTCCCTGCTGCACAGATCTCATGTCTGCATTCTTCTCCTGTGAGGTCTTTAGATCAGTCCCTCATGAGTGCTGTTTGACATGATAATCTATGCATGGAGTTTGTCTACATGAACATGACATATTGTCTATTTTGTTGCTGCTTATGAATGTTTCTGGCCTCGGATCCCTCTTGTCTCACGCAGTTCTGACATGCATTGCAGGCTTCACTGAAAGGATCTCCAGCCAGGAGACAGCCTCCTCTGGGAGGTCAGGGCTGAAGCTAGGTCAGGTCTGAGTAGGTGGAGATTTTGGCTCATCAAGCGGCCTACGTGGAGTGTTTAAGCTAGTTGCCAGGCAAAGAGGAAGGTTTTGATTTAGCATTGCGTCTTTCGAGCAGCTTGTCGCAATTAGTGATGTCAGGAGGGAGAGAAACAAATATGAAGCATTTCTTCAAAGGGCAGGCATATCCTTCCCATGAGTTCATTCTTTCCTTGGGTTTCTCAAGGAAAAAGGGGCAAAAGTGCAGCCTACTCCTCTTCAGTCTAGTTAACTTTTGCAGGCAAGGGCAGTTCCTGTTCTTCGGGGCAGGGTGTCACATTTTGAGTCAACTAAATGGGTTGCAGAACATTAAAACAGTGACGCAGCATAACCGAAATATAGTTTTTCCTGTGAATCGCATTAAAATTCTGAACATTGTTGGTTTGCTGGTTAAGACGGATAACCAGTAATGAAACTAATGACGGTCCTGAGCTCTGCAGCTGTATGCCTATTTCCTTGATGAAACAGCATGACAGCTTTTTCTAACACACTGTTTACATTTCATTTGCCTGCAGTATTTTAGGTAATATTTCACGCTGCTCTAGTTTGCGAGCGCTGGCCGTGTTCTTCATGGTCTCTGCTAGCGGTGCCAAGTTTCCCCACTCTCCTCCTGGCTGTAGGTATCCCATGCAGAGGCCATCTGTCTCGCCTCCTCCCCTAACGGTAAGGGTGGAGCCCACTTTAAGCACTCCCCCCTTTCTCTCCCTGCTTTCCTACTTAGTCCCAAATGCTCACTGTAAAACAAACAGAACATAGCACGGATGGAGTCCAGTTTCTTCGTATGCTTTGACAGGCCTGAAAGCTGACACAGTGAGATAGACAAACTACGTACGGTAGCAGTTGGAGTGTCGTGTCAGGTAGCTGCAGTATGTGGAGCATGTTCGGAAGAGGCCTGGTCTGAGACACGTGTCTGCAATCTGCATGCATCAACACAATGTCATGCATGCCAAGCATGTTAGTTTATTACACAGGCAACCGGTGCTGCATGAGGATTTGTATCAGTCATCTACTGCAGATATATTATTCTTGCATCTGTATTCTTGTACCAATTATATACATACAGTCTGTTTGTAAATATTTACCTCACAGTCAAGCTTTTGTCACTATGGTATAATTTTGTTATATTTTGTCAAGTAGAACAACCAAGGTGCACTGGTGAGGTGACAACAAACAGCTGTCATGTCAACTCAGATTGCTGTGAAGTAGAGAATGCGTAACGTACACAGCTCTGACCCTGATTCTCCCCCACACCAGTGCACCCAGAGGACTCTGGCAGACGCAATGCAAACACTGGGCAACACATGCACTGCAAAGTGCATTATAGCAGTGTGAGGGTTTTTTTAGACCAGCTCATGAATCAACAGTGGGGGAAAAAAAGATGTAAACGGATCCCTAAATTATTGTGGAGAGATGCGACTTTTCCAAGTGAATGGCATATAAGGCAGCCCGAATTAAATGCTTTAGGTTAATAGGTTAAAAGCCTAAATACAGTGCAGATTAGTTTAAACAGTAAGTCAAGAAATACAAGGAAAATATTTTGAAAATGTGGGTCAGGCTGAGCAGAGGAAAAAACAAACAGGAAAGCCCGAGCAGGGTTTCCGCCAGTGTATTGCGAGCCCGGTGGGCCGCTGGGCCTAAGTTGACTCCCAGCTGGGCCGAAGCATCGGAGAATTCTTTTTTAAAATGCATTTTTAAGATGTTTATTAAAACTAAAACGTGTTGCCAAGTTCCCCTATCTTGCTCGCCACCCAGCTGAGGTGAAGGGGGTTAGCCCTGAAGTTAACGACAACTTCGGGCCAGACTCGTGCTCTGCGCCCCCCCTGTCCTGCCCCTTGGGTCTAACAAGTTTTCTGGCGGAAACCCTGCCCGAGTATTATAGCACAGCAGGAAACTTCACAACACAATGCAACATACATTTAGGATCCAACAGCCATTCAAACAAAATGCCTGACTCTTAGACATAAGATCACACACTTATTCCTTATTTTGGAAGAGAGAAACCGTGTGTGTGTGTGTGTGTGTGTGTGTGTGTGTGTGTGTGTGTGTGTGTGTAATCACTGAAATTACAGGGGACGTAATGGAGCACAAGGAGCCTCAGCCTCCTTGGCTATATTCCTCACAAACCAAGATAGCATTGCTGTGGCTTACCGCTCGCATTCATGCCAAAGACTCAAAATATCAGCCAGAGGACCACTTTTATAAGCTTTACTCCATACACATCCGAGACTATGTACAAAGTGGAAATTTATGGCTCCCAAATATAGCTTACTCTTGACTGCCTCCATGTCAAGAAAGCTGAGATGTATGGTTTGAATATTTTGAATGAAATCAGCCTTTTTACACGTTACCTATAAAATAAGCACTTTCACAAGGTTTAATGTGAATTTACTCTACAATTCAGTCTTGACCAGTGTTGTAAATCCTTGTATAGACTCTTTTTTTTTTAAGTGTTCAAGCGTTTCTATCAATGACTCATGTGTTATTGTGCTCACAAAAAAACCTGAGCCTATGATGGATTTTTTTATTCCATTCAGAGCTGCAGCCATAACCTGTAATTTAGGATTTATTTCAGGTTAGTTTTCCAAGATACTGTATTCATTCCCACAAAGCTGGTAATTTTTTTGCCATCAACTATAACATATAGTCCTCACATTATTAACATGAAATCACATCATCTTTAACGTGGATATCTTTCTCTTTATTTAAGTCGAAGCGTGATTGTTCGCTCGTGTCACGTGCTCATCTCGTCTTAGACTTCAGGACATTAATAATTTACAGCCATCAAAGGAGCCTTAAATGTACTACACAGAGTTTACATGTTGCATTACTTAAAAATAACTCTATCATCCTCAAAAAAGAAGAAAAACCTGCGGTGGGCTTAAGTGAAATTAAGGGCCTCATAAAAAGAAGGAATAAAACCATCAAATTCCACGTTTTGTTTCATCTCGGTCCAGAGTTGTTTCTTTTCTTTCCTGCTTGAAAGGTGCTCTGATAATTAGCAAAAGGGACAGTCTGAGTGTCCTGCGGTGAATGTGTGTTGCTTATTAAGAGGGAAAGCAGAGTGGCACAGATGAAGTCTGGTCTTTTTTTCAACCCGAGGAATAAACGTGTCTGAAATAAATAATGGATGTTAGTGTGACTATGGGAGGACTAGTAATATTGACGATGAGTGAGGGGAATGAATTCATAACTGCAGCTTGTAGAAAGATAATCAAGACTTTAATAAGAATATAAGTTGGACGACTGCTTTGATATAAACGTTTTGAGGTTGTAATAAGGAAAACCTAATATTTTTGGTGTATGGTTCTTTCAGTTGGCACTAGTAA
This sequence comes from Thunnus thynnus, assembly GCF_963924715.1. Lineage (NCBI taxonomy): Eukaryota > Metazoa > Chordata > Actinopteri > Scombriformes > Scombridae > Thunnus > Thunnus thynnus. The sequence goes on from NC_089523.1 coordinate 24,505,128, forward strand.
CAATAAAACAAATGTAATCCCAGTAACATGCGCATCAGTGCAGTTAGACGCACCATATCGCATCAGGATACACCACTCTCCTATATCCCAGCATCAACATGACTATCCTCGACTACATGACGCTCCAGAGAAGCAGGTTGTTTTTTTTTTTTTTTACACCCTCGCTCACATCATCTTGTCTGTTGTCAGCATGTCTGCCTCAGTGGTGTTTTAGCCGTCACAGGAGTAAGCTATTGTGACAGAGCAGTATCCAGACCTCTATGAGACACATTCCCAGCAATTTAATTTTAACATTTAAAAAAAAATGACATGTCATGGTGAGGAGGAGAGCTACTGCAGTAGGACATAGTGGCTCAAATTGTTGAGGAGTATTACAAAAAAGACAAATGTTTGTTCTCTTGTGTATGTACATTCCAGGGAAACAAGGTCCTTAAATCACTGACAGCATGTCATTGCAGAGGAACAGCCCTGTTCTCCGCTCTGTGTCCTGATCTTCAAAAGATGAAGAAAAAGAGCACAATCATTACATTGCAATCTATTTCATGATTTTCTCATGTAGAAAACCACATTTTCATTGACGTTATAATCCACGTTTTTCTTGCAAAACCATATAATACGACTTCAGGAGAAAATAGTCCCGTACCTACATGTTACTCCTATCATCTAGATTTTAATTCACCGCCAGACACCAGAGAACAAAAACTGTAATCTTTGAATCAAGTTTAATTATAGCTGCAACAATGGTGTGTTCCCATTGTTTATTCGAATCTAATCTCTATCCTTTTGTCTCGGCAGGTGTGAGCAGTAACCAGGTGATTGTTCCTGAGAAAGTGAATGCGGTGCTGGGGAAGAACATCACACTGGGCTGCAGAATAGAGGTGGGCTCCAACCTCAGTCTCACACAGAGTTCCTGGGAACGTCGTCTCCCTTCAGGCACCATTACCTTGGCAGTGTTCAACCCCGAATTAGGAATCTCCATCTCTCAAGAGTACTCCAAGCGCATCTCCTTCGTCTCCCCCTCCATACGAGACGCCACCATTATCCTTCAAGGAGTCGGCTTCGCAGATGTCGGGTCGTACACCTGCAAAGTGGCGACGTTTCCTCTGGGAAATACACAAGCATCAGCCTACGTTAATGTATTAGGTAAAGTAGACCTGTGTCACTTTCATCTTCATCGTGTTGAGTGCTTCCTCGTGCTGTCTTTAATCTTACTTTTCAAAGCAGGACATCGTTGGTCGTGATTGAGCCACTAAGTGTTTGCCCAGCAGGAATAGTACTCCCCGAATCCACCTAGCTTTAAAATAACTACCTGGACAGATGCCATGTACATTTAAATCTCAGTAGGAATCTGCAGCTGTTTACGTTGCTGCGGTGTGGTCCCACTCATCTTACTCACTGCACTGTCACTCACCCTAAAAAAAAGTGCTTTGTCACTTCTTTTATATATTTTGTCAATATAATTTCTTCTTAGAAATCTTTCATCATTCCTCAGTAAAGCCCATTACATATTTATGCAAGTTGCAGACTACAGCATGTACTTGTGCAAACACATAAACAGAATGCAGAAAGTACGGACAGTCCCAATGTATTGCAATTAAGTTGCATGCAACAACAAGTTAATTGTAGGGTGTGATGCACAGTAACTCTCATGAAATTCGGTTACATTCAACCAAGCTGCATGGAAAAGTTTCATATATATATAGCGCTATTCTTAATGGTACAATATGCAGCTATTTTCCTTTAGGTAGTGAAGGTTGTTGTCGGTTGTGCCCTCTTCATCCTCAGCCCCAGTAATTGTCGCTAAAACTTGGGCTCTGTGTTTCTCAGGCTAAGTTATCAGCATTTGTAAAGCTCTCAGGAGGAGCAATGAACAAGCAGATGGTACACTCTGCAATCTGCAGTGTAAAACGTGTATTAAAAAAATACTATACTTTGGGGTGCTTTTGGTTGCCTTTCTGTGATAACTCCAACAAAAAGCAAAGAAAACTTGGCCACACAGTATGTAATAAATGTAAAAAAAAAGACTTTATCATTGCTAATTATATGAGTGAAAAACCTTTTATTTTTGATTTCCCAGGGTATTGCATACATGATGTTATACAGTCTGTGCAGTCATGTGTACATCCATATTCTGCACTGTATGGACACAATAGCCCCTCCTCTGTGAGAGCCATGAGTGTTGAACTTTCTCTCTGGGCAGAGCATGTTTCAAGGCCTAAATGGGTGGTTAGATTGCACTCAGGCAGTGCTGAGAGGAGACTGCACTATAGGCAGTAGTTTCTCGTCTCCCCCCCAGAGACCAAAGGAGACTCTGATGACTAATGAGTGGTACATTAAGTGCTGCTGTGACAGCCACAGTGTCTGGGACCTCACAGAGTTCAATTACACCTTGCTCTCCTCTCTGAGCAGCTTCTCAGGTGTGGTTTTTTTCACACTAACACACACACATATATACACACACCCATTCACAAACACATGCTTAGGCCTCCTTTACAATTCAGATGTAATTAGGGTGTGATTATAGTAGAAATGTATGTTCTGGGCAATTTGATACATGACATGTGGGAATTAGGTTATCCCATAGGGTATTTTTCTTACAATTACAAGACCTCAGCTCAGCAGATTCAAATTCCCAAGGCTGCAGTGAGAAAGTGCTTTCTCATCTCTGCTTTGTTTTGGGTTGACTCTTACCTTTTTCACAAGACTGTTTAGAGAGAGAACAAGGTGCAACAGCAGCGTCCGGAAACATTCTGGAGAATATATTAATGTAAAACCAGATTTGATTAACATATTGTTCTAATATACTGAATATTGGTTATTTTGCGTGTATTTGTTTCAGTTTCAGTTGTTTTTTCCAACTCATAATTCACAGTTTTGATCCATATTTATACTTTGAGATTTATGACAGAGCACTTGACTTCATTTTCATTCCTTTCAAATGAACTGAACCAAAGCAATGAACAAAGGCTCAAACCCATGAAGTCACGATACACATCATAACAATTACCAGGTGCAGTGGACATCACACTTTATAGAAACGTTGTCAATAACAGCATTACAGTTAAATCAGTATCACAAGACAATAATAAGACAATGAATAATTGAGTGGAGAAACATAATGAATGCCGATGCTTCCACACAGGTACACTGCATGATACAATTAAGCAATCAACATCCAATCATGCTCTGTGGCAGGCCCAGCTGATTCTGATTTTGTATCAAGGTGGCAAGAGAAAAAGATCCAAGTGACTTTGAAAGAGGGTTCAGTGTCGGGGCACGGATAGCAGGAGCTTGAGTCACAAAGACTGCTCGACTGGCTAGTGTTTCAATAGGAACAGAGACTAAAATGACATCTGCATCTAGATCCATGGGAAATATCTCATTAAATAGGGTCGGAAATTATGGTCGACAGTGCACATTTGATGACTTTGATTCTTGGGCATTGGTGCGATATGTAAGGTAAAACAGAAGAGCAACTCTTCCTCAGGTGACTGAGAATGTCAATGTCAGCAAGAACAGTTCGTCGACAATTGCATAGAGAGGGATATTATAGTAGGGTGGCAGTGCATAAACCCCTCATTACAAAGATGAATTCACATTCGAGAGTTCAGCGGTGCAAAAGACAGGCACTGGTCTACAGAGATGTGGAAAAAGTGATATGGTCAGATGAGTCATCCTTCACCATATGCTTGACAAGTGGGCAAGTGTATGTGTGGTGTACGCCAAGAGAACGGTACAGGCCTGAATGCTTGGCCCCTACAGCGAGGGGATCTGGTGGCTCTCTTATGCTGTGGGTGGCATTTTGCTGGCATGGTTTAGGTCCCTCCAGAGAGGGAGACGAGAAACTAGACTAGTGATCCTTCCCTTAGGAGAAAGGGTCAATCAATACAAAGCTGTTCTGAGTGATCAACTTTATCCTAGGATGAAACATTTCTATCCTGATGGGAGTGGTCTCTCTTCCATGATGACAGTGATGACAGGATGACAATGATGACAGGATGACAATGCCCCAATTCACAGGGTGTTGTGGAAATTGCCTGCAAATACTTAGCACTCAAGAAACAAACACCCACAAGCATTGAGGGCTGAAGATGAATATATTATGACTATATATGGAGACATAACCTTCCAACACAGGAGTCTACCATCTCAAGGGAATGAGAGGTATAGTGATTTTTTTTTTTTTCATAGTTCCAAAGAACATGAGAGTCTTTAACGATTGGTTGTCCTGCTTACATAAGTCGACTAACCTCTCTGAAAAAACAAGCTAAACTAGCTAAAGCTTAACCTGCTTAATTATGAAATGGCACATAAGATAAGTACATCTTTATATAAGGCAGCGTTCAGAGTTCAACATCATTCTTTCACAAGCTCCAGCGCACATGTACAGTTTCCCGTGACAGAGACATGTAGTACAACAGTAAAGAAAAAAAGCACACAATATAGCAATAAACGATAAACCCATAATCTTTCATGTTACTTTCACAAGGGCACGAGGGCTCACTGAGTGGTTTGATTAGCGTGAAAATGATGTGAATCATAGGCTACGGCCTTCATAGTCACCAGATCTCCGGCGGCACGTCGTGGCTCAACACCTCAGTGAGACAGTTCATGTTGGTTTTTCCTTTAATTTGTCACCCGCCCGTTGTTGGCCCACAGCTTTCTTCCTTTCTTTTTCATCTGTGTGTCTGCAACTACTGATAAAAAAGGCTCAAGCATTTAAGAAACTCTTAAGGAGGAAGTGTGCGACAGTACGTTAGCCAAAAGTCCCAACCAGTAAGCAATAGGAAGGAAGCAGAGGAGAGAAGTACATGCACACTGAATGAATTAGAATGACCTTTTGTTTTATACTGCTGACAGGTTTATGGGAAATCTGCTGAACAATAATCGACTTTCTTAAAAACAAAACATAGACACACGCTCAGTTGACAAGGTTGATGTTAATGACAAACAGCACTGCTGCAGATAATTCTCCAACTACGTATGAATACAAGCATTCAAACTTCATCCTCACACTATGAACAGCTTTCTTTTTTTCTTCTTATTTTGGAAAGTTGTCTGCTCATTCATGTGGCCAATAATGCAGCTCTTTTTTTTTGCTGAGTCATAAAATTGAAAAATCAGCCACACAGAGATATCAAGAGTTGCTTACTCATGAAAGCCCAAAAGAGAAGAAGAGCATCAAAGTGTTTCTGTTGTTCATTTCTCTTCTCAGTCTTCTCAAATAATGCTGTATTTTCTGCATAGAATATGACAGCAAGCTATATTCAATGTTCTACAATCTCATGCTTTACTAATTCAGCTAATGAGGCAAGCCTTAGCTAACGGTTTTCTTACTAAAAACCTGTTTTGGTGCTCGACAGCATTGAATCTTTGTTGTTTATCATCAACAGCTTTGTGCATCACAGCATCCGAAATCTATAACATAAAATGTGGCTGCCAATTCCTAAGCTATCATCATACTAAAGTGACTGCTTTAAACAATAAAAACTGCCATCTTATAGGTTTTTTGTTGATATATTTCTTAGTAAAAAATGTCCAAAACATGATGTCTAATCATTGAACATTCTTTATAGGGGTTCCCGCTCTGACGTCAGTGTTCAGTGTGCATATATAGAGCTGCGTGTATGTTAGCGAGAAAGGGCCAATGCAGCCAGTTTGCTGAAGGCAAATCGTTACCCTTTCCCCTAAAGCATTCCCACTCATCCACAGCGCCTCCCCTCCCTTCCTGACAGCGACTCCAAATTAACACGTCTCTCTGATTTAGTCTTTCTGAAGGTTCAGCCAGCTCGCCTCCAAACATAGAGCAGCTACTGTTTATAGTCGGATGCCTGTGAGGAGGGGCAGAGAGAAGTGAGTGAAGAATGTGAGGTGGATGACTGAGGACCGCGTCCCCGCCCATGTGCTGGATATAGGAGACGCCAGGTTATTTTTGGGAGAAGGGGTGCCAGAAGTTATTTGAATTTGTAGTCGGTGCTCGGCAGGGGAGGAGGAGGGTGGCAGATGTCTTAAAGGTGATGGCCTTGTCTTGTGGATTAGATCAGTGTGTGCCTCCACGTGCCGCCTTTAAAACTGTCACCATTGCAGTAAGTGGAACAGCTGTTAGTGCTCTTTTAAGAGGGACAGAGATGTAGGAGGGAAAAAAGGGAAAAAATGAACACAAGACTGAGGGAAAGGCTAGGAATGGTACAAGTAGTGGAAGCAATGATGAAAACGGAAAATCAGCTTGGTATCAGTGTCTCGTGTAACCTGTGTAGCCAGTTTACTGTGCCTTCTCTCCGACGTGGCCTTTCTCTCCCTCAACAGACTCTCTTTTGTATCTGGACCGTCCTTTATCCTCCTTTTGCTCGCTGAACTCTCCCCAAGTGTCGTTTCTGACAGGTTGTGACTATTAAACAGGCCCTCATACGTTAATAGTGTAGGATAAATTGCTTTACTGCTTTGTGTCGCAGGTAGAGAGGGCTGCGTCATTTTGGCCACATCCCTCATTCATGGATCTGTTTTGCTTCTCTGTTATGTCGAAACCTCCTATTATTCTCAGAAAGCCAGTGTAACATTACCACAGCTCTAAAGCAGAAGTGTACAGTAATTTAGCTTCTCATCTTCCAGCAACATACAGTCAAACACAAACACACCACTGTGCTGACCACCTCGGATTCTGCTTTGTTAAGGGTTTTTCCCCCCAAAGTCATATGCATAGTTTACGCACTTATATGCTTTTGTCAGATCCATACAGTACGACCAATAGATGCTTTCTCAAACACACTATATGTTTGACAGTTGACACACAACAATAAAGAGTCTCCACTGAAATGCCTCCATATGATTGACTAGCATGCTTCATCAATTTTTAATGCATACATGTGAAATGGAAGACGTCAATCTGCTCTCTCTGGCAGTTAAGTGTACTGAGGCCACTTCCTTCAGTCCATACACTTGTCTACATGTCTGATGGACATTATTTATTCATATACGTATACAATAAGATCGATATTCATTTACTAATATTTTCTCCCCCTCTTCGCTCTCCCTCACACAGTGGAGCCAAAGGTGTTCGTGTCCGCCGGCCCCACGGCTCTGCTGGACGGCGGGAACGAGTCGCTGGTAGCCACCTGCAGAGCGGAGCAAGGCCGTCCAGCCGCTGAGGTGTTCTGGGAGACGGAGCTGAAGGGGAGAAGTGAGAACCGCAGTCAGGATGAGCTCAACGGCACTACCACCGTACACGTGCGCTACTTGTGGCAGCCGCAGAGCTACGGCCAGGGGAAGACGCTCACCTGCGTGGTGCGGCACCCGGCCCTGCAAACAGAGTTCCGCATACCCTACACGCTAAATGTCCACTGTAAGTGTTGAATTATACAGTTCCTATCTTTTCTTACAACTTAAAGAATGAGGCTGGTGATGTATTTTTTTTCGTATTGTCAACAAATCTCATGAAAACAGCAAAACCAACAATGACTTGAACCTACGTGAACCTAAGTGTTGCCTGTGTCACTGAAGCCGGATGTAACTCCTTTGTGTCACAGGCCTCCATTGTTGTCCAAACAATCGACTCATAACATTAAGTGCTGCTACCTTTCAAATTTCTATTTTATTGCTTTAGGAAAAGTAATAAAAATTGGCTTTTCATCAAGTACAGAAGAACACGTTCTGCTCAGTGTTGTTCTTTTCATAATGTAATGAAATGGAAACTTTAAAGGAGGCACTTAACAATGTTGCGAGTCCTTGGGAGGCAGAAATCACAGTCACAGTATTTTCCACTCAGAATCAGAACAAGAAAGATGTGGGTGTGTTTTGTACACTTTGTGTACATGTACTGTGGCTGTATGACATATCTCTTCATTATGATGAACCCGGACACTGCAGTTTATTTTGAGTCAATTCCTCAAACTCCATCCTGCTGGTGTAAATACTCACTAGCACACTACGCCCGCTGTCCCCAACAAATGTACAACAAATGCAATGTTTTCTTAGGTATGAAAGTATATATTCATGCTCTGTTTTTAAAGATTTATGTCTTTAGTAGGAAGGAATGGGCTGCTTGGGGCTGAGTGCCACAGACAGAGCAGAGAAGTAATATTGAAAGACGGACAAACACATTGTTGGTTTTGGTCTTTAAGTGGGATTTGATGACAGTAAGAAAAATATAGAGTAAATTATCCTTTAAACTCCAACTCAAAATGTTTCGATAGATATAAATCAAATCAAATTTTAGTCCGGGGGGATTTTGTGGTATCATCCCGTCTGTTTCACCAACTGCACCAAATTGTTTTTCACGACTTTGTATTGGGCTGCTCGACTAATTGCATACAGTTATGCAGTATACAGAAATCACTATTGAAATTTTGAATTTCCACTGTTGTCAGTCAAGAACAGAGCAAAATAATTTAGTTCCTGAAATAACCAAGATGTATAATCATAATCACAATATCTAAGAAAATAATGATTATTAAAGCTTTAAATTGTCAGCCCTGAGAGAGGTACAGTATATCTTAGCGATATTACCCCGTGCTGATAGCTTGATTTATGAATAGCCTGCTCACTACCTCTACTCCCTCACCCATAAAAGAGCCATTTAAGACTCATCTTAATGTTATAATCATTGATGCATACTTCCCTGGCGAGTGGTACCTAGGGTTAGCCTCTGTTTGGACTGTGTGAGTGCAGGCTAATGAAGGTATTTTATGAAATATTGATCAGGCCTCAGCAGCAACACAAGTAGCAGGAGGCTGCTGGAGGGGCAGCGGACGGAGAGAGGCAGAAAAAAAAAAAAAAACAAGGGTTATACAGGAGGAGAGGCTTTCCAGTTCAATAAATCATGTCAAACGCAGAGGCAAGGGATTTTAAGTGCAAAAGAAGCACAATTTCAACGTTGAACTGTATGAAAAGGGTCAGCGGACAACACGAACAGAGGCTTCTTCCTGTGTGCAGTAATGAGTTCCTCATTTGTCCTCCAGAGAAATCAAAATGAAAAATTGGATATCTAAGTCAGTGTTTGCTGTGTTTTATTACAGTGGCATGTGTTGGGTTCATTTAGGACTCCTACTGCTTCCTTTTGTTTTTTTTTTCTTTGTCATGGTGAGGCAGTGGAGTGTATTATTGGCTGCAGTACATCTACTGTATGAGTGAGTCTGTCATTTTCTAACTTTCCACCGACCCAGGGTCATTCGTTTGTTCTCTTGGCTTGCATTCACCAGCAGATCCTGTACCCTGCCGCAGTCCTGTAAAGCCTTTGTTTTTGTCATCGCTACTGTGCTTATAATGCACACTTTGTTCCTTCTGGAAAAGCTCATTTGTCATCAGGCTGCCCCTGGATCGTAATGACTGATTATTAAGCCCATAGTGTTTTACCTTGTTGCAGCAGATAAAAAAAAAATAAAACAGACTTTAAAAAAAATGTTTCTGTTCTTTGTAAATGATGCAATTTATTTTTTCAACATTTTAACTTTTTGTTTAAATTTGTTTTACAGTCGCACCGATGGTATCAATAATAGGAATTGACAAAAATTGGTATGTGGGACAAGAAAATGTGAAATTCGTCTGTGGTGCCAAAGCCAACCCACGTGCCCATCACTTCACATGGACCAGGTCAGTATCCCTCCAAAAACTACTTTGATGTGGAAAAACTCTCGGATCAAATAACCGTCTCAGAAGTTGTTGTCGTCCCGTAGCTGAGGAGAGATAGCTGCGTCGGAGACTATGTTATGATTTGAATCCATAACATGCAGTGATATCAAGTAACCACAAACACATAAAGCTAATGCAGAAGTGTTTCAAGATGCTGTTTCTCTAATGGTGACTCAACGTTGGCTCCAAAACAAACCTCACTGGATTGAAGTGATGAAGGAAAACCTCGACTTCTCACTGGAAATACAGAGTCATGTTTTTTTTTCAAAGTCTGACTCCTTTCTCTAAGGAGTTTCTTGGCTGAAATTCAGTTTGTTATTGTTTTAATTGTTAGATAATAAGGCTTGTAGGGGTGGGTGTCTTGAAAAATAACTTGATATGAAATGAAACAGCACTATTTGAACAATCCATTCAGAGCTGCACCTTATAGGCTACCTGAGCTACATACATCTAAATATGGACTTTTTGAGTCTACGGCTTGATTAAGGGGCTGCGTCCTTCAGAGAGGAGAGTACATGTTGCAGTTGCACAGATTTGGTGGACTGAAATGCAACTTCCTGGAGATAATGAATTATTTTTTTTGTATATGATCCAGTTGTAGTCCTGACTTTTTAGAATATATAACTGGAGCTTTCTGCGTGTGTATTTGTTTTGTTGATCATCAAAATAACCAAAAGATGTACATTTTCTGAGTGACTAATGTTATCACTAATATTACATGACAGATCAGCTGCTGTTCGGTCCAGTTGCACAGATCTCAACTGTGTTTAAACAAACTTAAATGAAGCAGCGAAGAAGCGACTGTCTATAATTACCTAGAGCATAGCTTTGAAGCCTGGACACTGGAGCTGTCGAATGCACGGCTGCACCCATCGGGAAGACTCCCTGCTATAAATAAAAGATTCCAAACAGTTCATGCATCAGAGCAACACTGGTCTATTGGCAGCTCTTTGTCATCATCTTGCTTTGAAAAGGAGAAATATGGTCTCATTTGAGCTGACAGTACTAGTAAAGTCTAGAGAGCCAAGCTCTTTATTTTCTTTTGTTTTCCAGATGTTAAAACTTTGTCTTCATGTAGAAAGCTTTCATTTGACTGATGGAACTGCAGTCAGCTCGAATTATCACAGTGATGTGATCATATTATAGTCGCAGCAGGCCAGCTGAACCGGCAGAGCAGTGATGTCATTGCAAGTCACGTTTGGTTTTTCAAATGATGTCTCCTACATTACAACACAACAACGTGTATACTTTGAGGTTTTGTATGCGGCTCTTCACACTGTAATATATCGTTTTTGCACAGGTTGGATGGATTGATGCCCGAGGGTGTTGAGATCTCGAACAACACCTTTGCTTTCATTCGCCCGTTGGAGCGCAATGACTCCGGAGTTTACCGCTGCGAAGTGACGAACGACATCGGTCTCCGCAGTAAAGATGTAAAGTTCTGGGTACAAGGTACTTTTTGATTTTACCATCTGCTCACTTGTATTCATGATCTTTAATTGCTGGTTAAGTTGAATCTCCATGTTCTTCTTGACATTCGTCGGGCTTATTTGAAGTAAGATTACCCTCCCAGTATGATCACCCTCAGTTCAACACTTCTAGCAGAGTTAAGTCTCCATATAAATGTCCCTGCCCAGATCCACTTTCACACATTCCTGGCAACAGAGGAGCACGGAGTGCAGATGAAGAGTATCAGTACCAAACGTTTCCAGTATTGTGGTTTTGGAAACATTAGATCTCTCAGATAAGGAAGAGAGTGTTTACCCCTGCTGGTTCAGCAAACTATGCACCCATGTAGCCTTTTTCTTTGTTTTGTTTAAGGTCAAGTTTCACAGAGGGACATAATGAATTGTGTTCGCAGATTTGCAGAACACAGGAGTTTGAATATAACCCATAAAATGTGTTATTAAACAGTATATTTTACTCTTAAAACAGTTGGCCAGCATTCCATACAGTAAATTAAAGCTGTGGGTCTGACAGAGGACCTCCCACAATCATCCAGAGGAGGTCTCCTGACTCTGATTTGTTAAATGTTGGTTATTTATTGACATAAATCTTCACCAGAAAACTCACAGCGTACTAAACAACTCCTGTCTGCTTCCTGTGTCTGTCCGTGCTTTGCTACTTGAGTTCATCATTGTAAAGTTAGGGTGTGGATCCTGAGAACTCGGCATCTCTTTTTATTTTCATTTTTCCTCTGCTCCTTTTAATCCTTTTCCAAACAAAGCAACTGCTGCTCTTGGACACGTTTTCGGCTAACACACACAGTTCTTGTCGTTTCTCACTGTCGAGAGGAAAGAGTTGGAGAAGCCCCAAAAAAAAGGCTGTCAGGCTCCATCTGTTTACAGGCCCGGTTTGGAATCCTGCTCCAAACGAAAGCACAGCTGACATCCTGTCCAGGAAGGAATTGCACTGAGCAATTATCTTGCCTCTCTTGTCAAATATTAAGAATTGGGCATGCGGCCTCTCGCCTCTCTTCCCCCCGTAGAGATAGCCAGGTTGAGCGCAGCTACAGTCCCTCCCCCGCCGTGACTGCTTGGTGTAGCTGTTTCACATTCCCAGTTGTCCCTGTGGCCTTGTGGTTTTTGGCTGCTCATCTCTCAGATGATCGGCTACATGTTTGCAGATGCTCATAACCTACGAGAGCTTAAAATGTCCCCCTCTAGGGTGGGATTGATAGTGACTGACGAAGGAGGTGATTGCCAGTATATCAGTTCACTGACCTTGATCTGTCTCCATTATCCTTGATCCTTCAGGCACACACACACACACAGTATATAATTGCAAGTAATTAGATTCTTAGTCAGTTACACAAATTGTGGAAATCATTATAGCTCTACAGGGATTCCGGTTTTTGATAACTAGTACCTAAAAACCTCCCGGAGATGCAGACCTCTGTTAATACGAGTCATATTGCTTTGTAGTCGGGCCTTTGATGTGTTGTTGCAGAGATCGACGAGTGGTATCAGGCTGCTCTCAGCCCCAGAGGCTGCAGGTCAGAATGGAGACACTTATCCTGACCTTGAGCTCCGCGCAAGCCCGTCTCTGGCTCTGGCTGCTATCACAAACGCCAGCCACCGGAGGACAAATCAGATGCAGGAACCTCACATCGATCACAGTGTTTCATCTTCTCACATGACTTCCCCACAGCAGGGTTTAGAAAGAAAGGGGGGGAGAGCTAATCACACTCAGTCAGATGCTCATGAGTGCATATCCTCTGTCCTTCTCTCCCTCTCTGTCTCCTCCTTTGTCTCTCTCATGCTCACACACGATGACTTTTTGCACTTAACCTCCTCCTGCCCCTCTCATTTCCCCCTTTTTGCTCTACAGCACAGTTTTAATAGATTCTTTGGTCTCACGAGAGGCATGTCTCTGCTCTAACAGCGCACATTGTTGTTATAAATTAATCTAAGAACCATTCACACTTGCTTTGTCATTCGTTACAGAACATAAAGTGCAGTCTTTCTTTTTTTTTTTATGACTTCTCAGTCCATCTGCCGTCCTTCCTCTTTCGTTTAATCTTCTCATCACTTGTTCACTCTGCAGATCCTCCCCCTACCACGACCACCCCCAGCACCACCGCATCCCTGCTGCACGACACCTCTGGAACCGGCACCGCTGCAGACCAGCGGAGAGCCCCGTTCACCTCCCCGACCCTGGCCTCCTTACCTGACAGCAGCCTGGGTACTATAGTTGGCGGGGCGGTGGGTGGAGTCCTGTTCCTGATCCTCCTGTTGATCCTGGGTGGGGCATGCTTCATGCGCCAGCGCAGAACCTTCAGAGGGGACTACTACACCAAGCAGTACCTGGGACCCTCCGACATGCAGAAGGAGTCTCAGCTGGACGTGCTGCAGCCACATGAGCTGCAGGAGGTTTACGGGGACAAGACGAGCAAAGGCAGCCAGGAGCTTAAACCCAAACTGGGTGGAGACATCATTTACCCCGACTACACCCCTGAGCGCAAGGACAGGGACGACTGGGTCGACAGGGGGGAGGGCCACAGGGGCCTCACGGAGGGAAACTACTACCCTGATCACTACAACACCCAAAACATGCACCCCTGCGGGCCTCCAGTGCACAGCCCCATAGTGAACAACGGCTCCCCCTACCTCCCGGAGGACTGCTATGACAATGGTACAGACAGCGACTATGTGTCCCACATGGACGGATCTGTGATCTCACGCAGGGAATGGTATGTGTGAGGAAAGGGGAGGGAAAAAAAAAAACGGACAAATGACTGACTGAGAATAATTTAACAAGTGACAGATATAAGTATCATTAAAGGTTGTTTCATTTCAGTTAAAGGATGAATACAATTTCTCAGCTCAGTTTCACAACGAGCGCTTTGAACAATACTGCTCTGCCTTGATTGTAACCACTTAACCTTAAGGACTTGTTTGTGGATTGTGTTACCACTTTTGTAGCGTTTCACGGAGCTACAAAATACGCTGGAATGCCTCATTGATATTATCTGCGCAGGCTCAAGAGGCTTTGGCATACGGTGAAGTTTCGACTGATGTGAATGAGGTTTTGTATTCTGCTTGTATGTTCGTGCACCTGTCTGTCACACAGGTCACAGGTCAGGTGTTCAGACCCTTGTTAGTAAAGTATTTATATCCCTGACTGACATAAAACCTCACAACTTCTGTGGCATTTTGAAAACGGTCTCTTGATTGCTTACAGCATTTTCATACAGGTGTTCATCATGGCTGCAACTAGTATTTAAAGCAAGTTATATTGCATGATTTAAAAAAAAGAACAAAGTATCATTAAGTTAAAGGGAAAGTCACATGTTTAAAAGGGAGAATTACAGAGGGAAAAGCAAGCTGACTGATGCAAGTGTGTTACAAAAAAAAACACTGCCCCTTCTAAAATTTTGCTCAGCGGTTCTTCAGTGGCTTTGGCAAACTTGCAATATCTTCTGTAAATTATTCATGAAATGGTAAACCAGACAGAGTAATTTTACTTTCAGCTTCAGTTTAACGTATTTATTTTACACATATCGCTGTCGTTAACCAAATACACTATCATCAGTATTGAAATGTGTAAACTCAGTCACATTCTCGCTGTGAAAAAGCACAACTCCGCTATTACAGTTGTCAGCAAACATCAAAAAGAAGCCAACCGAGCCCTAGACTTCTCCACCTCGCCATGATAACAGGCTATATCGCTGCCTTTTCCATTTTGCCTCCTCTGTATCCTCTGATTTTCTGTCTGGAAGACTAACACCAATTGGTCATTATAGTTTTTTATTTTAAAAGCGGGATCAAAGCGATGTGTTATAAATACCAGATGTGACGATCCCAGCTGTCATCATCTGAAGTTATGCGGCTCCATAAACCACCGACATTTTCACTGCTCCCGCTCGACACTCCGCAGTCGTTATTTATGATGGTAAATAAGCAAAATACTTGTTGAAAGGGCGGCGCAGAAAAAGAAGCATTAATAAGCTTCAGTTTGCATGTGTTGGATGGATGATTATCCCAATACCTTACGACACAGTTGGAAACATTGTGAGCGGCTGACATCACTACTGATCACAGAACGGGCTTAAGTTGAGGTTTGGCTCCTCAGCAATTCCTCTGAGGATACACAGCCATCATGGAAAGTAGAAATTTAATCCACAAGTGAAAAAATTGGTTTAAGAACCCTCTAGGTTAGAGCTGTCTGTGTAATGGCTCTCCAAGGGATATACTATTTTTTTTCTTCCCTACAAACAACAAACCCAGTGACATTAAGTTGAAACAAAAGAGTTGACATCATCAGTGATCTCATCTCTCACTGCTTGATTTGACCTTGCACTTTTCTACTTAGTGCTTTTTTGGGGAGGGGGGGGAGTGTTGTTTCCTCAGGAATGATACATGGATCAAAGTGGCCTCTGCAAAGCCGCACAGGAAAGGAAAAACATACCCTTTTTGGGAAGGATCCCTGCTCAATCAATCAGGGTGTAGCTAGAACAAGGCACAATATATGGGTATTACATTATGATCTGAACGGGAAGGGAGGTATATTTTGAGGTTTCCTTGTGTCTTATTGGGGTTTTATAGACTGTGGGTGCACTTTTTTTTTTTTTTTTTTAACCCTTCTCCACCCTTGTTTTCCCACACGGCTCTGCCAGAGCTTTTGGTCGAAGGTTTAAGAAGTCTGAGAATAAACTACTTTAATCTCTTGAGCTCGCTCTTACTCTCATCGTCGCACACACGCACCCGGCACCATACATCTGCTCTCAGCAGCCCATATTCAAAGAGCAGTCCTCACCTCAAACCTTGAGCTTTTTAATTAACTTTTATTTTTTTCTCATCACACTTGGCAACTAAGTGCTCTAACTCGGTGATATATAGCACATCCGTGTCTGCATGCACACATTTTCTTATTTGGCTGATTCATAGCTGTCAGCTTGTTTTGTTTTTTTTTTTTGTATTTGGCAAAGTCGCTCCAACTCCGCTTTTAAATTCCAGGGAAAGAATGATCTTTTTATCTGCCTCTGCTTAATCTCTAAAGACTGTTTGACAAAAGCATAATGAGCTGAAGTGATGAATGTTCTTTATCCTTTTCGGATCCGTTTTGGTCACTCACCAGCCGGCTGCATGTAAATTAAGTTATTCGCCGCCTACTATGCTCATTATTTCTCATCACTAATGTTTATATACATGTACATAATGCTAATAGGTTAGCGTAGGATCAGCTGACATCTCAGCGGACGTTTGATTTATAAGTTCATGTACAGTTTGTTCTGGAGTCCCCTACTGAATAGTTGGTGCCTTAGATGGGCTGAGCAATGCACAGAAACTTTAAAATATGACAATTACTGAAAGGATTAAAGTAAAGGCTACTAATATCACTAGAGAGGAGGACTGACTGGTCCTTTTAAAAATGTCTTCCATCTGGATATTTAAGAATTGCTGTTATCAAAAACATCAAATTAGACAAAAGGTTGATTGTCATGCCTTATACATTTTGAATGGACACATGTAACGAGTTAGTTACTGAGAAAATCATAATAAGTAAGGTTTCACTGGGAATTTAGGCAAGCCAGATTCATAGAAAATATTATTGTCCTGTATATATGCTGGCTGTTTTTTTATTATTATTGAAAAAAAAAATCTTATTTTTTGTATGAGGTCTGTAATTTTCACAGAGTATTAGTTTATCTTACGAGCGTTTGAGGAGCTCTTGTCTCATGATACATAGAGAGCAATCCTGTTTTCACTGCATTTTATATTTGTTCTGGAGAGTTTCTGACCAATTATTTTGTATGCTGTTCTTTGAATGATTGATGTCTCACAGGAATCAGCGATGAAAGTGCGGTAGATTGTAGTTTGTTCCTTTTGTTTGCAATAAAAGACCACCATTATTGCACTCACATGTGTCCTGACATTCTGCTTTCAGAGATGACATCTTCCTTTTTCTTCAGTGTGACAAGTTCGTTGACCGCTGCAGCCACAATGACATGATAATGGCACGATTTCCCTTCATTTCTAAAGATTCTCTTTGGTCTGTCACTCTAGAGGCGACCTGACTGAGCCACAAGCCAGAAATAATAAACATGTCTCCAGTTGAGGTTCTTTGTGTTTCATTTTTGTGATTAAAACAAACGTTTAAACTGTAAAATAAACACTAAAATGTAGTGTAATGGTAGCACAAGAAGAAAATAGAAGCAAACTGACTGATGTCTGGTCATATCAGAACAAGTAAGGCTGTATTTCCAAAATACAGTGTATTGGATGTAAGAAAGATTAAGTCATTTCTTTCAAAAGTTACATAGCCTCACTGGATGAGTATGTGTAAATATGATGATGATGATAGATAGATAGATATGAGGTGGACAGAATTACAAAAACAACTTAAAATAGGTACAATACCTAAAATAAGAGACAAAAAAACCTGTACAATGTCTATATAAATAGTTTTCTGTTAAAAAGAGTACTGCATTCCCATATTAGACATATGGTAGACAGTTTCATAGAAAAGGATCAAAATTTATGCAGCTGAAGAGATAATGTCTTTTTTATGCCACGCATATGTCTTCCTTGTCAAAACTAGGTGCCTACATTACCCACAATCCAACTCGACTTGGCTGTACAGATTCAGATGTGTTTTGTTAGTGACGGCTAACGTAGCCTTGAGCAACACTAGCCTTCAGCAGAGATGAGGAGGAAGCTACAAAGGTCTAACCTCACTCTAACTCCACACCCACAGATGTTTTACATTTTCAGACTTTGTAGTCTTCAGTCCCGACTGACTCAAGGGACATCACTTTTTTCATCGACCCAACAGTGGACTTTGCTACTTGAGGAGACTGCTATTCGTTTCCCGTTTCCACCCACGAGTCTCACATTTCCAAACAAGCCTGGATAGTTTTTAAAAAACCATAACTACGATCATCCCCTAACCTTAACCCTGTGGTTATTGTAGCCTGACGACGCAGGTCGCCTATTTTTAACTCACACAACATGTTTCTCTAACCTTAACAAAGTGATATTTTTGACCCAACCCATGATCTTTCCCTAAAGATCATGATCAAACCCCCTGGTTTTTGTGCCTGAACATAATCAGACCTGAACCAGACCGTTCACTTCAGCATTCACATCAGCCAGATTGGAAAACACCCCTATGTGTTGTTCTGGAGTGCACATGGTCAACAACGTATTTAGTTGTTTAAAGGGAACATATTATGCACATTTACAGGTCTATATTTTTAATCTGGGGCTTGGCTGGAATCGTTTTACATGATATACAGTTAAAAAAAACTTGTTATTTGTCTTATACTGGCCCTTTACACAGCCCCTCTGTTCAGCCTGTCTGAAACAGGCTGTTTTAGATCCTGTCTCTTTAATGAGCCCATTCTGTTGTGATTGCTCAACTCTTAGAAGACTTTCGCCAGCTCCGGAGGTGATGTCAACAAACCATGCAACCAACAGTAGTAGTAGGGTTTCACTACTTTCTGTTGTTCTTTACTTGAAATGTAAAGGATGTAATTGACGGCTGTTTATGGGCATGCTCGATGGTCTAACGTCAGCTCGTTGACAAGGTAGAAAAAAAGTAGCCAAAAAAGCATTTAGAGTTTGATTTGCACGGAGCATTTCTACATACCTTAACTTCAAGTTTGGGAACTTTGACTATGTTTAACATAGATATCCGACATTATGAAATGAAATAAATAACAGAAAGTCACAAGAAGCATAATATGTCCCCTTTAATTGGGAGTACTTCTTATCCGCAAGACCTGTAAACAGACTTTGATGTGTAAAATCGTATCCCTTTAAGATCGTCACAGCACTTGATTCTTCATTCAACTTAGCGTTTATTTTTAGGCTTTAGTTTATAGTGATGAGAAAATATCTTCTCAAGTGTCTTTCAGTCAGTATTGGTGAGGGTTATCTCATTCTTTGCTTTTTTTTTCAGTATTATTTTTGTGACTTTTTTAGCCACATCACCTCATTTTACAAAATGTTAAAAAATATATAATGTCACAGCTACTATCAAGTCAGGATTGCAAGTTAAAAGCTGGACTAGTAAATTGAATAACCCATCAGTTACATAAATTATTAACTCAAGGCCTTCTTACTAGATTTTTTCCTTGCCTCTAGTGATAGCCACCATCAATAACCAATCAATAATGACTAAAATTACATTTTTAGGCTATGAGATGACAACTTAACCATCTCAATGACAATTAAGCAAGCTCCACCAACCTAAGAATTGTTGTCAGACCAATATGTGCAAGGTAAATGGTGGAAAATGGATGGATGGATGGATATTTCCAACTTCAAGAGGGAAGAATCAGTTGATTGACAGAAAATTAACTATTTTGATTATTGATAAATCAAAGTAATTATTCATTTAGCCTATTACAAAAAATATAAAACATTTGCTGGTTCTATCTTTCCAAATATGAGGGTTTGCTGCTTTTTTCTGTTTCATATCACAGTGAATTGAGTCACTTTTGTGTTTTGGGCCATTTTTTGGACAAAAAAGTGAACTAATCATCACCTCATGACTTTGGAGTCATTTTCTGACATTTTATTGACTAAAAAAAGAATCAATAAATCAGAAAAATAACAGGACAGGTTAGTTGATGAGTTATCAAGATGATATAAGACAGATTTAAAGAGAGTGCCTCTTCTCCTCCACAGATAAAGTGAAGACATTTGTCTCTTTTAGGGCCAGTGGCCATCAGTCTCTGTCATCTTCAGCCACTTGGACTGTCCACACCTGTGACGGTAACCCATTTCACGCAACTCTCCATCCTGTCTAACTCAGCACCCTCTTCATCACCGGTTCAGGGAAAAACGAGTGAGTTTTTGTCACACCTGTGCTGACTGGAGGGTTGCTGACCACCCACAGCTACCTCGTGTCACCCTGCAGCCCTCAGAGAGCAAGATGTGTCTGGTTAAATATTGTGAATTTGTCATGCTGAAATCATGCCCTCAAAACATTTACAAAGGAATTTACAATGGCATCCCTAATCCAGGCCCTCCCACTCTAAGTGCCTGTGTTTAATCCCCAGCGTTAACCTGGCTTTGGAAGTGCCATGAACACTATCAATGTATGTTGTTTAGGAAAGTGACAATCATTCCCTCCAGTCCAGATTAAGGGCAGGAGGAGAAACCAGATACTTAATCCTCTATGGCATGTTGGTCAGTAAACTCCCTTCTTGGACTTCACTTTCATCACTCCAGCGTCCACGTCACCCTGGCCCAAAAGCACTCACTCTATTATCACGGTGTTGCCTGACTGGGATAACCCCGGCCTAATCCATCACTGCTACCATCTGCATGTTTGTGCAGGCAGTATGGGTAAATAATGCTGTGTTGGTGGGCTTGGGTTACCTCTCCTTTTTCCTTCTTAAGTTTTTGGCAGATGGCTGCAAGGGGCATTTTTTCACACTTAATGAATCCGTCAGCAAAATGTGTTTTGTTACCTCGTAAAACAGCAGCGGGTCCTTTCAACATTCTTTAAAGCCCCCACCCAAAGACGTTAACGTGGAGATGGACTTCGGCATCAAAATTTAACCTTTAGAAACTATTCTTGTAAAAGAAATCCTGTTTTCTTCTGCGTATCAGCAGTGTGCAATTTGTTTTTTTGTTTTTTTGTTTTTTTTTACTTTTCATTCTTTTATTCATTCAGACTGAAGACGAGAGAGAGGTAGCCACTTCTGTTTTGTGCTCCCACCGCCTACTCTCCAAAAACACTGATTGTTAGCTAATGAACACGACCACAGCAGCGGGGAGCTCACATCAAAGGCCACAGCTGACTGAGCTGAACAGACAAATTGTTTGAGCTCATGGGTTTGGAAATAATGAAATGCTGCAGAGGGTGGGAGAGTGCGGAGCAGTTACAACAAAAATGTTGTCACATGGCCTGCGGTCTCGCTGCCCCTCTTCTCGGTGTGAAGTGTGTGAGGCTTCAGGGCCGCAGCCACCTGTGGCTGAGACACTATGAAAAAGAAATCTCTCTGAGTCAGAGGCATTGGCCGTTGTTTTTGTTTCTCTTTACAAAGGAGAAGCTGATTTTAGATTATCTCGTCTCAGTGCGCAGTCCGGTTATTCTTTCTATTTCTATATTAGCCATGCTAGTGGCGT
The DNA here is from genome assembly GCF_963924715.1 of Thunnus thynnus. Classification (NCBI taxonomy): domain Eukaryota; kingdom Metazoa; phylum Chordata; class Actinopteri; order Scombriformes; family Scombridae; genus Thunnus; species Thunnus thynnus. The sequence continues at coordinate 24,526,337 of NC_089523.1, forward strand.
GACTATAGGAATGGTAAAGTTGCTTAGTTGTTTCACCACTTTGATCCAGACTAACATATCTCAACTATTAGATGGATTTTCATGACATTTTGTACACATATTCATGTCTCTCTCATTTTAATAACTGGTGATCCATAACTTTTTACTCTAGTGCCAATTTTGAATTGTCTGATACTTTGGTTTATGACCAAATACCTGTAAAACATGACATTCCCATCACCTCAGCTGTGCTTGGTGTTTATTGCCAATTAGCAAATGTTAGCATGCTAACTAAAGTGCCCCTGTGCCAAAGCACAGCCTCACAAAGCTATGGCTGTAGACTCTTAAAGGGGACGTATCATGCACATTTCCAGAACTATATTTATATTCTGGGGCTTTACTGGAATATGCATGATTTACTTCTTATTTATCTTATAATGGCCCTTTATGCAGCCCCTCAGTTCAGCCTCTGTCTGAAACAGGCCGTTTTAGCTTCTGTCTCTTTAAACCTCCTCCTCTCCCAATGAGCCCATGCATACATACATTTTGGACCTTGTTTTTTTATGAATATTCATTTCATGCAAATATTTTTAAAATGTTGTTTTCCGGAAGAAAAGACAACATTCAAAAAACAGCACGTAGGTTGGGAGCTGAGCTGTGGCTGACTGGTCAGCACAGATGTCCGTGGTCTGGGAGACTGGGGTTAGAGTAGGTTATCGAAGAATACCTGACACTTAAATATCCTAAAATTATAAGTGTAGTAAAAATAAAAAGAGGATTTTTTTTCTGTTACTCAAATACAAAATACAAATAATTTTGCTACTTTCGGCACTTTCATCTGGCCCATATACTGCGTGGAATGATGCACTTAGGCAATCCGCTCCTGTTTCCCAGATCTGGGCCACAAGCAAGCCATTACGATGCCGTATGTCAACCAAGAACAAACCAAATAAACCAGAACTGGCCCACATCAAGAATACACATACCTGAGAGCACCACATCTTTACCAAAAAAAGGCCCACATTTGATTTGGGATATTTCTACCATATTTACTATGTTATATGTGGGCCATTTCAGGCTCACATCCATTTTGTCTGGGCCAGAAGAAGGCGCATCATCACCTGAAGTGGCCCACCTCCGTATGCTGTTTGGGTTAATTTGTTGGGAGAGAGGTAATTTTATATGATGACCTAATCTTAGGCCACGCATGGATTTTCATTCTTTGTTTTGTGTTTTTAAAAATTTCCTCTGTTCTCTTTTTTTCCAAACAAATGAGCAAAGTAAAGCAGTAAATGAAAGAATGTTTAACACATCCACACATACCTACAAAGTCCAAACAACACAAAGGCAAACAGACAAAAGAAAATATCTTCTATTCTTTGTTCTTGCCTTTGTAAGAAACCGTGCAGCATAACACTGGAAAAAGCCTGTGGCCTCTGGTTTGACTGTTTGTAAGCTACTGTTTCACTCTGCCTTTTGTGATTTACAGGCCACAAATACAGGGTTACCATACTGATGTACGATGGAGGATTTGAATGACGCAGTATATCACCAACGTGACAGGCATAATGTAAGTAGTCTTAATTATCTGCGTTGTGCTGCAGTGTTGATCTCAGAAATGCCTTCCTGTAGGCTTTTCTTTCTGTCACAGGCAGAAGCAAAGGAAAATTCTCTGATAAAAAAGCTCAATGCTTTTTATCTGAATCATCACACAAACCATCCTACATATACTTCACCTCTCAGCAGTAAATTTGACTTGTTTGTAGTATAGATGGGCGTACTTTTGACAAAGACGAGAGGTTGGGCACGGGGACAAAAACCCCTTTGTGCAGCGACTCCTCTGAGACAGCGAGCAAAGACAATGAAGGTTTTCATCGATGAGCCACATTGTTACTCTAGATTGCACTGGGGGCCATTCACAGATCCCGTGTGCTTTTCCCAGCCCGCTCTGCTGCCGTGGAAAAGCTTGCTGCTGAAGCACTGTGAGGCTGCGTTTCTCTGTGCTGACTCAGAAAATTTTCCAGAGACAGTTTAAAGAAAAGTACTGAGAGCAGCATATCTTATTGCACAATATGAAATTAAACTGGGATAAAAGAGTGGTTTTCTCTGGGGCCTAATAAATAAGGTATAAACATACCGATTGGGAATTGAGGATGGTAAGAAAATATCCATAGGATCGTTCTTCCTTTTGGCAGACTGACCATCGCTGCTGCCCACTGATGACACAGGCAGCTGTTGGAGAGTAAAGAGGCACACCATTACATGAGTTTTACATACAAGGCTCTAAGTTTTTCTTATGGATCAGGCTCTAATTGGGCTCATGGCATGCTACAGGCTCTGATCAGAATGGGTGGGCAGCCATCTTACGGGCTGTGACAGGGAGACCCCCACATCCCCCGTCATTGTTCTGCAGTGCTGGAGCAGATATAATCTTCAGTGAATTTTAATCCCTACAAAACAATGCAATGTTCCCTGGGAAATGTCCTCAGGGTATATAAACAGAAACAACAACACACAGTTGTACAGAACCAATTCAAATACAGCTAGAGATGGAGAGGTCCTGCATCTTTAGGTTAGAAAAATATATGAAGTGCTTGAGGAAGTTTATATTATACAGTTAAGACTAAGCTAAGCCTGATGGGAATGCCATTAGTTTTATTATTGTTTATATTTATACTTGATGATGGCGTATTTGTATCAAATTTCATGGCAATCCATTCAATAGTTGTTTGGATATTTCAGTCTGAACTCATTGACTGACAGACCCTGTTCAGACTTGATATACTTAAATTTGACACCTTTTGGTCAACAGAAAATAAATAAATGAAGTACTCGTTGCAGAATATACACATTTTCAACCCTTTTTTTTTTTTACTAAACATATTATACATAATTGGTCTATGCATCAATGTTAAATGAAAAGTTTTGTGAAAATAATATGTAGTCTGATAAGATAAGTTTTTTGATCAAAGAAAAGGTAAATACACCTTAATAAGCCTCATACTTGAGCGTTTAGACCTTCATGTTGGTAAGTAACATTTACAGAGGATATAACTGATACAGTACCGAATAAAAAATAAAATATAACTGATACAGTAAGTTAACTGACTAAATAAAACATGACAAATCTGTGCACTGGAGTGATGTGGACCTCATTATTTCTTCTTATGGTCCTGAACATATTATACATATAATGTATTATAATATTGCTGTTATGGTTGGAAAAGCTTTCACTTGAACTAAATGATTTCTTGGTCTTTTATGTGACCTCTCGGGCTCTGAGTGCTCTTATAAATCCCCCTTGTTGCCCTCAAATTGCATTGCTCTCATTTTTCTTTGACATTACGTGGTTCCATGCCTCCGACAGCAATGCAATGCAAATGTTTTCTGGCATTACAAAGTAGTAAAAAAAAAAGCCCACCATCGATCACTTACAGGGATTTCTGTCTGTCTTTTTGTCTGTCTGCCTATCTGTCTGTCTGCATGCCTGCTGTCCTCTGAGACCTCCCTTGTTATTTTTAGTGTTAAAGCTCTGTTTCCTTCACCTGCCTGTGTCTGTCTGTCAGCCCACAACTACTACAAGGCCCAAGAAACAGCATCTAATCTGACACTCCCTGCGTCTGATACTCTGCATGCTTCCCGTGAACAGTTGGGCTCGGGTTGTTTGGATGCAGTCTGACAGCCGGGCCGGCCAGCCACTCTCTGCTCTGCTGCCACCAACTGTGAACATTTGTGCACGTTCATATGTGACTGCTGCCTGCCTCAGTGTGTGCTGTCAGAGCTCAGCAGCCAGCAGACCACCACTGGAGGCTGTTGTTGTTAGTTCCGAGTCCTTGGAGCAGATGAGTGGTCATAAACCTTCACCTCACATTACTGTAAGCCCTGGCAAGCTCAGCTTATTACTAATCAGTCGGCTAGTTTAGGTTTTATAATGTTTTATCATCACTTTAGCTCTTACTTGTGTTTGCTGCCCACCTCTCAGTCTTTTATCTAACAGGGAGACCTTTCCTGACTGGGACAGATGAGCCTGTCACACTCAGCTGTTCGGCTGGATGATGTATCACCAGGGCTCGGGCTTACAGTCAGAACATGTGCTTTTCTGCTACAACAATATCAGCGCGGCCTTAACATATCTGATTTATTGCTCTGACTTATTGCAGAGGTAGACAGAGCTTTCCCATATCTAAAGCAGATAGAGGCCTGTATTCTTCGAAGTACAACTCCATTCATTTTCTGATTTATATAGTCATATCATGCCATATTATTGTTATTATTATATAATCATTATCTTACTGAATAATGTTGCTTGTTTTCTTTTATCAGACATATTGTTTTTTTCTAATTTTGAACACATATACTCCACTTACTAAGTTGTCTTTTGTGCATTTTGTGTGCATTCTTGAAACGTGTTATTTTGTTTTGATAGGTTTTTTTTTAATTATTATTATTTCTACCCTCAAATTTTAACTAAGCAGTTACACAAATAAAACATGATTAAGAGTGTGCAGTCAAACTAGCAGCTCTGTGAGGCTGCAATACTCATTGTGAAGTAAAGAAAACCCAACTATTACCATATATAAGCCAGTATTGGACATTTTCTAGATGAAATGTATTATACAAGTTCTAAATGTAAGGTCAGAAGATCACTATAGTTTGCATTAAATTGCATGGCAATCCATTTTTGAGACATTTTACTTTAAACCACAAATTTCAACCTCATGGTGGCGCTAGAGGGAAAGTCAAGGGTTCACCAACACACTAGGATTTTCACTCTGGGTATCATGACTGTCTGTGCAACATGTGTGCCAATCCATCTGGCAAATGCTTAGGCTGGGGCTACATTAATAGTCAGGAGATCACCAAAATCTCTATGATTCATCCTCTGTGCATTGTTGATATCTGTACCTAATTTCATGCCAATGCATCCAGAAGTTTCAATAAAAACCATAAATGTCAACCACATGGTAGAGCTATAGAAAAAGTCAGTGAGATTCATCCTCTGGGGAATGTGAACGTCTGTACAAAATTTCATGTCAATTCATCTGATAGTTATTAAGATATTTCAGTCTGGACCAAAGTGGCAGACCGACTGACTGACACTGCCATCCTGCGTGCAACATTAAAAACAAACTGAACCAAACTAAGAAGCTCACTGGATCTTTTAGGGTATAATGGATTGAAAAGCAACAATAATTCATCACCCCAGAAGATCGTCCTAGTATGGCAGGGAGGAAGTGCCTCTCTTTGTCTTGGACTTTTGTGTCTTTTTACAATAGTTTCCTGATTGACCACTTGACTTCCTAATCATCTGAGCTCTCTTTTAAAGGGAGGCACTTGTGACTTAATTAAACACAACCATGATCATATAGCGAAGTGGGGAAGACAAAAGCAAATACAGACAAAAGGAGGAGAGGAACTCTATTGTTCTTCCGCAACACAGGCGTGTGTTGCAGGAGAGGCGAGGATGAGGTGAAGCACAACTCACGTCAAATCGAATAAATTACTTTCAACAGGGAGGGTCGGGGGGCTGCGGGAGGCCCATTTAGGAGCTTTTAAAGTCGAACAGCGTGAAGTCTTAATTACTGAGACTTAACACTGGCCAGCACTGTTTCACGCTGCGACGGTCAGGAGTTGGAGGCTGCTGCCCCCGCAGAGAAGACCGAAAACTGAAGGCAAAACAGAACATTTCCAGCGTCTCTGCCAGCAGGAGGGAAAATAAAGGTTGATTAAATTTCATTTCATTTCTGGATTGTTAGATAAAAGCAGCGACGGCCTCATCCTGCTCTCCACTTGGTGTCAGGATGAGATGGATTTCCAACAAATTACACCTTTTTTCCACCTTTATCCCTCCTGTCAGACTGAACCTTCATGCACACTCGGGTTTATTGGCAGTAATGATCCCAAGTTGTTCCCCGCTGACCAATCACATGTTAGTGCTTGCTGTTTGGATGAAAAAGTTGGGGGTGAGGGGGGTTGGTTACTTGGAAGAGGACCAGAAATGAAGAGAAGGTCCGGTTCCACAAGTAAGAAGGTGTGATGGTGTGAGCGGGAATAAGGATACACATGTTCACCTTTGACCTTTACTTCCTCCTGTAATGCCAGGCTTCAAACGTGACTTTATTGCCTCACCTCACAGTTTGGTGAAAAATATGCACAGAATCACATTTAATTATAGTAAATAAGCCAAATTGGTTTTGGTAAAGACACTGGTACAGAAATTATCCTTTAGACAGAAAACAGTGTTTATGTTGACAACTATTAGTCTGAAGTCCTAAAGATCGCAGAAGGTGTGCCACAAGGTTCTCTCTTGGCAGCTCCTCTGTTTTTCATTTTTATAAAGTTATTTAATGAAGATTCAGTCAGGGGATATTCATTTGTTTGCAGATGATATATTTACCTATACAGTCATCACCAATCTAAATCAAACTAATACCGACCCCTAAACTGCCTTTCACACGCCTCAATTATCATTTTACCCATTTAAATTAACACAAATCTGACATTTTCAAGAAACCATACCTATTTTGTACAAAACCTTGCTAACACTAGATGTACTTCGATTAGAAAACCTCTTCTCACACAAGTATCTTGGAACATAACAACTTTCTATACTTACATTATTAAGCAAACTCAGACTTATATTAGGTTTTTTATTTTTGTTTCAATAAATGTTTTGCAGATTTAGCAATAAAAAATCTTGCTCCAAATCTTGTGATCCAACTGTTCAGAGACGGATAGGCCGACCAGGCAGTCCCATTTACTGTGTAGACTTCCTCCCCTGTGCTGTTAAACAGCCATACCATATCCAAATTTTAGGCAATTTGTCAGCCAGATTGATACATATACAAACCTAAACTACTGTAATTGAGCTGTTTTGCCTTCTCTTTCTGTTGTATATTTGTATATACAGTTCATTTATACCATGTCGAGTTGTGTTTAGCTGTTTTGTGTTTTAATAAAACTACTTACTTTAAATTTGGATCATGACCTCATCACTTACCTCATCAAATACCAAAACGATCCTGGTCATGACAACATTTAACAAAAGAAACTTTATTAAACCAAATTAAGCCAAATTAAAGAAGTAAATAGATGTAATTAAACACACAATATGTAATTTCAGCCACTAGGGGTCTCTCAATCAAAACAATAACAAAAGACGGAGTGTGGTGACGGTGTGAAGTAGCAAGGGATCATGGGAGTTGTTGTCTTCGTTGTTAAATAACCAGCTTCACCGGGATAGGATTACGCCAGTGTTAAGCGTTCAGGATGTTTTTACTGGGAGCCGAATTACCTGCAGTGGTCTCCTCCTCTCCAGAACAAATGGACCCATCCAGGACGACCAGGACGACCACTGGACTTCCTGGATGGGCTGTTAGCCGAGCTGCTGCTAACGTTTGCCCAGTTTATTTCTCTGATAACTTAAGATCCAGACGTCCAATGACGAAATCCTTCTTCTGGCTAAAAGATATAGTTAAAAATGACTTAAATTTATCATGAAAATGTGGCTTAAAACTGAATAAAAGTCCATTTATAACAGATTCTGTGGAACAACCACAACGCCGATGTATTATCTTGTATTTGTGTAAGTTACTCTTTGGTAGACGCCATTGTAGTGGACAAACACAGCGCTGCCGTATGCATCTCGTGCGTGTTTACTCTTTGGTAGAGGAGGTATGACGCCATTGACATGCGACCAAATGAAACAGTCCGTTACTTTGATTAAATTACAGATTTCTCTGGGTTTGAAAATTGTTGCAAACATTTGGGATAATGTAAGAACACAACTCAACAAAATATATAACATAGGTCTAGTTGTTTTTAGACATTTTAATGTGGAATAATTACATATTATACCTTTAAAGCTTGGGGTGTGGATATTAATAGCGCCAGTGGTGTATGGTGTGTATGGGTGTTAGATATGTGTGTGTGTGAGTGTTGTAAAATGCAAGAAAGCAAAACATAACTAAACCAAACCAAAGCAAGTAACTGCAGGGGAGAACAGAGAGCTGCACACAACAGCAGCCACAAGCAGTCAGAGGAGAGTGACACAGCCTGCAAGCTGCAGCCAGGCTTTATTCCCTGGGAACACTGGTGCCAGGTGCTCCCAGTTGAGGTAATGAGCCACCTGCAGAGCAAAACAGACAGGTGAATAAGTAGCAAAGCCCCAAGATGACAGGGGTCATCACAGTATGTATCTTTTATTCTTTCAAGACATTTTTGTTAAGCTTTCTGTCCACCTCTGTGAAATGTTTCTTCTTGTTTCTAACAGCTATCATCCCAGATCATTTACAATCTGCAATATCTCCAGTTCTGAACTTGGCAAAACTGCATTTACATACTTTGCGTTCTTGACTTGGAATAACTTACAAGATAAACCTTATTTGGAAATGCTGCCTTCATATCAGCAGTGCTGGAATGTAACTAACAGCATTTACTCAAGTACTGTACTTAAGTGCAATTTTGAGGAACTTGTACTTTACTCTTTTATGCTACTTTACACTTCTACTCCACTCCAGAGAGAAATATTGTACTTTCACAGTACATTCATCCGACAGCTGTAAGCTTTGTATGAAAGCTTTAACACACAAAACATATCAGTCAATCAAACTTTATTTATATAACACCTGTCATAAAAGTCAAATGCAATTCAAATGCTTACAGGATGTACGTATTGGGATACCAAGATACAAGTAATTATGAAAATTAAAACAAGGTGACAAAATGTAAATAAAACTAATAATGAAAGATTTAATAAAACCTACTTTAAAAGAATTTATTGAATAAGACAACAATATAGGATAAGTAAATGGTAAGAGAGAAGTTAAAATACAAGAAAATACAAGCAATAAAAGGCACAAGTCAAAAGCAAATTATAAAATTAAATAGATAAAACTGTGAAATATTAATTTAAAAAAATAATGAACAATAAAAGCATTAAGAACCATAAAACTATAAAATACTACATAAGAGCCACACTAAACAGATAGTCTGGTCTTAGTCTATGTTTAAAAATATCAATATTCTCAGTTCCTCTCAGATTCTTTGTAAGGCTGTTCAAAGAAGCATCACGGAAGGTGTTTGTTCTGCTTTTCGATATAATAGGATGCATCGATAAAGAAGTGGTTTCACAACAGTACGTACAGTAAAACTAGTTAATATCAGTTCCATCTCAAACCATCTACAATGTTAAAATGCTACTTACACATTAATGCATCAGTAATAATCAATAAATAATATTATATTAATATATATTTAACACTCACATGGGACTTTCTCCATTGAATACTTTTGATAATTTACCAACATTTTGCTAATGTTACTTAGATACTTAAAAAAAAGCATTTTCAATGCTGAATTTTTATTTTTAAAGCATGGTATTGTTACTTTTACTTAGATCTGAATATTTCCTCCAAGAATGCATATCAGGCATTAAAACAACACATTGAAACAATGCTAAATGAGGAATGTAACTGTTTTAAATAAATTATAAGTCATGCTTTTTTTTCATGCCCCTGAGATAATGTACCTCAAGAGACTTTCTGGTATTAATTCCTATGTTATTTGGTGTATTGGCATGTTGTATATTTGTTATTATTATTTATTATGAGAGCAGTTTTACCAGAATAGTTTAATTATAAGTAAACAAAATCTCACCTGATTTGAACTCCACATTATTCTGCACAGTGTGGGCTCTTCTGTGTCCTAATTAGCTGAATTTCCGGGGGTCTCCTGTGGTGATATCAGAACAAAAAGTCATGGGGCATTCCTCTTTTGGCCAGGGTATAGGCTACATGTTTGCTCTTGTATGAAATTTTCCCCAGGCTGTGTTACCTTTAGAGGTCATGCAGTGGCCCTCCTGCAGCAGCGGGGATCAGGGGTCTGGTAGCCGTGACGATACACTTTCATTTCAGCCAGCGAGTAATCCCACAATGCAATAAAACTGTCTGGCCCCTGCGTCTGGCTCCAGTCAGACCAACTTTACAGACAAAAACCTCTCAAACCCCCCCCTCAATATTATTAAGTGGAATGTAAATCTGAAAATAGAAGTTGAGCTCATTTCTCTTTTCTCGTCCAACATTTTTGATGTCATTAACCAGCTATTGGGAAGTTGTGAGTCAGTAATTATATAGCGGGAGACGGTTATGTGTGTTATAATGAGGGAGTGCATCTCAAGCAAACCAAGACACCACTGGGGGACAGAGGTCACTACAGTATGGTCAGGCTTTGTTTACGTTGGCGAGGTAGTTGCAGCTTTGTGCAGAAAGTGTGTCTCTGGGTTTAGACATTATCTCACAGCTGGTTTTAGTGAACTTTTCAAAACAAACAAGTGGCCTTTGCAGTGTCCTTTACTGTTTTACATGCTGTGTTTCTTAAAGGAGAAGGTCGACATGTTGAGAAATATGTTACTCTCTTACCGAGAGTTAGATGAGAAGATTGATACCGGTTTTCACACTCACAAATAATCAAATGTGTGTATTTCCTAAAATTTCAAATAGTTTTATTTTTTAAAAAACAATTTTTTTAAGAATAATGGATCAATTATTTTTAATCAGTTGAAATGAACATTTGACTAATTTAAAGATTTTTTCTCCCTCTGTGAACTTTTGAGGAGGAAAAAAATACGTATTTTCCTCATTTTGCAGAATCTATACATTAATAATCCCTGCAGCAGTGACAGACCATCTCAAAAACTCAATGCAGACACTTAATATAGAAAATGTGAAACCTATTGATGACTTCAGTTTCCTTAATACAGATCAATTTCATACACTGTGGGCCTGAGTCACTGAAACCTGACTCTCATGTATTAACCTTACCTCCTGTATCATGTGTTCACTCTACATGTGAGGTTTTGAGCTCAAAATGACCCTCTGACCCTCACATGAACAAAATCTAATTACAGACAAGAATATCTTATGAGGTAAAGCAAATTTAGGAAGGTCCAGAGGTGTAATTGTTTGACTGAGGAGTATGACCCAATGTAGGGTTTTAGTGGCTGTAATCATCCTGCTACCTGTCTCTGATGGGATGCCAAAACTCATATTTATTCAGATGGTGGGTCCACATTCTTTTTCCTTGTCTTTCATTCAGCAGAGGATTCAAATAAATACATCTGTGCCCAGACAAGACTTCTTGCAGCAAAGATTAGATCAGATTAGTGCAATAGAGCAAAAAGAAACTTTTAAGAGATTAATTATTAATGTTGCCTGCTATTTCCAGACGTCTGACTTGCTGCCAACATCCTTGATTTCTTGCAAAATTAAGCTTATTCACTTTGTCGCTGAAAGTTTGATGAGAAAATTGATACCAATTTGATAGCTTAGTTTAGCATGAACACTGGAAACGGGGTTGAAACACCTAACCTGGCTCCATCGGACGTAACGAGGTTACAAACTCCCCCTACTAGAACTGTAACAGCCCTCTGGTCTATTTGATTGTGCTGTGCTTCCTCTTTCTGTTGCAGGTACATAAAATTGGTGGGCAGGCAGTTCATTTGGGTTGACTGGGAGCACCTGGGCCCACTGCTGCCAGTCATTATAATGGCTGCCACCTTAGTCCTCTTAGAGAGTCTCTCCTCATGCGCTTTGATTGATTCCCTTATCATTTTCTCCCACCAACATTCACACTTTGCACTCCCCACACATCCACTCACTTACGCCACTGACTTCCACATACTCTTTAGACGTTTAATTTATGTTTTTGTAAGTAAATAACTTTCCCCTTTATTTGCCAGTGATGACAGCACTTCTAAAGCTCATTAATCAACACATTATATCTTTTTTGTTTATTTAGCACAAAAACTGAAATGTAAATCCGACAAATCACCATCACTCACTACTGATTGTTTAGGGCTGAATAACCCCTTCTCCAAAACAGAAAACGGCTTACACAAACACAATGTCAAACTGAAAAATAATGATGCAACAAATGGCAACTCTGATTTTTAATAACATTAATGGACTGTTGATGAGAATTCTGCCCTCTGTCTCTTTTAAATCCGAGTGACAGCTCACAAAATAACAAACTGTTACTTAGAGAAAAACTTGTGTATGGTAAAACATATTGCTCATTGTTAACTTCCACCCATTAGACGAATCAATCAGCCTCTGATCAGTCAGAGGTCTGGTCAGAATTTATGGCTGCAGGCTTTTTCAGGCTTTTAAAATGCAGTTAAGGGGATGTTGGACTGATCCTTGACAAATGCCTCTCACACCCACTGGGCGTCACCGGCAGCATAATCACTTCACATAAGCAGCAAATGCTGAGTCAGTGTAGGTAAAACAAAGGTCACGCTATGTGATGGCAGAGGCAGAGGGAGCGGTCACTCAGGGACACCAAAGACACCTCCTGGCTGAAAAGAATCTGTGTGTATTGATAACACCCTGCAGATACAATATCTCCTGTTAGAGGCTAAACGTGTGGGAATGCCCCTTTAGATTCTGTTGTCATTGTGTAGAAACCTGTGTGAACATGGGCAGGCCTACACTACAGTGTGCTGCAGGAATGCACTGGTTGAGCAGTCATTGCGTACACAAGAGGCGCCACAGGGATTTCTGAGGGCCCCCGTCTTCGGTGTGTGTGTGTGTGTGTGTGTGTGTGTGTGTGTAGTTCCCTGTGTGGTTCATGACTGCTCATACTGGCTGCAACTCACCTCAGGAGCTGACTTTATCATTAGAAGAGGCTTTTAATTATTTACAGAATACATATGCTTTGCTGATTTAGGGTTAATTAGATTTGATCTAATCAATGACACCAACAATATGAAATGTAGAGAGGAGTTCAAATGAAGTCGACACTGCACTACAGAATATCAACGCGGGTGGCGGCTGTGGCTTGTCCATCAATTTCAGGGTTGGTGGTTTGATCCCGGCTCCTGCTGTCCACATGTCAAAGTGTCCTCGAGCAAGATACTGAACCCCAAATTGTTCTCAGTGTCCAGGCCAGTGCTTTGCGTGGCAGCTCCCCTGCCATCAGTGTGCGAGATGAGATGCAAATTGTCCTGCTGAGGTTGGAGAAGCACTAAAGGACAGAGAAACAAGTGTGGAAAGTAGTTGCTTATGTCTGTGTTTCAAAAACATGACTTCTCCATTAATCTGGAGTGTTTTGTATCTTTCTGTACATAAATGCATGGTTTTTTTTGTTGTATAATCTTTATTTGTGTGTACCTGTTATTGTATGAATCCTCTCTTTTGCATCAAAATTCTAATTAATTATCAATTCCGCCTATAGATGGCAGCCATGAGTTTTGTTCTGAAAGTTCTGAAATTCATAACACAGACTTGTGGCACAAATTTTTGCATCAGGTACTTTTCCTCTTTTACATTTGTGACTTGAAGCTTTACACTGAGAAATGCAGAATGGATTCATAACAACTATAAAACCAAACCCAACAGTCAGAATAGAGTCTTCACATCAACTAATGGAGGGAAGAGTGTAATGATCTGCATCACAGCAGTCGCCTCTCTCCTCTCCAGAGCAGCCATAAGACAGAAAGATGAATGAATGTAGCAGGGCTGAGAAGGAACATTTAGGCATGATTCAGGTCTATAAACCTGTATTGATTTGCTGCTCGCCTTGCTGCACAGTCCCTGCCTGGCCGGTGCCAGTGTAATTTGTCCCCCAGGTCTAAGGTTGCATGTGAATTTTCTGTTGTGTCAGCTGAGTTTAGTGCAGTGCATGCTTGAGAGGAGGTGAACTCTCATTATTGCACACTGCTTTAATTAAGAGCCTGCTGTCAACGAAAGCAACATCTTTAACTCATTTATTACTTCTTGCGGTAGGCGTCTCCAAACGGCAATAAGTAATATTTCATCTTCCACAGTGGAGTGTGTGTAACGTTGTCACGAATACTTCTGCAGCACACTAACATCTAACAGAAAATTAAAACTGTGTTTAACAGAAGGGGGGGGGGGGGGTAGTAGAAGTTAAGGTAAAGGTCAATCAGCACTTTTTCTATTATTTTATTATCCTTCCTTTAACTTTGACAGGAAGATATACACTCACCGGTCATTTCATTAGGAACACCTGTGCAATCTAATGCAATGCAATACAACAGCTCTGCCATAAATTCAACATTTACAAAGCTTATACATTTTCAGTTTTTGTTGACATTGTCTGAAAGGCAATAATTCTACTTTATGGTTATTATTGAGGTCATAGTGGATGATGATGGTGTACTGGAGTGCATTATATTGGAAAGTGTTCCTAATACCCCCCCCCCCTCCCCCCTCCCTCATGTATGTTAATGGAGTGGACAAAATATTAGGAACACCTAAGCGACAAGACTAATAAGTTTTGAAAGCTGCAGCGGTGAGACTGAACCGAAACAGTAAAGTTGTGGGCTGTGAAAACCAAAACAATGAGCTGAAAGATGCTAAAAAGCTCCATTGAGCTGAGGGGAAGTGCAGAGTTCAATGATGATGATCTGTGGATTTGTTACTATGAGCAACACCTTTCATATAACACATAGTCATTGGTCCAATTGTTAAAGGGCGGGTACATTATTATGCTTTGAGTTTTTGAGGTTTTTATATCATTCTGTAGCTTTACATTAGTGTTCCATATGTACTCAAATCTGAAAATTCAAATTTTGGTCAAAGAACATATGTTTTAGCGTCAAAATGCTGTTTTCCCAAGCCCTTCTAAAAGCTTTTCCCCTCATGACCTGACGTAGGTTTCTGCAAAATGACATTGCTACATATTAATCGATATGAAGCCCTAGCCCGCCTAGCCAGTAGCTAGGGATGGGCAATAAAAACTTTTTTAATTCAATATGATACCAATACCTTCTTTTACAATTTTAATGATACCAGTACTGAATTATTTAATTAAATAAGTTTAATATTAAAAACATAACCTCCGCCAAATTCCTTGGCATAGGTAACAACTAATCTTGGTGCTACCTGGATACGCTTTGCATCTCTGAAAACTCTCCTGCAACATCTTTTGTCGGACGGAGGGTCTTTTTGTTCAGCCTCGTTATAACTTTCATAGTGTGTTGTTTTTAAATGTTAGAAGAGGTTACTCATGTTGCTGCTGTGTGGCACTTTCTTGTCAGAAATAGTGCATCTTGCTGTACTTTTTATCTATAGGTGAAAAGTAGCACCACTCCACGCAGAAGTGTGTGCAGCTGTCCACAGTCATGGGACACGGGCCAGCTCAATATGTCAGGGCTGTTTATTGGCACAAACGTTTAGTATTTATATAATGTACTATCAATTTTTGTTAAAGGAATTGATACCAAAAGAGTGGCTTATGAGCATCAAAGTATGAATACCACAATATCGATCCGCCCATCCATACCAGTGGCCACAGAGACTGACTGAGCACACACTGTTGCTGCTGCTCTGCTGAACGTGCTAACATACACACAGAGACGGAGCACACACTGTTGCTGCTGCTCTCCCCCCGCCAGTAAATGGCTTTGGATCAGAGGTGTTATTTGTCCCGAGGCTCCAGCTGTGCTCTCAGCTCTCTCCTCCAGAGCTCCCGGCACTCAGCAGCTGTACCTCCACTCCATCCGGTTCAGTTATATTTACAATATTTATATCTCACACACTCAGACTCAGCTCTGCAACATCGCTCAATTTTTCATTCTCTAACTTACAGCAAGTGAGTATGTTAGAAAGACACTGTCAGCAAACTACGTGTGTGTGTGTGGTGAGGGGTGGGGTATCAGTGCTCTGGCTCTAACCCATGACACTGCTTTTTTGCTAATGACCAAGTGGGTGTTTCCATTTAAAGAACCTACAAACATATGCACCTAGCATGTCAAATTTGAAGGTCTCGAATGACAAAAAAATAAGGATGAGCTTCAAAACCCAGCAACGTAACCGCTGATCAGCCTTTTTACATGGCCACTACTGGAAGTGGTTACTGAGGTGTGGCCTTTCTGTTTCACAAAAACAACAAGGTTGCGGTCCATGAACTAAAGAGTAAGCATAGTTTAAATGTTACTCCCTAAATTGATTGTGTATCATAACAGAAAAGTGTCCACATACTTCAGGCGAATGAGGTCTCGCTTTTGGGCCTTATTGAGACTTTTTTTCAGTAAATGGCATCATTTCCTTGGATGAGCCTCAGTAACTCGCCGTCTCCTGATTGGATTTGTACATGCAGCATTAGTGCACGCTCACAGTCTGCTCGCTGAAGAGTCCTGTGGAGGGGGAAGGCAGGATGGGTGCCAGGTCTGGAGGGGTGCAAAGGCCTAGCCATTCTCAGCATGTCCCAAACAACCGGTGCACGAACCAGAACCATCTGCTGTCCATTTCACTTACATTCTCATTTGATGCTCTGCCAGCAGCTCGATTTTCACCCCTGGAACGAGACTAATCCTGCCGTCCTCACATGAGCCACCAAAGCTTCGCCTCAGAGCCCAGTTCAGCTGGCAGGACTTCTTTCTGTTTGGGAAAACAAAGGACTGTACTTCCCTGAAACGTAATTCAAAGCGGAGTCATTTATCACAAACTCTCAATCCTGCTTCATCCACTACTTACTGTAATGATCAGATCGGCCTATTTGCCTCTCCACTCTTACCTCTCATTTCCATCAACTAAATAACCATTAAGCACTCAGCAGTACTGCCTCAACTGTTGAACTACATAAATGACTCATGACCTGAACATCAGATGCATCATCTTCAAGACTTCCACATCACTGTTTGAGTAATTTCCACCGACTAAATAACCATTAAGCACTCAACATCCTCAACCGTTAAAGCACTCTGGGGCATCAAACAAGGAGAGATTGATCAGAGACATTATGACTCACAGAGAACAATACAAGAAGTTGCAGTAGGAGTTGTTTTTGTCCCTTGAAAGCTTTCTATCTACAAAAAGGAGCTTTTATTCCATTTTTACTCACTCATGCTTACAGTTGTATCTTTGTACTCTATACTGTGTGAATGTGTTTGATAAATTTTCAGATGTTTCCTGACTGTAAGAAATTTTATGAACTAGTGTTTCAGTATTAGTCATCTTATTCTATAGACACAGGAAAGGTGCATCTAGAAACATATGATTCTTCAAGAATCACAAGTGATGTGCTCAGTGAAATTTCATGCCGTCCCAGACAAACCATATTAAATTGCAACTTTTCCATTGTTCTTTTTGGGTAAGGTCATAATATTGAGTGATGGATTTGAAAAGAATGAAAAGTAATGTGACTTTAGAAGGCTTTCAGACAACAAGTCATAAACATTCATGAGATGATTATGATGCATTATGGATGTATAATGTTTTATAGGAGCTGTTAAAATGCATCAGTAACCATTATGTGCTCTTAAAAACAAGGTCAGGATGTTTTGTGAATGAATGTCAGCTTGTGAGTGCATACAGTACATTATGATGTTTAAAAGTTGTTGCTGTTGAAATGTTGCATCCCATTCTGCATTAGAAGTGTTTAAAGTTTTGTGTAGTTGTGTCTTTGTGGTCAGCACCTCTTCAACACACTGTTGTGCACTTCAAAGCACTTGTTTGTCTGCAGAAAGTACTATCAGCCAACCAATCAACCACCTTTCATTTACCTTAGATGACTGACAAACTAATTCAGCAAAAACAAAAGATGATAAAAGTTACATTAAATATGCAAAAACTATTAATGCATTAATTCATTAATAAAATAAAGTTTAAAACTACAATAAAACAATAAAAGTACAATTTTAAGGTTGTAGTTTACCTCAGTACTTCCATTTTATGCAACTTAATACTATATATTTTACTCCTCCACATTCATCTGACATCTATAATAACTACTTTGCAGGTTTTAATTTACATGAAAAATATATGATCAGTTTATAAAGAATGCATTAAACAACTCAGCACAACATAGAGCAATTAAATTGAGACCCACCTTGACCAGCTACAACACTGAAATGCTGCTTACATGTTAATTCATTATTAGAAATAATCCAATAACTGAATATACAATGCTCTATGAGTACTTTTGACACTTTAAGTACATTTGGCTGATGATACTTCCATACTTACTTACTTTTTACTTTTAGTATAGCTTTAAGTGCAGGACTTTTCTTGTAACAGAGTATTTTTACATTGTGGCACTACTATTTTTACTTCAGTAAATCATGTCTTCTTCCACCACAGCATAAAACCACTCTATTATTTGTACAGTAAATATAAAGCTAAAGCCTGCAGATGGTTAGCTTAGCTTAGCACAAAGACTGGAAACAAGGGGAAGAGCCAGTCTGGCTCTGTCCAAAGGAAACAAAATCAACCTGAAGCACTTCTAAAGTTCACTAATTAACTTGTCATATCTTGTTCGTTTTATCCAAACGAAAACCCGAAGTGTAAAAACGGAACATTACTGTTTTACAAGAGATTATGTGCCAGACTATTTGTCACACAGTGACTTCCTTTTTACACTTTTTTTTTACACTTCAGTGTTTGAGGTATAACATGTTGATAATGACCTTTTGAGGTGCTGCTAGTTTGTTTTTTAAACTTTGGACAGAGCCAGGCTAGCTGTTTCCTCCTGTTTCCAGTATTTCTGCTCAAATAAGCTAATCGGGTGCCAGCTCTAGCTTCATATTGAACAGCTAGACAAAAGAGTGATAGGTCTTCTCATCTAACTCTGCAAGAAAGCAAATAAGCGTATTTCTCAAATTGTCAAACTTCACCTTTAAACCTTTAAACCTCTCTTTTCACTTCATGTCTATTTGCTTCCCATCCGAGGATGCTGCAAAGAGAGGCCTTGCCAACCAGACTGTTTCATCTTCTCAAATATGAGTGCTATATCCGCTATCAGATTGTACTTGTAGATATTCAGACCTGAGAAAGTGACGTACATACTGATGCTGCTGATCTCTGATGTCCTATATCATTATTTCTCTTTTTACATGAGTGCCAGCAGTTTCACAAGATAATACTGCGATGTGACTCAGATTGAAAGTGCTACATCCATCAATTTTAGTGTCAGAGTGGAATCTGTGAAAGTGTGTGCATGTGTGTGTGTGTGTGTGTGTGTGTGTGTGTGTGTGTGTGTTAGTGTGAGGGCTGGGGGGTTTGGTGATAATTCTGCTGTAAATGAATAACAGCAGGAAGAGATGGTGCAGATGATCAGTGATTTTCCTCCCTCTGAAGAAAGTGATGATAAGGTTCCACAGAGTTAAGTAGGTTTCCACGCAACCTTTTACAGGCACATTATTACTGGCTGATCACCAACTACCCTTTTCCAACTGAATGTCCATAGAGAAAGCGAAAAAGAGAAAGACAGCGAGGTGAAAGGGACGCCAATTGTACATCTGTGAAATCTATAAATACCTTGTCTGTGAAATGTTAACAATTGGTTTTCAGTAAAATACATTAGCTCACAGACAGTAGGGCACACCCGGAAAGGACTGAAAGTTTCCAGACTCTCTCTCTCCAAACGCCAATCCACCTCCGCCTATACCTTTAGGGAATAACCACTTCAGGTAATTTAATTAGCTAGAAAAATTGCCTCCAGCTCCATGTTCATGTGATCACGTGTCAGATGTTTGCCCTCAAAATCAAATGTTGCATGTAATTTCTATAATAAACTGAGTTGCGTTTTACCTTCCGGAGATATGATCATCCACGCAATCAAGTCAGAGAGCAGACTGGAAGTAATAAGGCTTTAATCTCGCTTAGATCACGCCGACAAAACCTCTCTCATCTGTCCGTGTGGCTCGGAAGCTGATCTTGTGTGATTTGTAGATGTGAAGAAAAAAACATCCTGATATGCTTCCTTTCATCTAATGGCAGTGTTACTGAACACTATAATTCAAGAGAAGATTAATAGGTATCATTTTTTTTCTCGGTTAACACTCCTCAAAAGCCCCTTCAAAGATTTAATATGAAATTCAAGGTGAAATATGCATGAATAAGTAACTTAGAGGGATGAAATATCTGAGTTTGATCCTTCACCAACAAAAGGGGTCTAACTTCTGCATTTGAAGTATATTTAAAGGTCCTGGCCTGTTAGGGTGCAAAGAAAGATGCAATAGAGGAATAAAATTGAGCACGAATTTGCATGTGTGCGAATAAAAAAGCACTTCAGGCTTTTCAAAGGATGTTTTTACACTATAAGCCATCCTGAAGATTGACTTGCTGTGTGTGTGTATATGAAAGAGAGACAGAGAGACGGAGTATGAAACAGGAACAACGATTTTTTGTAAAACCTACTTCCACAGGCTACAAAACGTCTCACGACTGCCGGTTTCATATCATACAATTCAAAAAAACCGTTACAAACCGCACACCACCAAGTGTGTTGGTAGCAATTTTTTTACTTTATTTTGTCAGGTCATTTCATTCACTGTCATCCTTGTGTGGCCACAATGACTCAACATTGAAACTGATCAACTTCAACAGGAAATAAAAGAAAGCAACCTCACATGAAACAGACTTAAAATTGCTGTGCAATGCTGAACCCCTGCAAAAATTCTTTCTCATCCACATTTGTTTCTGTTTGCAGTTTTCCGCGAAGGCTCCTACTGTGACAAATCGTGCTCAGCAAATACGTCTGAATGAAAAAAACACAGCTTCTAAGTGAATTAGAGATGCACTATGTCATAAAATAATGCCCAGAAGTGAGTGATTTCCCAAACAGCAGCGCATGAGCAGCAGCAAGCTTGCCTTGCAGATGGGCAGTCTATGTGGGCCCCCGCAGGGATGAGATGGTATGAATGATGCATGGCTTTACCACTACCCAAGGCGCCCTGCTATATGAGGTGGCTGAGTGACTGAACAGACACATCCTGCATGATGACTTGGACAACACAAGCTGTGGGCATCTGACAACTCATCAACTGTGACACTCGGAAGCCCAATTATTATTTCAGAAAGCAAGAGGAAGAAGTGGTTTTACAAACAGCTGTCGTGTGTGTGTGTGTGTGTGTGTGTGTGTGTGTGTGTGTGTGTGTGTGTGTGTGTGTGTGTGTGTGTGTGTGTGTTTGTGCTATGACTTTAGTCACTCTCAGGGACACAAACCAGACTTAAGACCAGTTAACTGGGGACAGCTTGTGCAACTGGGGACAAAAGACATGTCCCCAATTGGTAAAACACTGATTTTTGGGTCAGTGGTTATGGTTAGGATAAGGGCTAGGGTTAGGCAAGTAGTGGTTAGAGTTAGGGTTAGGGTAAGTCTCAAGGAAATGAATATAAGTCTATGTAAATACCCCAAAAGTGACTTAAGTAAACCTGTGTGTATGTGTGTGAGCATACACAGTATGTGGGTGCATAAGTGGTGACAAACATGCACGCACAAAGGCATATGTACGACGTAAGAGTCAGCTGCAGGGTGTGTGCACCTCTTACCACAACCACAGAGAACACATACACTTTAAATACCTTTCTGTCGTGCATAGAGTCGGTTGATCAAACTTTATTTCACTCAGTGACACCATCATGGGATGCTCATGGCTGTTGATTTTGGGTCTTGTCCTAAATGTTGCTCACTGCTTGGAAATTCTGGGTAAGTCTACATGGTTATAATCCATCTGTGACTGTCAGCTGTTTATGAGCTTATTTTACTGGCCCTCAAGGTCTTGTTTAACCTGTGGCATTTGCACCAAACTGTGCAGCTATGGTTTTCATAAGTGATTCCTAAAATGCTCACAGGCATTATAGTCACATTTTGAAGCATTGTGTATGCATTTTGAACTAACTAAATGACAGCTATATCTGAAGTATATTACTGATAGCATGTTGGTGTTGTCACTCTGGCAGTTAGTTCATTATTACTGATCAGGGGTGTCACCTGAAACCACATTAGTTTCTTTACAGCCTTTTAAAGTTGGAAAAAAAGGACACTTTTAAGTTATTAGAGTTGTTACAGGGTTTTTTGTGCGTGTGAGGGGAAAACCCAATGCAAACTACACTTATTTAGAGATCCCCCGTATTGTTACGGGTTCAGTGTGAGGTAAATCCTCACAGCGTCTTTGTTTCTGCAATCACTAGGACTTCCAGCTGGAGATGAAAGTTGAAATCTGTGAAAAAGCTCTGTCTTTTTAAGATCAAGAGTCTTTTATTTGTTTACCACATCCCCAGTCTGCAAAGAAAGACTGGTATACTGTAGTTGCTGTCTGGTGAGAAAAGAAGCCCGTGGGGCTCAGGAAATATGATGCAGTGGCTGACGATTTTCTTCTCAGTTATTACTTAGTTTGTATCCTTAAGGTGTGCCTTTTCCACGTTTGGCTGACATTTATTTTGGCAATAACCTGCAAGGGCAAATGAATTATGAACCCACTAGGCATAATTGAACTGATACAGCATATTTTTTCCTCTCCCTCTCCATCCTTCCCTCTTAAATGGCTTTGGAGACTCTCCACATTGTTTCCATTTGCTGTGATATATAGTTAGACTCACAGCATCTCTGCTTCAACTGTTTTTGATGCAAACAATTTAGTTTAGACTGCAGCAGCTGACTGTATGTTCAATGGTTTTTCATGAAGCAGCGCACCAAGCTGTCATCATTTAACTCATCATGTATCTAAAGCGGAATAAAAGCTCCCGGCTTCAACCGGCTGATGGAGCAAACTGTGCACTTTGATAAAGTCAGCAGAGGAGGCAGGATGAAAGGGATTTGGTATGCATTGGAGTCTGTACACTGTCCCTCTGCAAGTGCTAAAACATGTCAGCTTCTATTAAATGTCCTTCCCTCTGAAACCTCCCCTAATCATGGCTGAGTTCTCCGGAACAGGTCGCTGGTGTCTGAGTGTGGATCAGGGCGTAACTTTTGGACTGTTTTCATTTCGTTAACATAATGGAGTCCTCTATTAAATATACACCAAGCAAGGAGACGGCTACATTTGTCAAATGTCACTGTGCACATAAAGTCCAGTTCCTGTCTTTAGCCCTGTGAGGAGCATTAGGAAGCGGCTACAATAATTTGCTCTTGCATATAACATTCACATCATTTTTAGGCTTGCAGCTTTGTGGTTTTAGCCACATAAGCAGTGTGGTGTTAGGGATAAACTGCCATGAGATTTAATACAGACATTCATGATCCCCAGATGATGATACCTAATAAATGGTGATCATTTAACCTTTCATCCAGTACCACCAGCAGATCAAAAATTTCTACCTAATACCAGATGGATTAATGTTGATTTTGTTCAGACAGTCATGGTTTCCAGATGACGAATCATAATGAGTTTGGTGATACCCTGACTTTTCTGCCAGCGTGAGGTTGGCATTTATGGTTCTTAGTCAAATACCCCAACAACTGGCCTATTTGTTGGAATGTCATGAAATTTGATGCACACATTCATGTTCCCCTGATGATGAATTGTAATAACTTTGGTGATCCTCTGACACTCATCTAGCGCCATCATCTGGTTGAACTAATGACATTCCCACCAGCCACAGTTGTAAACTGAGCTAAACTAAGATGGTCAACATTATATGTGCTAAACATTATTGTCATTATGAGTGTGTTAACATTTGTGACATTACCATTTAGCTCTACATATCTCTGTGCCAATAAAGGACAGCCTGAAGCTGCTAGCATAGCTGTAGACTCTTGTTTATATTGATTAGTCATTGGCAAGTGCTAATCATGATAAAATGACTGAGAATCTCATAACCACTGACCCTGGTAGTCAGTCTCATCCATCACAGTTTCACTTAACTTGTGAAAGACAATGGGATGTGCAGAAACCCCTTTCACAGGCACAACAATGGACACCCATCAGCATGCTGTCCATCCTCTCAGGAACGGGAACAATCACATTCCTCCCCTCAAGACAATTCTGCTTTGCTAGTGTTTGCAATTCTAGGACCATTCAGGTGAACTTATGACCTCTCATTATTACTGAACATTGTGTTTTCTTTTTGTCTGGTCCAGGTGAAGAGCAGATTCTTGAGATCACAAAAAACGTCACAGGAGTCTTGGGAGAAGACGTGTACCTGAGCTGTAGCTATCTGGGGGAGAGTGAGATCATCAACGCCCAGTGGAAACGGCAGATTATTGCTAATTCTAAAGTTAAGGCCAGGCGACTGGTAGGATTTTCATCTGAAAATAAGACATTTTGCTACGACGAGAGTTTCTCATATCCAGACTCTCTCACCAACCTCACAGTTAAGATGAGGGTCTCCAGTGTGGAGGCAGAGGGAGAATACATCTGTG
Source organism: Thunnus thynnus (assembly GCF_963924715.1). Classification (NCBI taxonomy): domain Eukaryota; kingdom Metazoa; phylum Chordata; class Actinopteri; order Scombriformes; family Scombridae; genus Thunnus; species Thunnus thynnus. The sequence continues at coordinate 24,550,424 of NC_089523.1, forward strand.
AGTTTTCATCAAATGAAGAAGATGTTTCTGACAGTGTAATCCTTACTGTAGTAGGTAAGCCAGAATGAATAATGCATTTGTTTTCCTTTTTTCCCCATTTACCTCTGTTTTAAAAAATCAGCCTGATGAGATTTAAAACTCAAAAAGGTCATACAACACTGCTACAACACCAGCAGTCCAATTTTAATGAAGCTTGCAGAGATAATGCATCTCTGACCCAAGACATGCCTACATCATTTAAAGAGGATAACACTTTCACTTGTCCATTCATTCACAGCCAGGCCTGATATACACACGCTAGTGAATGCAGAGACTATCAACGGCACTCACTACCAGTCGGTGTCATGCTCTGCTGTCGGTGGCAGGCCCACACCTCAGATCAGTTGGTTGGTCAATGGCGTTTCTCCCTCAGATTACCCCTTTGTTGTGGAGACAAGTGAAACGCTTCACTCAAACGGCACCTTGACCCTGAGCAGCATCCTCCGCTTCCCCACTCACCACCTGGACGATGACAGTGTGACGTGTGTGGTCCAACACCCAACCCTCCCTAACCCCATACTCACTACAGTGAGGGTGGAAACCTACGGTATGCTCACATTCACAGCTGAGTGTTGTGTTTTTACATCTGTGTTGTCTGGAGGTGACATATAACTGTATGTACTGTATCATAGTTTTATGATCATGCATAATGACTCAGCACACTTACTGTCTGCTTCTGATTTTTCACACTGGCTGTTCCCTCTCACTCTGCTCCACATACACAGTGACAGACCATAAATTACATTGCACAATGCAAAGCATTCATGTGGGAATGCACTCTTTCACTAGTATTAAGCATATAGAACACCATAATGTAGAAACAACTAAGTAACTAATTAATATCAATATCATAACACATACAGTGCAGCATGCAATTTGGTGGTTGTTTCAAATGGGTCATCAACCTTTAAATGCTCTTGTTATGCCACCATACTAAACTAGATTACACTCACTGCAGAAAAATGCAAAATTGTTCTTGAAATGCCCCCTAGTGGTCAGAGGCTACATATTGGCTGCCTTGAATTAACAGTTCAATAAGAGTTTTTTTTTGTTTTTGTAGTTTTTTGTGAGTTTACTAGTTTATTCATTTGTGCAATTGATTTTTCTCAGTTATTGTTTATTTGTGTGCACTTAAAGGATAAGGAAAGGATAATTTTCTATCTTTGTATTACTGTCAACAAATCTGATGTGCAGAGCCGAACCAACAATGAATTGATCTACTTACAAGTATTGTGTTTGTATTCAAAGTTAATATATTGTATTCCCCCGTGCCGTAGACCTCCATTGTTGTTCAAAAACTATTAAAAACACACCGCTCCACTGGTTGACATGCTCCTTCACAGATTACGGTCATGGTAGTTTGTTTAGAAATGGCTCCAAAGACTAATAATAGCGACCACATTTGCAGTCTCATGAGAGTAGTTCTTTGTAATGCAGACGCCGCTGAGCATGCATGGGAATGCGGCTCCATTTATAGTGCTTCATTAGCTTGTTGTGCTACATAACACAACCTCAATTTTGTGCAACATTGATAATTTCTCAAAGAACTTCAGTACATAAGTCAAGAGGTTGTGATATGTAGCAAAACAAGCTGTAAATGGAACTGTGTTCCCGCACGTGGGCAGTGGATTCTGTCTTACACAGAATTACTCTCCTGAGACTGCAAACATGATCACTGTTATTAAGTCCTATTAGCATGAGCCAGTAGTTTTCTAACTGCAGCGGTTAAATCCACACATAACTTAAGGTGTTAACAGATGGAATATTTGAAGCCCAAGTACTTTAAGTCACTTTAATCGTAAATACCCTTCTCTGGCACCCGAGCTATTATGAAGTGTTAGCTCACTTCTCCTACTCATTAGGGATAGCTGGCTATTGCATGACACCACAACTTTTATGTATTTGATAATAGACTCTGATCTCTGATGATTCCCTGTATTAAAGTCTGCGGTTCTCTCAGCTTTGGTTGGGCAGCAGCTGGGCCAGACATCTGCTCTCAGCTGGAGCCTGGCCAACAGATGGGACAGGTGATAAGCCTAAGTCAGCACTCTCCAGAACCCAAGGAGAAGCCCCTTATGGCCTGTGTTTAACTAACATTCAGCTCATCCGGCCCCGGCTTCCTATTTAACAAAAACACCCAGAGTCTCTACTTGCTATCTGACTTTTTAATTTGCTGGAAAAGACATTAGACCTTGTGAAAGAATAACGCTTCTCGCCTTTCTTCTTGCTCCACAGTGAGGCCAAATGTGACCATTAAAGCAGAGATGGTACAACAAGGAGGAAGTGAGTTCTGGGTGGTCTCTTGCATTTCATCTGGAGGGAGACCTGACACTGACATCTCTTTGGCTTTGAACACCGAGAAGCTGGAGATAGTGAATGACACAGACTCACAGACACAAACAATCTCTTTCCACCTCCCTGCAACAGTGTTTGAGGGGCGCAACGTCACCTGTGTGTTTGACCACCCCAAATTTACACACAAGGAGACACGAGTCATAACGCTGCCATCATTTTGTGAGTACTATCACTGCCTCACATGGAAAAGTGTTCTGATGCTCATGAGGTGAAAGTTACAGAAAACAGAAATGTTCTTTTTTTTCCTGCAGATTTGTCAGGAGTTCAGTTGTCTGCAAGGGTGGGAAAAAACAGTGATCATATCCAAGCTGCTGAGTCTTTAGAGCTGAAGGAAGGACAGAGTGACACTGTTATCGACCTGGAGGTCATTGGAAATGTGCCACGTTACAGTATTAGTTGCAAAAAGTAAGAAATATGTGATATTTAGACAAATGTCTTGATTTCAGTTTGCTTTCATGCACTAATGTGATCAATTATTAACCATGTTAGTAGCATAAGTCAAGGGATGGCAATGCCAGTTGGTCAGTCCATCACTTTGGTCCAGACTGAAATATCTCAACAACTTTTGGATGGATTGCCTCAAAATTTGGTACAGGCATACATGTTTCCCTCAGGATAACTTGTAATGACTTTGGTGATCCTTTAACTTCTCTTGCGCCATCACCAGGTCAAAACTTCAATTTGTCCAACACTGGTTTGTGACCAAATACCTGCAAACAAATGCAATTCCTGTCCACCTCAGCTGTACTTGTACTCAGTTCTTATTTTGTTCGTGTAGATGGTGAACATAGCCAACAATGTACCTGTTAAACATCAGCATGTTAGCATCCATTAGCTCAAAGCACCATTGCCTAAGTACAGCCTTGCTAACATAGGTGCAGACTCGTAGTCTAATTTACATTTCTATGTCTTTAGTTACATTTTTTGCATCTGTGTTGTGTGGATCACTGCAAAGATGAGACTGAGCTGAAATCTGCCAACTTTATTCTCTATTTTGGCTTTGTTATCAATGTTTCTATTCTTTTTCTCATGGAAACAGTGAAGAATAGTATGAGGGTAAAATATGTGAGGTTTACAGAGACAAGTAGCATCAATATTTTTTTCACATCATTTACATACAGACTGAGACAACCTACATACCCTGTAGAGGATGTGGTATTAGGTTTGGTGGCACAGAACCACAAGTGATAGACTGCAGGGACCAGATTTAGAGATTTTATTTGTAATATTTGAATACTGGGAAAACATGACAACTAAAACATGAAGTTTGCTTTTATTTCTGCTATTTTTTTCCCTCTAGAGATGATGGGCCCTTGCCTGAGGGCGTGAAGCTGGGTAGCAGCAGCCTCACCATTCAGGGTCCTGTGGAACATCAGCATGCTGGCGTCTATGAATGTGTCACCTCCTATCACCGTTACAACGCAACGCTGCAGTTTAACATCACAGTTAAGCGTGGTAGGTGCAACTCTTTGCAGGTGTTTCTTTAAAGACTTTCGTGAATACACTTTGAATTTTCTACATTTTCTGAATATGAAACATTTATGTGGAGCCTGCTCTCTGCATTCTTTCTCTCAGTTCCACCCACAATAAGAGTTGATTTGCAGACTGAAGATGGACGCAGTCTGATTGAGTGCTCAGCAGCTGATGCTGTTCCTGCAGCCAACATGTCCTGGCTTCTACCAGAGGGTGTGTCTGGAGTCTCTTGGTTCAATTTCACTTCCCATAATGGAAGCCATTCTGTCAGGGGAGTTTTACTCCTCCCTGCCTGCTCGCTTTGGGAACTCACTGCAGAGTGTGTGATAAATCACCCTGCATTTGAGGAGCCAGAGAACAGAAGCATAAAACTCCCTCTTTGCGGTATGTTCAACAAATCAAGCTATGGATAATTTTGTCTGAGTAGCAGACATATTTGGCCATGTTAGCGCACCATAGATTTTTATCTTTTTCTAAAAGCAGCCATTCATTCCCTGTAGTTTGACTTCTCTTTCCCACACAGCTCGCCCAAACATCACCCTCAACTCCAGCACTGAGTGGAGAGATGGTGACGAGTACACAAAGGTGGACTGCTCTGTGGACAGTGTTGCCCCTGCAGCAACCATAACCTGGCATGTTGGAAACAATGACAGTAACAACAGCATCAGTCACCTGACGGAGACTCAAGTCCAGGCTGATGGTTTGGTTTCGGCCCATAGCTCTGTGCATTTCCTGTCTTCTTTGTATTCTGGTCAGAATTTGACCTGCATGGTGGAGCATCCGAGCCTGGAAGCGCCTGAGAAAAACACAATACACATTCCAGTGCACAGTACGTAATTTCTTTCTTAAAAATATTTCTTTCTGTGACACACACAAACTTGCACAGCTGTTCAACTCCTTCCTGTCACCCCTCGTCTTCTTTCAGGAGCCCGTCTGCTGAGTGTGTCTGTAGTGAGACAGCAGGACTCTCCTCTCTGGCTGGCAGTGTGTGCCTGCAGCGGGGAGGGTGTCGGGGCTAACCTCAACTGGGTCCTTGAAAATGCCAAAGGCCAAACGTCTCTGCACTCAGAGTATGAAGGGCGCGCCCTGAAAGTTAGGCTGACTTATCAGTTTCCTCTGGCCCTTCATGAGGGGCAGGACCTGACCTGTGTGTATCAATTTGAACATGGGCTCACAAAGAGGAAGACCATTCATATCCCCAGATACTGTGAGTGCATTCTAGAAACAAAAAAAAAACCCACATAAAAACCAATGCTTGAAATCTGCAAACTACAAGTTTCCACCAACTGACTCTCCCACAGATATCTCCTCTGTGAGAGTCCTGAACCACACGACGCCTCTGCAAAGCCGCTACGGTGGTGAACCTATCATACACAGACTGACACTCAAAGATAATCATCACAACCAGAGAGTACTGCTGCAAGTTGATGGCAATGTGCCAGAATATAACCTCAAGTGTCAAAGGTACTGTATCCTTCCTGATCTCTTTTGAGTAAACACCTGTAAACACAGTTTATTGTACAGAAACCGATGTTATTCCTTCTAAAGTTATTTTGATTTTACATACAAAACATATGATCAATTTATAAAATATGATGCATTATGACAAATTTAAAAGCCCTGATTAGACCTGTTCAGGTTGGAGCTATGTGAAGTCACCAACCTCCATGTACTATACGAATGGTAAGGTTGTAGCTTGGAAACTTGGCTGTAACGTGAAAATGTAATTTAATGTAACATGTAAAGTGAGGTCAATGAAGTCTGGTCTAACATGCCCACACAGTCCTGGTCCAGTCTGAACAACCCAACAGTTTAAAAAATCATTTAAATTAGCTCCACCTCAACCAGCTACATTAAAATGCTGCTTACATGCACATCAAATAATTAACAAATAATAACCCAAACAATAACCCACTAATGTAATATATGTATTTATTGGTGCACAATATAATATCTTGTGCAAAAAGACAAAAAAATATATCATCTTTTGGGACAGGGCTATATGAAAGAAGTCATTCTGCATAGATAATACTTTTACATTTGATACTTATGCTGCAGTTTCACTCAAGTAAAATTTAGATTTTTACATTGTTGTATTACTACTTTAAGTGAAGGACCTAAACACTTCTTCAAACACCGTATACTGCATATCTCTGACATGAATCTTATGACAAATTCATTTGAAAGTCAGTTTTGTTTCAGGAGTGATGGCTCATTTGTGAAAATGGAAGGGGTTGCAATGGTCTTCCAGTCAGAGCTCACAGAGCAGGATGAAGGACTGTACACCTGCCGGGCGTCCTTCTATCATCACACAGCCTCAGTCAACATTCAAGTGGAGATTATGAGCGAGGACAGACTGTTTGGTAATGTTATACTCTCCTTCTATATTAGTAATATCGCAAAATGTTGTGATCATAACAACATGCTGAGGTTTGTTATCAGTTTGAATATGAGGTTTGCTGAGACATTTGTTTAATATTTTTTGTGCTGTGTGTGTTGCAGGACTGTTGACCGTGATCTGCATGTCTTCGGCCTCGGCCATCCTTCTCATCCTTATTGTCATTCTCTGGGTGTTCTGGTGAGTTAAATGTCTCCACAGGTGACAGGTTGCTGCAGCTCGGAGGGTGAACTATTGACGAGCAAATGAGGGCAACACTGGCACCGCCGTACGATACGAGACAAACAGGATGTGCGGATTGTTAACCCAACTCACCTAAACCCCGGTATCGTGCAGTTATTCACAAACAGGAAGCTATGTGGCTGAAGCAGACAGGTGCCTTTGCCACAACGGCCCTGCTTGCAGACAGCCAGAAAATGTTTCCTCTGTCTTTCAGAATAACAGATTTATTTTCCAGTTTCCTGGTCTGCCTTTTAGCAATGTTTCTTCTGGCTATTTCAGCAGCAGACTTCTTTTATTTGGCCCTCTATCACCAATGTCACCTTGCAAAAATAAAGGTAAAAGGTCGGGAAAGTCCACATGGTTGGAAATTATTAGTACAATGAAATTCAAGCTACTTTTCATCAATGAGAAAAATCCACAAATCCATCTCTTAATCTTATTGCTGCTGGAAAACATCAGTGAGTTACTGGTCTTTTACGACTGATGTGGGATATCTGTCACGATCCTTCAACTGTTTATGGTTTCTGCCTACAGAAGTTTCCACATTTCCACTCTAGTGCCAAATCTCTCGAGAATGTTTTGTCAGAATTGGATCAGGCTTCGCTGTGAATAAAGGCGCATAACAGAGGTCCGGAGACTATTTCAATAGGCCTGCCTCTCCGGTCAGAACATTTGGTCAAGGTGCCATTGGTTGACAGAGCCTCTACCCCATTATCCCCTTTCCCAGTGGGAGGGTCCTGTCAGGCTAATTTGGGAAGGTCAGTCACAGAGCGTACAACAGTGTACACAAGAAAACATGACTCCCCGGGAGGAAAGCTATTTTGGGACTAACATCAACCACCCCCAACCCTTCAGTGAGGGAGACACTTTTTGACAGCAGCAGGTCTTCATTGGTGTTGTCACTGGGGTCATAATGTACAATGTGAGCTTCTGCTTCTGACATCAGAGATCAATGATGAGGACTCAGGTCACCACTCGTCTCTATTGATATTCCTGTCGCATAATAAATCCTCTCCTGCAGTTTGCCTATTTGAATTCATTCAGTGTATCAAATTAAGTCACAGTGCCATCTAGTGTGTTTTTCATGCCTACGACCCCCAAAACTCAGTGATTGATAAATAGGGTTATTCAAATAATCAATACAATTGTGTTTTGTTTTACAGCAAAAGATATCAGGAGACACAACATAAGGTACGACTCAATTCTGTTAACATGCAACTTTTCCTGCAGAAATCTGTTCATAAATTCAGTTTTTCATTATAATTTCATCTTTGCTTCTCTGGTTTTACTTCACTGTATTATTATGCGAATATAGAAGCCAAAATTAACAGCTTCTCTACCTGTTTTTTTTCTATCCTTCTTTTTCTCTTGCTGCTGCACTCACTCTATAATTCAGAGGAAGGAGTCTTCGTCAGCCTTGACAACTCTGATGCAGGAGCCTGGCTCTCCTGAGGGGAAGAAACCAGCAGCAGTGACAGAGAAAGACTGTAAGGAATTCACGCAGCTGGTCAGTTACGCCATAGTCATTGACGTCAAGAGTACGGTGTGAAGATAAAAGCGCTTTGCAGGGCTTTTTTGTATGAAACATTCAGCTTTTCATTGTGCAAGAACATACAGTATAGTATGAAGGCTACTGGCACTGCAGCATTATGATTTAAGTGTATTTGTATGTGACTTGTACAGCTGAGGAAGCATGTAAAGTGAGAGGATTCTTTGTTTATGTACTGAAACATCCCAACTTGTGAAGTTTTGTCATTTTTTTATTTTTTATGATTGACAGGCATTAATGATTATAAATGAGAAACTATTGCACTTATTCATCTTACTTGAATTTTGTACTGTCTTTATACACATTGTATTTTCAGATGTATTTTTTTGTTTTCAGGATTTGTCAATAAAGTCATTGAAATATAAATTATTTCCATGTTTTTTGTTTTGTCCAGTTTGCATCCAACTGTACCTTCATCCCTAATACAGTAGAGATGACAGTGGAGTACAGTAGAGTGACTTAACTCATCAGCTGCCTTTTTGATATTTTTGTTCAGCTAAATTAGTGACAACCATCTGGTATGACAACAGGAGTAACTCTATAAATGCATTTTTATACAATGTATGATCCAGATGCAGAAAGATTCATTTCCAGATCATCCACCCACATCAGGTTGCAGCGGTGTTACTACGCCCTCTTGTGGTAAATGATTATACAAACAGATGAGTGAATAAGCCTATTGTCACCACATAAACTAGTCTTCTTTGTGGACTTAACGTTGGAATTTTCTACCATCTATCTGCTTTTGAGTTTCTGAAGAGTTCATTATATGTTCTCTAACGAAGTAAGTAATTTTCAGTGTATCAAAGCCATAATGCCACACTGTACCTAACCAATATAACAAAATTAGAATTATGAGGACTTGAGCTCCATACGAAATACTTATCAGACACCAGAAAGATTCATTTTTTAAAATGTATATTTCAGAATAATAACACATTTTTTCAGTATTTTTTCATATGAAAATCTTAACATTTACTTATTCTTGTAAAACTGTCTAAATTAGTGGGCCGCCTCCAGTGTGCCATCCATTTCATTCCAATCAACATGCACATGTGAGCTTACATGCAAGGCATCAATCAAACCATCAGGAGCAACTTGTGGCTCGGTGTTGACAGGAGGAGCCAGAAATTTAACAGCTATCAGTAGACAGCCTGCTTTATCTGCTGAAACATAGCCAGATACCAGAAACAATGGTACTAATCAATGAAATCACCTTAACTGGTGTTTGCTTAGGAAGGAAACGTACTTGGGCATTGATGGCACATGACTGCAGAGCTTTGTATTACATGAAAAAACATGTACAATGTAAATAATTCAAGTGTACAGACGCTTCAAACAGTATCAATTGACTATGATACTTCAAAAAAAATGTGATCCCAAAAGAAAAAATATGTGAGATAAAATATCAGACAGACAATTTTATGAAGTCCTTTCAAGTGCTCATCTCTTCTTGTACAAACAGGGTTTGAGCTGCAGTCCAAATTTCTTTACATTTTCTGGAGCATCTGCCGTCTTCACACATTCAAAGGAGTAGAAATGACTGTTCTCCGTATCCTAAATAAAAAGCACATAGAAACACAAAATTAAACACTGATTACGTACAAATACTGGTGAGAATAGTGGTGCCCACACTGGGTCGCAATACATGTTATTAGGTCTACCTGTGCTTTTCTTACTATTACAAGTCAACATGTCTGCTGTGAAAAAGGCATATGAATCTGACTTGTGAGAAATGCTTCAGCTTACAAATGGAGGCATGACAGAAACAAATTTTGGAGTTACTGTGTTCTCTGGCCCCAGTGAGGTTCAAGTCTTATTTAGATTTGAGTTGTTTACATGAACCTTTGATGCATCTAACTGTGTTTCCTTATCAAGAATAAACCAGCTTACTGAGTATTCTCATTTACCTGAGGTTTCCTGCCCACAGCAGCCACATGCTATAAATGACAAAAGGTGTAATGCCAGCTACTAACTCTCTCTTTGAGCAACTGACCTCTTAAAAGAAGAAATAAATGATACATTATTTCTAATCATATAAAATGTTGTTGTATTATACCTTTTTTAAAATCATGATTATTCAGCTGGAAACAAAATCAAAAAATTAAGATGTTTAATATTAATAAAGGTATTTTTGGTTAACAAATAAAGTAATTTTTAGTGCCTGTAAACATGGTCACTGACATGTCATATTTTATATTTCCTCACCTTGGACACCAACTTGAATCCCAGATTTGCCAGTGCAGTGACGAAGCTGCGCACGTTGTCGAATCTACTCGCCACTTCTGCTATTTGAAGGACACCCCTACGATAATGGTACAGAACAGTTACACAAACATACAATGATATATACAAAACTAAACACACCTATACTGAATCAATATCACATCTTTTACCCCATCTTTAAGACACGATTGGCCTCTGCCAGAAAATCTGCCAGGTTGGTCCCCATGAGAGAAAGGCAGAACACAGCGATGTCCACAGACCTGTCTCTAAGTGGGACCTGCGGGAACAGAGAGAGAAAGAGTTTCATTTCATCACAGAGGTTGTGTACACTCATTAGGAGATAGAAAAAAAAAACTACAAAGCACACACTCACATTGGCCATATCACACACTGTAACAAGATCACAGGCAGCTGCCAAATCGAAGCTGTGCACTTTGTTCTTCACACTGCGGGCAATCTTGCAGTCGCCACAGCCGAAGTCTGCAACAACTTGAGAGGCAGGTCTGAAACAAATCAGTGGACGTGTTTTAAATCAGAGGATAGTGCACGTTCACCCTTAAATAAAAAGCCAGCTATTATCTACACACAACCAGCTCATAACACCATCAAACATCTTTTCACAACAGCCTGATGAAGAATTCATTAGATGTCCACTGTGCAGAGATGGACTTGTTAACGGCTTGGGAGAGGGCTGAGATTTAACTTGCACTTCTAGAGGTGTAACTAGGCAACACACTGTTTATGAATGCAAAGGGCTCTGTTTAAAATCAATTATTGAGCTGGTGTACTATAATTATTTTCTTTTAGGTTTGTGTTTTAAAGTACTGCTTTTGTTTTCCTTAGATACAGTGTGCTGGTCAGAAATCATTCTAAATGGGTAATTTATATGTTAAATTAAATGTTACCATAGTGACAGCCCCTGTCTGCTTGTGTGTGTGTGCTGTGTCAGTTACTGTGTCTACTCATGTTGTCTTTGAGGTGCCAGAGGAGCTGATTGTATATTCATATCTGAAGTTACCTTGCAGTTTATTTCCTATATTACAATCAGTAACTTATATTTATTGGCATTTTGTGTCTTTCCTTATTTTTGTCACGATCTATGTGCCGGTTTATGACGCCATAAAATGAGATGAAAATGCAAGGTGTTCAGAAACACTTCCAGGCATACTAGCAGTAGAAATGTTTCAACTCTTATTTTCACACTTGCAAATTTTAGGTGTACCAGCATAATCTAAGCTCAAAGGTCTACTTACTGGCTTTTCAGAGCTTTCAACCACACCTCATGGTCTCCTTCAATGAATGCAACTAGCTCAGGTGTCCTAACATTGCCAACATGTAAGTGTAAGACTTTAATTACTTGTTATCAAGTGACCAAAGTTTGACATTTTGGTCATGTATGGACACCTGAGCTGGTTCCTTTCGCTGAAGAAGACCATGGGGTGCAGTGGAAAGCTCAAAAAAGCTAGTAAGTGGATCTTTTTTTTTTCCTTTCTGTTCCCAAAGGTCATAAATGAACTTCCATGCTCAAATTAAAACTTTTTTCTTGATTTTATGAACTGAAAGATAAAATATCTCTACCTCCTACTGTAGCATTCCTCAAAGAACCTTAAGCAATTGAAAATATGAATTTTATGCAACATATCACAGTGACTTTCAGATATCTCACTTTTGCTTAATGTAAGAGATGATTGCATCCACAGGGTTGGCTGGCCACCTCTCAACCTGTGCCGTGTATCCCCTGTGGTAAATTGAGAACGCCTGCGGATCCTGGTGGAACATACGCTTCGCCTCGCCGCTGGACGTGCTGTACAAAACTTCATTAATGTAGCGGAAACGAGCAGACTCCAAGCGCTGCTCCATGCGGAACCTGAGGGAGGAAGAGCGGTCCTGTTTCACCTCTTCCTCCGGTGCTATCGGCTCCTCTTTCTGCTCCGCGGGACTCTCTCGCTGCTTCGTTTCCTGGCTGTTGAGAAGTTTACGCAGCTGCTCTCTTTTCACACTCTGTTCTTTGCTCAGCTCAGGTTTCAGTTTTTTTGCGGGCGATTGGTGCTGCTGCTCATTTTTGATTTCCACTTTCTGTTCTGTTATGTTATTAAAAGATTCAGTTACACCCTTTCCGATATTGCTGCTCTTTGTTTTTTTCTCTTTTTCAGTCAGCTGCTTTTCTTCTGTGCGTGTTTGTGCTTCTGATGTACCACATATGTCAGTCTCCTCTTCGGTGTTTTTCCTTTTCTGTGGTTTACGTGTCTTCCCTGTTTTCTGTTTCTGGGTTTCTGTCTGGGTAAGTGTTTTTTCACTGTTTCTGTTGTCGCTATATGAATCTGGTGTAACTTCTTCCTTTGGTGTTTGTTTATCTGCAGATTCTGCTTTGTTTACTTCCTCGTCAGGCTTATTCTGCCGGTATTTATTTTTACATTTCCTTTTGTTCTTCATTTTGCTTTTCCATTGCTTTCTGCTTAGTTTGTCTTTGTTCTCCGGTTTGTCTGCAGATTTTGTGATTTCTTCTCCATTTGCCTCGTCTGCAGATGTGGTTTTTGCCTTCGGGGCCCCTATTAGAAAGAAAGAACACAACTTATAAACTTCACGCAGTGAACCAGGGAGAAGAGTCAGCGTATCCAAACACTTTTAGATTAAAAAATATTTGACTTCAGGGGAAAAAATGGACAAAACATCAGCACAAATTTAAAATTAGAAATACTGCCTTGCGCTTGCATGCCTCCACAAACCGGTTAAGTTGCAGTTTACATCCATGTCTGTTCAGACTCATATAATATTTGTAGTGAAGACTTTGAAAGAATTTTAAAAGAAGGTATTGAGTGTATTTTTTGGCGAAATAGAAATGATCTTAGAGACTATTTTTACAGAGGAGTACAGAGGACTGATAGAGAGCTTTGTCACATGGTGCTATGATAATCACCTGAAGCTCAATATCAGCTTCATCATTTTATCCTGTTAGACATTTGTGTGAAACTTTGTCATAATAAGTATATGACTTCTTAAGTTACAGACCTTGACCTTTGACCACCAAAATCCAATCAGTTCATCCTTGAGTCCAAGTGGACTCTTTGTACCAAATCTGAAGAAATTCCCTGAATGTGTTCCTGAGATATCGCGTTCACAAGAATGGGACCGACGGACGGACAATCGAAAACCAAATGCCTCCGGCCACGGCTCTCGCCAGCGTGGAGGCATAAAAAAGATCTCTGAGAGATCAAAATGTGCTCCGTTAAATTTATAGGAACCATTTACAGCATTGCAGAGTGCAGATCTTTTATCTGATTTATAATTTCTCATAGTAACACTGACTGTACACATGAAGATGTGTTCCTTCACCCAGTTTATTACTCACCAAATTTCTTGTCTTTCTTTCTTTTCTTTGTTTCAGTTTTCTCCTCCTTGACGCAATGATTTAAGTCACCGTTCTCCTCCTGCTCTCCTGATGTCGCTGAATGTTTTCTCTTTTTCCTTCTTTTCTTCTTCTTCTTACTGTGTGTTGGGGCTGTTTCCGTCTCACTGTCGCTGTCCTGCTGACGGTCGTCGCTCTTCCACTCAGGTACTGATCCCAGTGTCTGCAGGGTCCGCAGCAGGCTCTTTTTTCCAACAACCTTTGACTGATAAGAGGAATATAAGATGTTTATATAATTAGACTTTTAGCTGAAGTGCGTAGCCTAATGTTGGACTGTGAAATACAGCAATACTGTATACAAATAGGCAGAAGACCATCCAATATTGATGTGGTGTCAGTCTCATTTTTTATGTGACTTCATGTGCTAAAATCTGCATTGACTAGTTTTTAGTGTTTTCAAGTGTTTTGGATGAGGGAGAAAAGGAAGTTTTATATAACTTTAGTTGTTATGGTGCTAAATTACCTTTGGAAAGTAACGCTTTTACATCTGTGCAAGTTTTAGGCACTTTAGATGTTTATATTCTTATCCATCACGCAATATTATCAGGGAGGCGTCTGATTGGTCCCAAATTTATTTAGCAGCATGACTCCAAACGTACAACCAGAGTCATAGAGAACTATCCTCAGCGACAAAAAGAACAAGGAGTCCTGCAACAGATGGTATAGCCCCCACAGAGCCCTGATCTCAACATCATGGAGTCAGTCTGGGATTACATGAAGAGACAGAAGTAACTGAGACGCCTAAATTGAAAGAAGGCAAAGCGTCGTCACACCAAATATTGATTTCATTTTTTCTGTTAACTTTGTATGAAGTTAATTGATAAATAAAAACTATTCATGGCATCCTCATTTTACTTTCAGTGCCTAATACTTCTGCGCAGTCATGTATTCGTATATCTGCACTTTTCTATCTGAATGTATATTCATGTCTGTTCATTCATTCTTTGGTAATCTACGTATTCTATGTAACTGCAGCACATGAAATGTTTCCATGTCTGTCTACTCCCTGGGACGGAACATTTTCAATAAAAACTTGGTCACAAACAATCAGCTGTTAAATAGTCTGACTCTCCATCACAGACTAGAATTGATTCACGAACACATTTCTGACAGAAATCTTGATTGTATTGTGGATTTGTACAACTAAGGACACTAAATAAAGCCATTATGTTTAAATCATAGATAGTATGGATAAACTGCGCAGCCTTGATATCAATACAACCTTCCTGCAGCAGGTAACTAAACTAATTTTTATAGATACCTTGACATTGGTGCTGCTGTTCTCCTTCTGAGTGTTTTTGAGGACAGTTTTACTCAGGATTTGAGCGTCTGGTTCGTCATTCCAGTCTTCATCTTCATTAAACATGATTGCCCGAGAACTGTAGAGAACACACACACATATGTAAGTAATACATGTTTGACAGATGTTGAGAAACCCCTGTCAGAGTACATGCTTTACTATCAACACGCTAACAGCTAACTTAATTCAGCTACTCACCAGTCAGACTCTGAGGCGACTAAACCAGTTGATTCAGGTGCTAAACGGCTCGTGTCGCTGCAGGTGGTGTTTTATAAAAAATATTTTCTTCAGTGAACATTTAACTTTAGTGATTTTGACATTACTGCAGGAATTTCTAGTAACTCGCACAAGCCACGTTGGGTTGTTTCATGTGCGTGAAGGAAGCAAAACAGAGCTACGTGCGCATGTTGATGACGCAAGCACGTCAGAGGCGTATGGGACATGAAGTTTTTCGTGGAGCTGATAGAAACTACAAATATAAAGGAGAGATGCGCCACAATTTTCTGTTTTTATTCAGAGTTTGTTCATTTCATTGAAAACTATCATTTACATAACTTAAACCATGAAACAACTAAGATCTATATTATTATTATTAGTAGTAGTAGTAATAGTAGTGGTAGTGGTAGTAGTATTTCTGAAGAAATCCTGGTTTGCTCCAAACTTTACCGCTTCCATCCTGTAATTAACATGATGGATCAGTATGAATTAATCAGGAAATGAAAGAAAGAAGCAAATAAATAACTGGATTAACAAACCAATGAGAATACAGACAAAACTAATAACTTATCCTAATTCTTTATGTCTGTAATTTTTCAAAGAGGCCCCTTTCGACAAACACTTTTCTGGATATTGAAAAACCCATACTTGGGGTTTTATTGGGAAATTAAAACATATTTAATCAACAGCCAGATGTTCCACATTCAAATAAATTAATCTGGATGCAACAACCTACTCATATTTATTCATATATTATAGATAAGACACACATACAGTATGTACAAAGTGGAACTAAAAATTATGATTAAATTATGAAATTAAGGTGGGTATGATTATATCTGTGTATGTGTTTGGTGTGTTTGCTTTATGTATATATTATATGTGTACGTACATATATGTGTGCTTATGTAATGTATATATGTGTTTGACAACAGGCAGGCTGCAGGCCGTCAGTATCCATTGTTCATAAGCCTGGTGGCCTGGTGGAAAAAGCTGTCCGAGAGCCTGCTGGTCCAGGTCTAGAGGCTGCAGTATAGCTTGTTAGATGATAGCGGGTGAAACATTACTTGGGGTGGCTGGAGTCTTTAATAACCCTACAGGCCTTCTTGATGTAGTATATATCATGTTTTATCATTTAATTGTCCTGTCCTCAAGGTTCAATGCACCCAGTTCAGATAGTTTAGCTTAACTTTTGTCTTGACACTTTTTTGTTTCATCTAACATTGTTTTGGTTTTTAAACCCTGGTTCTGAAAAAACAACTTATTTCAACTGTATTTTTAATTGTAATTGTAATATTAGTTTATTATATATTCAGTTTACAATCCAACATAGTATAGTAATTGTTTTAATATATCATAGGATAGAGTGTATTGCACAATATAATGTATATTGTGTTTTAGGATGATTTACCATTTAGGACATGAGAACGGTGAGTTTTGAATTTATGAATAAATTCAGGTCAAGCTGCACAAAATAAAATGAAATATTTACATGTTTGGATATTCTGGGTAATTTTAGATAGATAGATAGATAGATAGATAGATAGATAGGGAGGCCAGGCTGTGTTCACTTTGCCATAAAAGAGGGGTGGAGACAGAATCTCACTTCCTATTATTCTGTGACAAATATAAGGATTTGAGGGAGGTTTTCTTTGAAAAAATAAATCATATATATCCTGAGTTTATCCACCTTCCCAACCCTCAGAAACTGCCCTATCTATGTGGGGAGAAAAGTCAATGTGCAGTAATAGCTGCAAAATATGTTAAATCTTGTCATACTCTGAGAGAAACGAGCTCTGTAGTACACGTTTCTATGTGATTACATCTGTAAAAAAAAAAAGACAAGGGAAAAAAAGGCATTTATTATATTGTATTTAATATTATTGTTGATATTTACATATTATTGAATAATTATTAATCAATCATCTGTCAATGTTTGTAATTTTCTGTACTGCTTTGGCAATACAGGTTTCTGATCTGTCATGCCAATAAAGCTTACTTGAATTTGATAGATAGATAGGTGTTTATAGATGGATAGGTGAAAGGTGTTTAGGGTGTTTTACTGCTCTCAAATGGATCAAAGTTGACCTGAAAAGTATGTAAGGTATAAAAAAAATCCTTTGACAAAAACCATAACCTGAGGCAGTGAATATTTTGCCTTGATGCAGTTCTCTCTGCCGCCTGTAGGAGGCAGCACGTCCTCTTCCTCCACTCAACGTTACCACGTACGTCCTGACGGCGGTGAGGGTGTGGACATCCCACTCAATGCAATCCACTGGAGATAACATAACTTGTACTGTGTCTTAACTGCACAACACGAGACACCAGGCTGATATATCCGGTAAGCTAACACCTTTTCTAGTTTGATGTGTTTAAACCACGTAATGATGTTTTTTAGTGTTCTTCTCAGTCAGTCAGCGTCAAAAAATTTGAGAAACGAAGACAGTTCGCGGCTAGCTCGTTAGCAAAACCTGCCCGTGTTTCATTTTGTCAACTAGAGGATGCTAGCTAATGTGTGGAGCTAATCGAGTCCATTTTTAATTTTTTAGTATAATGAAAGCATCCGGTGGTACTGCCAGGAGTTGAAGGGTTAACCAGCTGTGTTAAATGAGCTATTCTCCTGCGTTAGCTTGTTGTAGCTAGCTGTAGGCAGTGAAGTGATAACCATGAGCTCATTACTGTAATGTAATGTTCACTACAGGATCAAATCACCCTGCTTCACAAAGTTTGATTGTATTTGACTAATGTCAAGTTGAACGCAGCCTCAGTTATGTGATCCTCACTTGTGTGCTTGGCTTATTCAAACAACAGGTTAGTAATGTTTCCCTTCATTCATACAGATTGCATTCAAGAGGTAAAACTGTCATACCACTTTTTTTTTTATTCCTGTCACAACTTGTTGGCTTTTGTCATGTCTATAGAAGCTCTTAGAGTTATGTTTTTGTTTTTTTAACAGTATGTAGCCCACAAAACATTTCACCATAGATAAGACTGTGAAATATGAAGGGGAAACGATTGTGTCGGTCTGCATTTTCTCTGAATCTCTTGTGTTTAGGGCTGCAACTAGGCTAACTGTTATTTCCATTACTGATTAATCTGTTAAACGATAAATCAACTACTTGTAGGTAAAATGTTTAGAAAGAGTGGAAAATGTGCATCGCAATTTCCTCAGAACACAAGATGAAATGTCCAAATGTCTTGTCTCGTCCATTGAACAGTCCTATGATTGTTCAATGAAGCTGGAACTGTTTAGTACTTATGCTGGAAAATTAGCTTTAAAATAAGTGATTATCAGAATACTTGCAGATTAATTTTCTGTCAATTGACTCATCTATTCATTGACAAATCGTTTCAGCTCTAATTGTGATTCCAGTTTGTTTTTGTTTTTTTTGCTGGTGTCATGTCATATTTGTTATTCCTGTCACAACTTGTTGGCCTTTGTCATGTCTTTAAAAAAATCTTAGAGTTATGTTTTTTTCTTACAGCGCTTAGCCCTCAAAACATTTACATCACCATAGTTACGACTGTGAAATATGAAGAGGAAATGAATGTGTCAAGCTACATTTTCTCTCTGTGGTCTTTATCTGTTGTGTTTAGGGCTGCAACTAACTGTTATTTCCAAAACTGATGGATCTGTTAAACGATAAATCAACTACTTGTAGGTAAAACGTTTAGAAAGAGTTGAAAATGTGCATCGCAATTTCCTCAGAACCCAAGATGAAATGTTCAAACGTCTTGTCTCGTCCAACGAACAGTCCTATGATTGTCAGTTTCATGATTATAAAACAGAGAAAAGCAGAAAACCCTCACGATTCAGAAGCTGGAACGACGCAATGTTTAGTACTTATGCCTGGAAAATTAGCTTTAAAATGAATGATTATCAGAATACTTGCTTGCTTACTTACATCACCATAGTTACGACTGTGAAATGTGAAGAGGAAATGAATGTGTCAAGCTACAATTCCTGTCTGTGGTCTTTATCTGTTGTGTTTAGGGCTGCAACTAACTGGTATTTCCAAAGCTGTTGAAACTATTAATCAATTAATAATTACTGGTCTTAAAATGTAAAAAAAATAAATAAATAAAAAAAATAGAAAGATATGGTTCCAGTTATTTTGCTGGTGTCATGCCACATTTATTATCTTGGTCACAATCTGTTGTCCTCAGTAATCTCTTTAACAACTTCCACTATTAGGCTATACTTTCCATGCATCCCAAAAATCATCATAGTTCAGATTGTGCTGAATAATGTGAATATAAAAAGGGACGTTTGGTGTATTATTAATGAAACTGTGCACTCTCTCCCTTTATCTAGTGTATTTAGTTACGATTTTCACAGTCAAATATTTAGTAAGTCACAGAGAAGAAGCAAACTTTTTCATGACACAATATTAAAATGTGACTCTACCCTGGTGCACAGGGTGCTAGTCACAGCCAAGTGTTGTGAGTCACGACGAAACGAGCTGCATACCCACCCAGTATTACTAAGGTGGACAAAGTTGCTCAATACCAGCTTTCTTGGTTGCTTGTCTTTCCTCTGTCAGGTCCGATAAGAAAGTATATGTGAGAGGATAAACAGGTCTAGAACTGATAAAACATGTGTTTTAACCGAGCAACTTTCCCTTTTTATGTGTCCGTCTTCCAGGGTTGTGCGAGTGCCATCCAGGCTCTCTTGATTGTGTCCCTCACTGCCCCGGATGAGGGACTGATGCTGGCCGGGACCCTGCTGAACCCCTCGGGCCGCCTCTCTCACCTGTCTCACTTCACTTCTGCATCGACTCCCGCAGGTGCACCTTAAGAAGAGAAGAATAAGAATAACACACCAGCTAAAATGGATGATATCTTCACACAGTGCCGGGAAGGCAATGCGGTGGCGGTTCGCTTATGGTTGGACAATACAGAGAATGACCTCAACCAAGGGTGAGCCAAAGTTTATTATGTGTATTTTCTTGTCGGTAATATCAACACACACTGAGGAATCATCATAAAGTTCATACAGAGCTTTACAGACTAGCTTAACGTTCACTTCGGCACATTCGTACTTACCTGCACAACATGAAATTGTGATGCTGTATAACGTGGATTAGAATCTCAAGGAAATAAAAGTTACACTGCAGAGTCATCGCATTCTCAAAAAACCCATTTTCTGATGCTGGCTGAGAGCCGGTCTTGTTAGTCCCCAGCGAGATCGTGGCCTGAGATTGAACCCACTTCCTTGAGGGCACATGTTTATGTCCAGAATGCCAGCGGAATAATTCAAAGCATGATCTCGGGACAGGAAGCTCGCTGCGATGGTGGAGTTTGTCACGCTTGCAGTTGCTGCTGCAATTAAAGTCAGGAGAAAAAAGAAAAAAAAAAGGCTGTGGGTTAATCAAGGTGCAGAGAAAACTGCAGGCTTCTGTAACGTTTGACATGTTTACAACACATACATCATCGCAGATCATCCGTCAGTCCTGAGCTTCTTCTGTATCCTCAGCTGACTCTTTAAAGGAAAACTTGGCAATAAATGATGGCCACCCGGGAAGTGCCTCTTTTGGATTCTTCTGTCCCAGATGTAGAGTTCTGGTATTTGTTTTCAGAGCAAACAACAAGGGAATAAATTCATCTGTTTCACTATGATGACTATGAACCTTGAGCTTCTCTCATTTTGTTTTTATTCCTGTGTTTTCGAGTGTGTGTGTTAAGAAGGATGAACAACAACGACTTGGATTGTTTTTAATAATTCCAAAGAAACCAGCAGCGGTTTAAAAAAACAGAGAGGCTTTTTTTTCCTCTATTTCCTCTCTGCTGTTGAAAAGTTCAACTAGTGATGTGCTGGTCACACACACACACACAAGAATGGTGAGAAAATGTTTTATGGTTTTGTTTAATAGATGTGACTTTGATAACATCCAGAAGTGAAGTATTTATCATTTCATAAATATGTTACATATTTATTTTGGCTGAGAAGAGAAAACTGTCTGAATTTGATCAATAATGTGTTTAGTTTGAGGCAGTTTTTTTTTCTGTCAAGATAAAAGAGGGATTTTTATCTTTATTACAACATTTAACATTTCAAAAACTGTTATTAAAATATAATAATAAACTACTAGTTCTATGAGTAAGTACCAAATCAGCCGATGCAATATACCAAATAGTCTTTTTTTAGCTGGTCTGTTTATTCAATTCTCAGCAGGATGTTTGTGCAGAAAAATAAAGGGGATTTTTCTTTTCTCTTTTTTTTTAATGTCTGCATTGACTTCTTCTTCTTTTCTCTGTTTTCCTCTTTTTGATTCATTTTCGCCATTGATGTGAGACTGTACGTTCGCATGGAGCCGATGTGGGGGAAATACATCTCCCACATGTGACTTGTCCATTAGCTGATTGCATGTCAAGTTCCCTTTTCCGGCTGATATATCTTCCCCAGCGGGTGAAACGCATGTATTCTCGCTTTTTTTTTTTTTTTTTTTTTTCATCTCCCTGCGGAAAAGGCATGACTTTGTAATTTCTCCCCCTCCTACATCTCAGTAAACTCACTATATCTCAGTCTGTCGGCGCTTCACTGAAATATTTCATCGCGCTCCTCGATGACAGTGTGTTTACGCTGATATAACTCCGAGACAAAGAGTAGTAGTGGAATGCTGAATCTCCTTACAAGGAATAACACGCAGGCCTCAGGGGAACCCTCTACCACCTACCAAATATGAGAGAGGGAGGAGATTATTGTAGTGGGCAGGACTGGGAGAGTTATGTGTGACGAGACAGAGAATCTTTGTGTGTGTGTGTGTGTGTCCTAATAGTGAATTTTTTCAAAAGAGGAATGCACAGAAAGGCATAGCACCCTACCCCTCCTCCTCCTCCTCTTATGTGTTTCCGGTATTCGTCTCCCGGCGGTATTAGATAGCTCCACACTCATTTCCCCCTCAATATTTCCTCCCAGTTCACAAGAGTTAATTGCAAAGTTTAGAATTTAGTCTTTGTGAACTTCTCTCCGTCGTCTCCGGTCTTTTAACTGTAATTTACTCCGCTGCTGTGCTAGAAGGGGTTACAGACGGTTTCATGTGTGAAATCAGCCGGCGGTTCTCAACAATTTAGGGCGATTTAATTAAAATTGAATGAAAATTGCGCTCATCACAAAGTTTACAGTTTTGAGTCCCCGTGCCTGACTCCTACTCCTCAATGTGCCTCATTAATGTTGTTTGATCTCAAATAGACGACTTGAGTTCTCTGCTTCGGTGTTTTCTTCGGCCCACAAGTGTGTGATCGTGGATTCGGTGACCTTGTACATGTGTGAATGATAGTTTAAGTGTTTCACTTCTTCTTCTCTCAGGATAGTTCCGGGCAGGAGGGCAGCAGTTATTTTTGTTGTTTAGTTTGAGGCTGGTTGTTTGGGGAGGAGGTAGATTTACAGAGTGAATACAGATTTTATATTTAACCTTTTTGGTCAGGGCGGTGGTATGAGCCTGTCAGGGTGTCGGGGCCAGCAGACAGCGGTCGAGAGGCTTCAGTATGAACACGTTCATTGTAATCTCTATACTTTCACTTTCACTTTTACACTCTCTAGATTAGTGCTGAAGGGGTTAACGATTAACTGATTAGAAAACTGGAAATGATCTTTTTTTGTTGTTTTCTATGATAGTAATTTGAGTTCCTTTTTGGGTTTTTTGCACTGTTTGTTGGACTAAAGAATTTAGCCCAACAAACAGAACTTGGTTTTTTTTACTATTTTCTGACATTTTATAGACTAAACAGTTAATCAATTGATGAAATCATTGTCAGATGAATTAATAATGAGAATTGATAATTGTGGCTTTATTCTAGATAATTGTTGGAAGCAAGTTGTTCCATTGACTCTTCATAAGGTAACAGATTAAAGCTGCAACTAACTAAATCTGCTGATTATTATCTCGATGAATCATTTTGTCTATAAAATCACCAAGTTGTGAACATTTACTATCATGTATGACGCAGAAAAGAATCAAATGATCACATTTAAAAGGCAGCAACCAGCAAATGTTTGGCATTTTTGCTTAATAAATGACTAAAAGGATTATTCAAGTTTAAAATAGTCGCTGATTAATTTTCTGTCGATCGACTTATCATATATTAAAGAAAAGCAACCCTAGATTCTCCAGTGTAAAAACAAAGTTGCACCGACCACTTAAATGCCAATAAAAGCGAAAGTCCTGCTTCTAACATAAAACATCTGGGGGGAACTTATTATCTTCTTCAGTTAATGTTTTTTTTCATCGGTGTTATGTTTCTGTAAATTTGTTTTCCCGTCATCTGAGGCTCGTTATGTGACCTGGCGTGGATGTCGGGCCAGAGACACACAGTACAGGGTGCAGACAGCGGCTCTTCCTCGGGCTTTTCCGTCTGCCAAACTGAGTGCTGTTGGCAGGTGGAAGTGCCTGAAATAAATTACCGCAGCCAGTGAGGAGGGGGTGAGCAGGAGAAAACCCTGGCATTCAGTTGCCTCTGGGTTGTGTGGATGAAGCTAGCTTAAAGGGAAAATCCATCCTATAAAAAGTGCCCCTGAATAGAAATACACGCAGAAACCAGAGAGCTGAGTCTCACCAATGCTACGTTTTTAGCAGTTTTATGTGGATGAGAGCCCTTTATTTTTTTTTTTTGCTAGGACGTTTTATAGCCCAAACAGACTAGTCGATTAACTGAGAAAATAATCAACAGATCAATCGATAATGAAAATAGAGCTGCAGTGTCCCAGTCCACTGATTATTTTCCTTATCAATTAATCCGTCAATTTTTTTTTTCCACAATGAACCTATAAGTTGTTTAAAATGTCAGAAAATGGTAAAAAAATGTTGATCACTGTTTCCCAAAGTGCAAGGTGACGTCTTCTTTTATCCACAACAGTCCACAACCCAAAGATATTCACATTTGAGAAGCTGGAATCATAGAAAAAGTACTAAATTATCAATCGATTAGCAAAATAGTTGGCGAAATAGTCGACAACTAATCGATTAATCAACTAATCGTTGCAGCTCTGAATGAAAATAATTGTTAGTTGCAGCCTTAATACGTACATTGTGATAATGAAGAGGTTATATAATTTCTCAAGAAAGAAAGAGTACCTGTTTATGCTCTTCATATTCTTTTTGATAACTTAATGTTTACAAACATTTTTAGAACGATTCTTCATTTTTGTTTTCACTCATTTTAAAGTCGGATTCAAAAATCCTCACAAATGCCTGCTAGCTTGTTGTTGATGATGCTAAATGAATCTTTATGCATCGTCTTCTGTGCAAGCACAACGTGTGAGCAACACCTGTAACCGAAATGTACTCAAATTATGCTGGATCATATTATTTTTCAAACGGACTAGACTGTCTGAGCTTTGCTACTTTTCATTTTCTATTTATAGGAAACACAAAACTGCTGAAACAAAGTTTTTTTTAATTCCTTACTGCATATTTACTGCTACTGCTGCTGCTTTGGATCTTGTCTCATAATTTCATAGCAGGTTATTTTTCATCAGTCATGGGAGTGAACCGTTGTTTTGTGCAGATGGTCAGATAAAATCAGACTGTTTATATGTGCATTCTTGCGTCTGCATAATTCAGCCAGTAACTTTGTCATATTTCTTCATTCTCCTTGAAACAGACTCCAGCTTTACACAGAAACTAATAAAATCATAGCAGTGAGTCTGTGGGGATTTCTACTCTCATAAACTTTGGCTAATTACTTTTTAGGATTTTGCCCTTTTTGGTCTGAGAGGAAATTGCACCCTGAGCAGATCTGGTGTGACTGCAGCAGGTCACCCAGATGCACAGATAGATATGTGTTGTGGGACTGAGGGTCTCTGTGGGTCTGTTGATGCTGTTCGGAGCAGAGCGCTGCAGGATGTGTTAATACAAACCAGTGAATTGAGGGCTTGGGGGGGGTCAAAGGGTTCAGAGTCCTCCAGATTCATAATACTCCCTCAGTTCTCAGATCACATTATTATGCTGTCTGCCTACTCATAATTTCAGAGCAAGCGCCTAACGTTATTAACTCTAGGATTCTGCAGTATCTTGGCACAAACAGTAAAGGCCACATGGAACGGGGAGAGTGAATGGAAAGTGGAATATATCACCAGCAAAGTCCAGCTGTTTTACTGGAGCTGAGTGGGAGAGGATGAGGGAGGAAACTTCATAAAGAGGGGAGGGGGGGGGACCGCAGTCAAGCACAGGGTCGAGAAATGAAGAATGACACAATCACACACACACAGCAGCTGGAGTGTATGCATGTGCAGCGCCGCTAAAGGAAGTCTCACTGGGCCTTATAAGGACTGCGGCGAACGCTCGGCCTACTATTTTGTTTTGTTTTGTTTTTTTTTTCCCTTCAGCCTTTTCCTGATTGACTCTCTGTCACTCAGCTCATGCTGTGTCTTAATCTTTCGGTCTTTATCTCTTTTTCTCCGAGGAGGTCGGCCATCAGTCACTCCTCTGTCATGTAATCGAGGCCACTGTCCTACATGTGTCCCTGCCAGTGTCACTGAGACAAAGAGGAATGATGAGTGCCAGAGGCCTGTTAGCTGTTGTTTTCAGTCGCATCAACTTCCCTTTTTTTTTTTTTTTTTAGTTGGGAGAATATTGACTGAAGTACAAATGAACAAATTCTTCATTATGCAGTCCCACAGCTGATCTGTACAGCTCTGAATAGCCTAAAACAATGCTGTTATTTCATAAAAGATTTCTAAAGCTTATTAACTGAAGCCTCCTCAAAGGTGCTCAGATTCAAATGCATTAGATGTTTTTGTTATTGAAAAGGGAAAAACAGCTGAATTAATATAAAAAAAAGTGATACTGTGATTGTCGGAGCAAAATGAATATTGATGAATTGCTCCTAGTTTGTACCACCGAGCTGTCTGTAGGGAAGAACTTTATGATGATAACCCAGGGTCCTGAGGTTGTTGGTGTACTTTCATCTCCCTCAAGAAATACTTAGCCTGTTTTCCTGCTTGTTCAGTTAATCTTTGCTTTGCTGAAGGCTTTCATGCAACCTGTGCTGAATATAAATGGCCCCTCTCTCTCTCAACCATAGAGACGACCACGGCTTCAGTCCTCTTCACTGGGCATGCAGGGAGGGCCGCTCCAGCGTGGTGGACATGCTCATCATGAGAGGGGCTCGCATCAACGTCATGAACCGCGGAGACGACACGCCCCTGCACCTGGCCGCCAGCCACGGACATCGCGACATCGTGGGAAAGGTAGGGCTCGTGCAAACATTTGAATGTACACGTTGACGCCGCACAAGGTTCCTGTAACACAGCGAGTATCTCTTTAACTTTGCTTCATAATCACAGGATATTATGAAACCTAAAATGATGTCACGCGAACACACCAAATACAAGTCGTGTCTGTTCTTGCACTCCCACAATCAGCTATTCCAAGTTGAAGGGAGCGCTTGGTAATTTGTCTGTTTGGAGGGTAAAATCAATGTTTTAATGGCTGCTGTATGAGTATGACTGTAAAACTTGCTTACAGCTAGAGATGTTGTAAAGAGGTCAGTCCATTTATTCTCTGAAAGAAGCAATGATGTTCGTATAATCTTCACTTATCCAGGGAATGGCTAATGCACATTTCTTGGCCAATTTAAATAATAATTAATTGTTCTTTAAAGCTTTTGCATCATCTATAGGTCCCATGAAACCAACCATTCAATATAGGGCTTCATTCACTGATAGGCTATGTAGAGCATAAAAGAAATCACCTGCAGTGCTCCTCTGTGGCTTTTTAAGAAGCATTCAGTGAGTCAAGCAGACTTCAACTTTGTCATAAAATGAATGTATTCAGTTTTATAAAACAGCAGATCTTGTTGGTAAAGTAGAAAAAAAAGTATGCAGACTATCTCTGATATCTTGTATCTCATTGCAGCCCACAGTACCCCTATGTCATAATACGAGGCATCTGCTGCAGGGTGTCTCATTTAGAATTGCTGCCAGGCAGTCATTGAGTTTAATATTAGGCATGTCTGAATACCTCTGGTATGTGCCCACAGGCAAGACAAACTTCCATCATTTTTCTTGGCAGCATTAACACTCATCCCTGTATACAGCCAAAACAAGATCTGACCAGCCTGATTTTTTGCATATAATCCTTTGTTTCTGCTTCTCTTTCAGCTGATCCAGTGCAAAGCAGACACTAATGCAGCCAATGAACACGGGAACACACCACTGCATTATGCCTGCTTCTGGGGCCAAGACGAAGTGGCTGAGGTCAGTGCGCCCCCTGGTGGTGTTACAGAGGAAGCTTCTCCGTTGATGTGTAATTCCTGTCAGGATAAACTGTTTGAAATTTGGCTGACAGCAATCTTTCCTCTCTCTCAGGACCTTGTGACTAACGGGGCTCAGGTGAGCATCTGTAACAAATATGGGGAAACACCCCTGGACAAAGCCAAACCTCACCTGCGGGATCTTCTCAGAGGTATCCCACCCGCCCGTTACAGCTGATTATTCTACTTCTAGTTTTAAATGCATCTCTGTATCAACGAGTCATTTTTTTGTGTTTATTTCCTCTTCTCAATCTATATCTCCATTACCCAGAAAAAGCAGAGAAATTGGGACAGAACTTGACTAAAATTCCCTTCAAGGACACTTTCTGGAAAGGCACCACCAGAACTCGACCCCGTGAGTCCCAAAGACACGCATCAGCTGACTAGTTTCCATTATTTGATTTTGTCAGAGTGCTGCATTAGGGGGGGAGAAATGTTCCATGTTGGCCTCCCAAACAATTTTAAATCCCACCGCTTTTCCATCTGCATGTTCCGCAAAATTTCACATGAATAATGAGTGTTTTGTTTGAACTTTCCTTTTGACTCAATCTTTTGTTTTTAGGCAATGGCACTTTGAACAAACATGCAGGCATCGACTACAAACAGCTCTCTCTCCTGGCTAAAATAAATGAGAACCAGTCTGGAGAGGTACCTTGTACATACACTTTTTTATTGCACTGAATGTTCATACAGAACTGCTGATGATCTGTAATAAGGTACACATCATATGCTTAACTTTTGCTATATTTATTTCTCATCTGTAGTTGTGGCAAGGGCGCTGGCAAGGAAATGAAATTGTTGTTAAGGTGCTAAAGATTCGTGACTGGACCACAAGGAAAAGCAGAGACTTCAACGAGGAGTATCCCAAACTCAGGTTATTATTTAATTCACAACTTGATTCAGTTTATATGTTCCGTGATGTTGTGGTCACTCATTTGTCTGTTTGCATTGCGTTGAACCAAACTTTATGTATTTGTATGTATTTCTTTTTTTGGGGGGGTCGCATCTCACACAAACCTCCTTTTTTATGTCGAATCCTGTGTGGATTTGCCTCTTTTTGTCTGTCTGTCTGTCTCTCTCCCCCGTCCCTCCCACTTGGGGCTCAATCCCAGGATATTTTCCCACCCGAATGTCCTACCCATGGTGGGAGCATGTCAGTCTCCTCCCGCCCCTCACCCCATCATCATCACACACTGGATGCCTTATGGCTCCCTCTACAACGTGCTGCATGAAGGCACCAGTGAGTACTTCTACTCTGGTCACAAAGTCCGTACTTGTCACCGGTTTAGCTGGATTGAAGGGATTTGTGATTTATTACACTTGAGCGTTTGTCATTATGTTGCCATCACTTTCTGTACAGTAGCAATTTCACTGTCACCCTGTTATGTGGTGCTTGTCAGTGTAGCTGAAACCTGTTATTATTTGTTCCTCATCCTGCTGTCAGACTTCGTGGTAGACCAGACGCAGGCGGTGAAGTTTGCTCTGGACATCGCCTCTGGAATGGGCTTCTTACACACACTTGAACCTATGATCCCTCGCCACTATCTCAACAGCAAGAGCGTTATGGTAAGAAGAACTTTCGGTCGCAACGCCATGCCTGCAATTGTTGTGTATATAACACCTGACCGATCAAAGGAAATTGTGTTGCCTAAAAAAACACAGACACTGCACAAGCAGGAAGTGATGTCCTTTACACTTAAAAGTGACATTTCACTCAATGTTTCATGTTTCCACAGATAGATGAAGACATGACAGCCAGGATCAGCATGGCAGACGTCAAGTTTTCCTTCCAGTGTCCTGGCAGGATGTACTCGCCCGCATGGGTAGCCCCTGAGGGTAGGCATCACTTACACAGCACAGATCCAAAGTGACAGCTGAAGCCACACAAGCTCGAGCGTGAATGATGGATAAGGGGAACTCTAGACTGTAGCGGAGCCAAATGTAATCTACAGCTGATGTCCCCAAGAGATAGACTGAAATCCAAGCATGTTGGAAACATAAACTGATTACAAAATGAGAAAATAACCAGAGAACTCTGCAAACACTGTGCAAGGTGGCGCTCACATATTTGTGATTTTTTGCAGCAGAGGAACAAACAGTAACAACAAAGCAGTGTGTGGAGCATGAAGGTGGTGACTGCAGGAGATTTGTTGCTATCAAACAACCATAGAAAGAACCTCCACACATTATATAGCGGGTAGTGAGCCATGAAATTGAGAGCAGAGAGAGCAATGCTTTTGAAAAGACACAAATGCACAGATTTGACTAAGGTGAAGGATGTCTTTGCCACATTTACACCCTGTAACTTCATAGCTGCAGCTGATGGAAAGAGTGTTTAACAAGAAAAGTCAAATGTAATATATATAATATAATATATACGCTTTGCATGTTGCTTGCCTTTCAAGTTTAAAACGTGTAGTAAAATGTCATCTTTAATATAATGTATAATCCAATAGAAGAAACAACATGCCCATCATGATTTATACATAAACAATTATTAGTTTAATGCATCACTTATAGGAAGAAATGGAAATAACAGTTTTCCTTCTTACAAAGGAACGCCAGCTAAAAAAAATTACAGCTCTAGTACAAATGATCATGCAACTTCAGCTAACTGACTTGTGATTCGTGCTATATAAACAGATCTATGATATACTGCATATCAATATCACAAGATCAAGGTTTTTTTTCCGAGCCTCAGTCTCTGCATAACAGCTCATCTACATTTCAGTATGTTGAGGTATATCGCAAAAGTATATTTATAAACAGAATTGACCCAAATTTTCCTTTTTCAGTCGCCCTCTTTTTAACTGTTTCCTGCTTAGCTGTTATTGTGAGATGAACTACATCGTGTCAAAAATAAGTCTTTCACTTTATTACTTTATTCATGACATTCAGTTTCCATAGCAACGTGTATCTGCTAGATCACAGACAAAACGCCCACAAGACTCTACTGTCACTATGGTTATCAAGCACTACTTTGATCAATTCCTGAAATCTCCTGTCTCTGCCAAGTGCCACACGGTGCCACAAAGCCACTTAGTAAACACAAAATGTAAATATATTTTCTTAGGATAATGCTTTTTGATGTCTACTGAAGTTCACAGGAACAAGTGGATGTGTTTGTGACTCATATTGAGTTGTAACCTACATGAGATTGACCCAGTTCTGTGATGTAAACACCACAGCTTCATATTAACGTATATATTCATATTCATATTCAGTATTTTTGTATAACTGTGCTTTAGAGGAGATTTTTGTACTGAAGGACTTTTAGCTGGAGGCAGTTTCTGTTGTGTGTTTCCTCTGTGTGACCTTCACTTGTTGCTCTTTGTGACGCTCAGCCTTGCAGAAGAAGCCCGAAGAGATCAACCGTCGCTCAGCAGACATGTGGAGCTTTGCTGTCCTGCTATGGGAGTTGGTGACCAGAGAGGTGCCCTTTGCTGACCTGTCCAACATGGAGATCGGCATGAAGGTTAGGAGGGCTACTGCTCATTAGATCACCCAACTGAGTAGTAAAAGCTTACAGTGGAGGCTTGGCAAAATAAGCTATTATTCATTATTGTTTTGGTTTAATAATATCTTCTCAATGGAACCTATTGTCTGTCTGTTTTTGCCTTTAGGTCGCCTTGGAGGGTTTGAGGCCCACTATCCCGCCCGGCATCTCGCCCCACATTTGCAAGCTCATGAAGATATGCATGAACGAAGACCCAGCAAAGAGGCCCAAATTTGACATGATTGTGCCAATTCTGGAAAAAATGCAAGACAAGTGAAAAACCTTCTGTGCCCTCCTTTATTAAACCGTCGAATTACCGGATATCTTATCGCAGATATCACTCTGATATGGTGGTGTGGTGCTTACCAGTATTGCCTTAAACTCTTACTCTACCGCTGCATTCAACGCCACTGTAGCTTCTGAGATGAATTCAGCAGAGGTCTTTTTATATTGTTTTTTTTTTCTTCTTTTTTTTTTCCAATGTGATATCACGTTTTTATTTGTGTCCTCCATTTTTTTCCACTGATACAGCCTTCACAGGAGCTAAATATTGACTGTTCATCTTCTTAACTGTAAAGAGGTGGACTACGGTAAATACAATCTTCAAGTGACTGAATAACCTGTGGAGGTCGGCATGATGGTCTGCGGCATTGCTTCAGTGGATTTACAGCCTAAGTTGTATCTGGAATGGGCTCACTATTAGAAAGTCACACTATAAGGAAACTGGTCCCCTATAATGCTAATAAAAGAAATAACATATTAACCCACAGCTTGTCTCGTGGGGAAGTTTGTTGTGTTGGCAGCAAATTGTATGCAAAATGGCAAGCATGAGAAATCTAAAACAAAGCATTTAAACATGTAAGATTATTGAGAAACTGTATATGAATAAGTGGTTTTCATGAGAGGACTTAACTGTGTTTTGCTATTCAGCTTGGCTGTGTAGTGATGTGTAAAGCTTGGCCTGTCTTGAGCTTTCGTCCCCTAACCGTATCCTGTACAACCTGCTGACAACGAACGAACCAAAACTGGCCAAACATTTTTTTTCTGTGCAGCAAAAAATGTCAGTGTTGATTTATTATTGCAATTTTGGGAAGATTGCTTTCAAAAAGCATTGCAGATTGCTGATTTTCTCCTGTTAATTGTAATAATGTAATGTAATTGACTAGATTACTCAAATGTTTTATTGTAATCCAGTTTATTTTCATTACTTTCCCTTTAAAATGTATACTGATTTGATTGGTTTGAATTCTGTTACCTGTACTATTCAAAGAGTATAGTCAGCCTCCGTTCCTAGATATCTAAAAGTGTTATTTTCATGTTGAATACTGGCAATGGTATACAACATGTAGTACCTTGTTTTCCTTGCAGTATCAGGAATGAATACTGCATTAATATATCATTGGTACAGTTTTAATTTGTTGTTTTGTTGTTGAGCATGGGGACTGTCTTTCCTCCCAATTTTCTAATCTACATCAGAAGCTGCTGCCAACAGAAGGTGACTGGGACATTAATGGGATGATATTAACATCCTGCAAACTTTCATATTGTTTCCTGACTTATTTTTTTATTGTTTGCGTCCTCTAGATTACTTCTTACTTTAATTTGCCTTTATGATCAGTGTCATGTGTTTTTTTTCCTACGTGCATTGTTTCCGTGCCTCCACCAGCTTGTGCTTGTTTGTGCTGAATCACAGGTTGAAGCCAAAATCAAGAATGACTTATACAAATGTATGTATTTATATATAAGTATATTAAAAAGGAAAAGTATGGGCATCCTGACTGTGTGAATTTATAGTGGGAATTGTAAAAAACTGTAAGCAACAACAATAGTAATAATAATACCACTGATATTTGGTTGAGTGTGGATGTTTTTACAATTTTTTTTGTTTGGGTTGAGTCTCTGTCAAATAAGCGACAGAAAAGGTATAAATGTTCTTCAGGAAATATATCTGTTGCCCTGCCTGACTGATGGCCATAGAGAATATACAGTACATATATACTATAAAAAGTTGATGAAAAATATACTTAGATTTGAACATTTTCCATCACCTGTTAAAGTTAAAAGTTAAAGATGTATTCAATAGCTCCTACAATTTAATTAAGTAATTATTATACCTTTCCATCATCGCTCCAAAAGCAAAGACAGTTTGTTCAAAAAATGTAAACCACAAGCAATGGGTAGTTTGCAGTTTAAAGATCAACAGTTGAACATCTTATTTGTTTGCTAAAATATTTTTATATAATAGCCTACCCATGCAAATTTTTGAAGCTAGTTTGATTTCACTATCTTGGCCCTACATGCTCCCCTTTGGACGTGTCATCATCAGACCTGGGATATAATTGCTATGCTGATGATACCCAGCTTTACATCAAAACTGCCTCAAGCCCTTCTGCAGCCATGTCACACCTCAGCACCTGTTTTAAGATTTCCTCCAGTTAAATAGCAGCAAAACTGAAGCTCTGCTTATTGGTGCTCCACACCAGATTCAGTCATCCCCCGTAATTCATCTCACATTTGACAGCCAGGACATCCCTCTTTCCTCCTCAGTCAATAATCTGGGTGTAAGGTTTGACCTTCAGCTTACTTTTGATGACCATATAAGACATCTGTGCAAAGCCTCTTTCTACCATCTCAAAAACATCTCCAAATCTGCCCCTCTCTAACCCTGTCAGATGCAGTGAAACTTGTCCACGCCTTTATCTCCTCAAGACTGGACTACTGCAATGCAGCTCTTCACAGGGATCTCTGGCAGGAGCATCCAGAGGCTTCAGTACATTCAAAACAGCACTGCCAGGATCCTGATGAGAGTGCAAAAACACAAACATACAACATCAATACTGTTTTCATTGCACTGGCTCCCTGTCTCCTTCAGGATTGACTACAAAGTCCTGCTGCTCACATACAAATCCATTATCAGACATGCGCCTTCCTACCTACTGGAACAGATCACACCACAAACGTCCAACTGTACCCTCAGATCTGCCAGAAGCTTGCTCCTCAGGGCCACCAGTACTAAGCTCCACACCATGGGGCCTTCTGTGCTACTGCACCATGCTTGTGGAGCAACCTAACCATCTGAGGGCAGCTCAGACCCTAGATTCTCAAAAAAGGCCTAAAAACCTTTCTATTTAGGAAGGCTTTTTCATCTTAACTCTTTATTAAAATTTTCTTCATGTTGTGTGTTCTGTGTTATTAATACTGTAGCACTTTGAGTTTCACTATGAATGAAAAGAGCAGTACAAATTCAATATATTATTATAACTTATTATTATTATTGTTATTCATATAAATGCACTATTTTTCAATCTCTTTTCTATGTAAGTGGTTTTAATTACTTTTCAGGATCAATTTAAATTAAATTAATTCAAGACCCTTCTTGGACTGCTGGAGACAGTGCTCCTTTTTATTTTATTTTTCTTTGATAAATGCCTATAACAATTCTATATCTACTTTTTTGCGAAATGTCTGTATATGTTGCTATTTGTTGCACGTACCAGACTATGTAAATATTACTGTTGGCACGGAAGCTAAGCATTATATATAATATTAAATTAGATTAATTTAATCATAGCAAACAGAGCCGGATCAATATTGTCCAAAACTTTCCTGTTTTTCCCCTCCTGACTGGCAGCAGTGGGCTCTGGGCGTGACGTTAATCCGTGACGCAGGTTCGCCCTCCATCACCAGTCGAGCCCACTGACAGAAACCACCACCCAGAACACGATTTATGGAAATATGTAGTTAGCTCGCATAGTTCAGCATATCTCGAAAACAGGGGGTTTGGTGGACCTGGTAAGTCGACATTTTTAACATAAGCTTGATGAATCACTGTCACTTAAGCTAAGTTCGCTTTGATTTTCTTGTTTGGCAACGTTAGCTTGCTAGCTAGCCGTGGAGCTAGCGTTAGCCTAGCCAAGATGACGACGGTGATGATGGTGGATGGTGCCCGTTAGATCCAGCTGCGGCGATGGTATTCGATTAATATCGCTGTGTTTTAGCACGCAGTGTGGGTTTAGAATGTATTTTTTGTTAAAAACCGGTCTTCTGAATCTATAATGATGCACTGAGCTCCTGATTCGTTCTATATTGAGCTCAATATCAAAAGAGAAAAAGGTCGTGTTGGCAAATGGAAGGTGAAGCTGCTGAAGTTCGTTTCACATTCGTCCGAAAAATCCAACAGTGAAAGTAACGGCAATTGTTAGCGACCCGGAATAGACGAATGCGAAACAGACTTTAGTCTTCAGCTCGAAATCTTGCTTTTTGCTGTATAGTTTCGTCAACTTAAGCTTTTATTTGCAGTTGCGACTTACTTAACATTGCGTAATATTATCATACCCAGCGATTGCAGCTCTTATTCTCTAACTCTGACAAGGTAGAGTCAAAACAAGCTAACGTTAGCCTCTTATTTGCTAGCCTGCTGACGGCAATGCTAATAAATCTCAACATCTCTCTCAATCAGAGCAGTTGCATGGAAAGTTACCATGGGTGGCCATGACGATGAAGATATGTCATATGTTGTGAATAAACAAAAGCAAGATGAAGAGTTAAAGAACAAGCTGAATGACAGCAGCCACTGGTGCGACCAGGAGTCCACAGGCAACAATGCCAAGTGGGTAAAGGAAGGCCGGAACCAGCTGCGGAAAGTAGCCGAGAACCAGCAGGACCAGGACCACAACTGCAATATCAGCCAGAATGGGAACAAGGAGGACTTCCCACATCAGAACACCACTCAGGAAGAACAACAGGGAAATGAGGAGCAAACCAAGTCTCCCAAAATAGCAATGACACCTGGTCTCAGCCAGGAGGAGTCCAAAAACATCCTTAATGAGCCGCTTCTCATCGAAACTCTGGAGTCCACAGAAGAAAAGGAGAAAGAGAGAGAAGAGGATAATACAGAAAAGGAGGAGAAGTCAGAGGAGGATGAAGAGACATCAGGTGACACCAGAGGAGAGAAAGGGGCTGTAAAACAGAGTAATATGGAGACTCAGAGAGAGGGCAGTGTTGTTGGAAGGAATGCCTGTCTCTTGTTCTCCAACATGAACGGGACACCGAGTGATGAAGAGTCCAGCTGGCCCACGGTGTCTCAGGACAACACAGCTGACAGCTCTCCAAATGGCAACAGAGGTAAATAGAAGAACAATGGGCTGACGTCTAAGCCACACATGTCTGGTATAATAAATCTTTTTTTTACACCCATGAGTCACAGTTTGAAGGTGTGGAGGTTTAAATTGTTTCTATTGCAAATATTTGGGTGAAAGGGTTGTGTGAGTAAATAGCATATCTTTCAGAGTTGAGACTCTAAATTTTAACTTTAAATAATTATTTGTTTTAAACTTAATGTGAAAAGGCCCATATTATGCACATGGCTTTTCTAAACATTTAATGATTACAGAAGAAATCCAATACTCTGCAAACATGTAATAAACATAAAATCTGCAGGATTATGTAGCTATTGTATTGTTATTATAACTTTCTGTACGATGGAATGTAAAAACTGAGCATTGGAGACAATCTCCATGATCTCTTATTGAAAAATGTTGATTTGGTGCGTCTGGTTGAACCTCTTGTTGATGCCAATGACGTTTCATGTAATCACCTCTGTAATATTTAAGTTATCTGATCTGTTTATGACATTTTTGCCTCAAACCAACATCTATGAGGTAAAACAACTTAACAAATGCAACACTACATGCTTCATAGTTTGTTGGAACAAGCAAGGTGACCTAATTTTAAGAATTTAGTGTTTCAATTTGAAAGTGGTGTCCCTGTTTCTTCCTTTTTGTTTATGTTTCTTCTGTCATGGTCAGAGTGTTTTTCTTTCTCCTTTTAAACCAGACCTGGAGCAACTTTTCTTTTTTGTTTCTCCTTTTCTTCTTGCCTCTTAGAGTCCTTCTGGGACTCCAGTGCTTTTGAGACTGACACAGACCTCCCCTCAGGCTGGATGAGGGTGCGAGATACATCGGGTACATACTACTGGCACATCCCCACAGGCACCACCCAATGGGAGCCTCCTTCACCTCTGGGTAAAGTCGGTGACTCCATGATGTCGTCCACTATGTCCCTGGAGACTACACCATGTGAGGAGCATGAGGTGAGGTCTAATGCACATTTTGCTTGGATAGAGATACTGACATGTGAGACTATAGATATTAAAACTACTGTTAAATTTTCCAGGAATCTTGGGCTAACCTTTCTGGCACAGACGAAGGAGCAGGTGAAGGAGAGCTGTGGAAGGCAAGTCACGCCAAGAATGATGTTTTGCTTGCACACTAGAGAGGAGATGAATTGGTTTTTAGGGATGCCAGTCGGTTAATTTTGCTTTGACAGATCAATACCCATTAAGCGGTAACTAACAGGTTAATTTTTAGGAAAAGTTGTGATGTAGCTTTCATTTGTGAGAGCTCTCCTGTGGTCAGAGCTAGCTTGACTTTTAGCTCATCCTTCTCCTCAAAGTATTTTTCAATGTGTTTAGTCACAGTAGCTCTCGATGGCATAACATACTCAGGCTTGAGGTACAAATATAAATGATAATATGAATATAAGGCGACTCTTATAAGACGACCGGAAAAATAAGGTTACTTTTTGAATATAATTTACATCATAGTATAGTTACAGACTCACACACTCTCCTGCCAGGCTCTTGGAAGCGGTCTAAAATTATTTTCTCCGGCAGTTAGCATTTATAAGACTCCTTATCATCTGTGACAGCGGTATTTGGCAGCTTGACATATTCCGTTTTCTGCAGTAGAGACATTGGAAGACGCATTGGACTTGTTTCAGTCATCATGAATTTATTTCCTTCGTGGCAGAAAAACACGTTACTCAAGCCTTCAGAAACTCCAGGTTTCTGCAGGTTAAACTGGACTAACGAAACACTTTCAGTGCTGACTGACTCTA